>NC_133023.1:82838058-83141089 GCF_048564905.1 Vicugna pacos
CATTTTCGGTTTTTTTTTTTGGTCCAACTATTTTATTATTATTATTTTATTTTATTTCTTTTTATTTTGAGGGGGGAGGTAATTAGGTTTATTTTTATTGGATGTACTGGGGATTGAGCACAGGATCTCATGCATGCCAAGCACACACTCTACTGCTGAGCTATACCTGCCTCCTTTTCATGACTCATTTCTGAAATGACTTAATTGTATTCTAGTAGGGCAGTCATTACCAGTAAACCCTATTACAACAAGGTATGCCTTTCCCCCAGTAAATGGAATCTCTATTAATATATAAGAAGGGACTTCATGTATATAATTTGTTTTTAAAGAGATCTTTAAAGAAGGCACTTAAAAATGATTTTCTCCACATTTGGTTACATTCACATTGAAAAGCTCCCTAACCTCTGTACCTGTCCCTTACTCATCTTTTTTTTTTTTTAATTTTTTAATGGAGGTACTAGGGATTGAACCCAGGACCTTGTGCATGCTAAGCACACACTCTACCACTGAGCTGTACCCTCCTCCACTGTCCCTTACTCATCTTTGAATCCTACAAATAATTGTGATTATTCTAGTTAATAGGGAGTGATAGGACTTTTTAAATAGTGCCCAGGATAAAGAGGAAACGAACTTCATGTTTTTGTGGACAAAAACAACACTGAGAGAGGTCAATGATCTCTTTAAACTCTTCAGAACATTCTGTGATTCATAAATTTTTACTTGCATAATTGGAAATTTTTGCAGTATGGTTTTCACCTTAGTGTATGTGGTAGTCAGTAGGTGGGACAGGTATGCTTGTCAGTATGGAAGGGTGACTCAGATCACTAGCTCTGGAGCCAAACACCTGGGGTGTAAATCCTGTCTCTATCACTTATAACTGCGACACCTTGGCCAAGCTGTGTGCCTCAGTTTTCCCACTGGTGAAATGAATTATAATAGTACTTAATTCATAAGGTTGTTGTAAAATTTAAAACATGTAAAGCACCTAGGCCACTACCTGCTGCAAGGTAAGCTGTCAGTTTTTAGTTGTTGTTGTAACTAAAATTACACTATAATAGCAAATTCAAATTACCCTCATGGCTGTAGACGTCACAATAGTGGAGCTCGGGTCCAAAGTCAGACAGTCTGGCTTCTGAGTCCATGCTCTTATGTATTACGAATATACTGCCATCAAGTTCAGTGCCCTTGAAGCCTGAGCTAGTTGGATATTTTTAAAAGAACTACTTTAAAACTCTTTAGGCATACCAAGAACCAAGAACCAAATACCAATAACTGTAACAAGGGGTAAAAGTTGTATGTTATTCTTAGGATTAGATGTTGAGGCTTAGAGCATATCAGTGGTACTGATAAACATGTCTTTTTTTGTTTATTTTGAAATTAGGCAACTGCTTTTCCCACAGAAGTCAAAGACTTGACCAAGAGAATCCGTACCGTTCTTATGGCCACTGCTCAGATGAAGGAGCATGAGAAAGACCCTGAAATGCTGATTGATCTCCAGTATAGCTTGGCCAAGTCCTATGCAAGCACCCCAGAGCTCAGGAAAACCTGGCTTGATAGCATGGCCAAGATTCATATAAAAAATGGAGATTTCTCAGAGGTGACTTCTTAAGGCTTTGTTCTAAACACAGCCCTGCAAACTCCTGGAGCACAGTCTGACGGTTCTTTATTTGTCATCCTTTTTCAGGCCGCAATGTGTTATGTCCATGTAGCAGCTTTGGTTGCAGAGTTTCTTCATCGAAAAAGTAAGATATTTCTGTTCTTAGAGATGGGGAGAACTTCAGTTAGCGTGAGAGTTTTTATCTTTGTAGCCTGCAACTATGAATATGATAAGATTGAGCTCTGAAAAATATGTTAACCTTTAGCCTCATTCAGTGTTAAATAGAAATTTTTATAAAAGAAAACTGGATTGTTCCTTTGCCTTCTGCTTTCATTAAGAGTACAAGAATAAGTTAAATGGTACAGGGCCAGACCTGATGCCCAATGTTTATTTTCCAAGACTGTCTCCCTGGAAAACTGCCACAAATTAAATTCTTCTCAGGGCGTGTGAGAAGCTCTGGATAATATAGATCACTTATTTTCCCCTCATCTGCCTCAGCGTCACCAGCAACTGCCCACAGATTATATCTCTACAGCCACTTTAGTGCAATAATATCTTGGTATTAAAAAGGGAGGTGGCATATCAGCAAGATGGCATCCTCCTTTGTATACCCGCCTCCACAACAATCTGGCATCCAACCACAGACAAAAGTGCCTTTGTCAGGGCTGTGGGATCCAGCACCCTATGCCAAGGGACCTGGGAGGAGTTTTGCTCACCTATGTATTGGGTATTAGGCAGACAGATCTCAGTCGTGTCTGTGGACCCTGCAGTGACCTATTAGATGGCTCCAGCCCCTCTCAGCTGCAGTCTGGATCCTCTGGAGAACACTGTCTTAGATAATCACCCACAGACGAGTGAGCCTTGAGGGAAGTCCAGAAGTCCAGTGGAGAAGTTCCAGCATGTTGTTGGAGCAAAAATAATACATGTTTGAATGCATTGGAGAGGGTAAGAGGAACGGTGTGATTTTACTCATGTTGCCCCTTCTCCAAGGTGACAGAGCTCAGTGACAAGAGAGGGCCTTCTTGCCCGTGATTTCTTCTGCAGGGAAAAGGGAGCATGTGAGTGGGTACCTGGCCTTCCTAGCAGTACAGGATGCTGCCAAAGAAGCCCATTTCTTTCTTGCCCCATCCAGGGTACTGAGTTGTGAGCTGAATGACTAAGAGGGGACAGGAAGAGGATGGGAGAGCAGCACATAGGACTTTTAGAGGGCATTAAAGGAACATAGATCCTACTAACCATATCACAGATTGCATCAAAAATCCTACCAACAAGCCACTAGAGATACTTAGCCTGTGGATCCCCACAACTGGCCCATGGGTACCCCCAGTGTTCCATGTGCCTCAACCATATTCATACTCCCTCATCCTGTTGCTGGATCTCTGGTCTTTTGAAATTATCCAGCCAGAGGAGAAAAAAGAAAAATGGAAAAAGGTCAAGAATATCTGCATGATCTAAGGGATACTATAAGCAGACACCTTAGAGGCCTGGAGAGCACTGGGTGATACTTTCGAAAGAAAAAAAAACCTGCCAACCGAGAATGCTCCATCCAGCAAAGCTGTCCTTCAGAAATGGACAGATGAAGACTTTCCCAGAAAACAGAAGCTGAAGCAGTTCTTCACCATTAGATCTGTCGTACAAAAAATGCTGAAAGAAGTTCTTCAAGCTGAAATGAAAGGATGCTAGTTGGTAACATGAAAACATATGAAATGGATCCATATGAAAGGATAAAGCTACAGCACACATACTCAATGGAATATTATTCAGCTACAGGAATGAAGGAAATCCTGCCATTGTGTCAACATAGATGGACCTTGAGGGCATTATGCTAAGTGAAATAAGTCAGGGAAAGACAAATACTATGTGATCTCATTTATATGTGGCATCTTAAAAAGCCAAACTTGTAGAAACAGAATAGAATGGTGGGGGCCAGTGGGTAGGGGAAATGGAGTGACTTTGGTCAAAGGATACAAACTTCCACTTATAAGATGGGTAAGTTCTGGAGATCTAATGTACAGCGCAGTGATTACTGTGAATAATTCTGTGTTGTATACTTGAAAGTTGGTAAGAGAGTATATCTTAAATGCTCTTACTCCCTGCCAAAATGGTAATTGTGTGTGGTGATTAACACTACCCTGTTAATCATTTCACAATATATATATATGTATCAAATCAACAAATACACCTTAAACTTACACAGTGTTAGATATCTGTGTCTTAATAGAGCTGAGGCTGGTTGTGGGAGTGGAGACAAAAGAGTCATGGTCGTAAAGGGCTCAGGATCCAGCAAGTCCAATTGAGGAATCTGCCTGAAAGCTTCCTTTCCAAAATTAATATTGTTAACTGTGGTAACAACTACTTAAATAATAAAACAGTTGAGTTAGGTTTAAAAATTGATTGGCAAAGGACATTGCAAGGAAATCTTCCACTAGCTCTCATAATGGTCAAGCTGTTTCCTTGCAGGCAATCAAATGAGTTAAGATGAGGGCTAAATGAAACCATCTTGTAGGAGTCACATCACTGTGGTTTTGGCTATGAGAACCATGTTTTGTTTTGTTTTTTAATTCCAGAATTCCTACAGTTAACTATATATCTTTCTTCCCAGATGTGGTATGACTAAAATGTAGATTCATTTTATTTATATTTTACATTTAATACTTTCTGTTTGATGCTAAAATTCTTTAGAGCAATCCAAGTTTCTGAAATTGGTATACTCTGGTATTCTCCTTTTAGTGCATATATGGTTTTAAAATGGAGAATGAGATTAATTATGAAAAAAGGCCCTATTAGAGGTTTTTTCTGTATCACTGGTATGCCTGTGAAATTACTGTAAAAATAAATATTGAAATTGCACACTTGCAGTTCCAATAAACTAACAAATAATGAGAACCCTAAACATGGTACTAAATAAAGTTTTAGGTGTATCATCTCTCAGATAAATCAGGTTAATATTACCTCATCTTTTAAATTAGTACAAATCTGAAATAAGAGTTTTATATCTACTAAGTATAAACTTATACCCTTTAGATATTGAAAATAGTTAAATATATTAAAATATTTCCTTAGGATTTTTTCACAAGTGCAAAGACCTTGAAACTTCAGCAAAAATCAAGAATTACTTATTCCATTTTCAGTCCTTAAGCTTTTGAAATATAACTATAGGGTTGTACAAAATAGCAACTAAAATATATAAATATTGCTGTGGGTTTTTTTGGACATTAGCTTGAGACAGCTAGCTTGAACACCAAACAATGTGACATGTTTCAACAGATGGAAACAGTGCTTTTAACTAATCATTTAAATATTTCATAATACTTTCAAGGTTTTTCTTTTAGAATTTATTCTTCATAGAAATTAAAGAGCCTTTCCCTGAGTAGGAAAAAAAAGATGTTTTGCATTTTCAACAAAAAATAATGTTAAATTTAGGAGAAGTTTACATATTTATGTATACGTGCCATCTATTTTTATGCCTGGAAAATTCTACTCGCTTAAACTAGAAAATCTTATTCTAAGATGATGGCAGTAGTAAAATCCTCAGGGTTTTTTCCCCCTTAGCTTCAATCATGCCAATAATCCAAAACACGTTTTGTTAATTAGCTGATTGACCTGAGAGTCATACCAAGGAAGATCACTAATTTACAACACAGGTTAAAAACTTAATCTGTTAACCTGTCATCCAGTCTGAGAAATCCAGATCTAGATAAGACCTGGATATTCACAGAGTAAATAAACGTACATTTAAGTGTAGAACTGAAAAAACGTTTTATTTACACTTAAAACAAACTTATTTGACAAAAAGAATTGAGCAATTATAAAGCCTTTTGTTTTCTATCAAGTGCCCTTTGCAGTGATGACAAAATCTCTGGCATATCAACTGCCAGAATTTCTTCTGTTTTCTCAAAGTCCTATGCCATTTCTCTTGAAGTCACTATAAAGCTTTTCTTTTCATCAAGATGGAATGAAGTGCTACAGCTGACACATTGGAGGCAGATGTTCTCCTGTTTAGAGTTTTTAAGAAAAGAAAAAAAGTTTGTCACATTGGGTGGTTGCCTAAGTAAGCAGGGGTGACCACAGAACACCAGTGAGGGACCATTTCTAGATCCTTTTTTTCATGTTTCAAGCACTGAACTGAAAGGGGAAGGGGAAGGAGGGGTGCAGTTCTCCCTGCCCCACCCCCAGCCTCAGACTTCTTTAAGGCAGCCAGAGCGCCTGCTCTTTGTACCAGAGACCTTAAGGATGATCATTCTCCTCCTTTTCCCTAAGTTACCTCAAAGTGGCGATACTAAGTGTTAGTTACTCCTACCCTAAACATATATGATAAAAAAAACAGATCTAAATTTCCTTACTTCTGTTTTGTCTGAGAACCTCAAAATGTTCTAGATCTCATTCTCTGGAGACTAGACTTATGTACCTCTCTCTCTTCTCGTCCCGAGAGAGTACACAACTGTTTTCCCCCGGGGAAGACCAGAGTCAAGTCTCTGCATTCTTCCACCACCACACAGCATCCGAGGTTCAGCAAAGCTTCGGGCCTGTAGGGCTCCTCCATCATCGCAAAAGGAATTTCCTTTCCCATAGAGTCTGTTCTTTCCATGCCTTATAGGGTAATGTTGTTCCCTTTCCCAAGTCTTTGTACCCAGCATCTGATAGCTTAAGTTCTGCAAAGCTTTTTATTCTCCAACTCCTTCCCAATCACAGCTTTTTCCCTTTTTGCCCTCCTCTTTAGGCTCTTACCTGCTAGCCCTCTTCTGACTAGCAGACTTACCTTACCAAGGCTTGGGCTGCTTTCCCATCCTTCAAACTCCTCCTTACTCTTTTCATGGGATAAGTTGTGTTCAAGGTAGTGGTCTCTACTTAGACAGTTTGCATCTTGCTTCCCCTAGGACAGCCATCAGGAATACAGAAGTTACAGCTATGAAGGGCAAAGTCAGGAATCTGGGTCACATACCAGAAAAATTCAAAGCAGACTCTCCAAGACTACCTTATAGCATACTACACATACTACACGGGGCTACGGGAGAGCCCTCACACACAGGCCGCCCTCTGTTGGGATATATACACTGACCACTTCTAGATTCAGCAGCTTGTTTCATCTGAAAATCTTCCTAAGACTAAAGAGAATTGGAATTTTCCCCAAGCATTTTAAAGACCCTAACAAATGAGTCCTCTTATGGATAGTTTGGTGGGTGTTGATAACTTAAGCAAACAAGGGGATGTATATAGGCTTCTCTAGGGAGAGAGAGAGGTCATCAGGTATAGGAATCAAGGTAATATACTTAACAAGAATAGTGGACTCTGAAGCTGGAAATCCACAACAGTAGTCTTTCCAGCAGATAATGCAGACAACAAAGTCCAAAAGTAGGTGTTGACTTGTTTGTTTCTGAGAAGAACCATAACTTACCATCCTTCTACTTAAGATACACACGAGAAGACTCTTTCAAGATGCTTTAGCTTCATCGAATCTCAGGCAGAGGAATGTGCCCCTTTTTGTGCTCCTCAAAATCGTAGCATTCTAGAAAAACCCTAGATTGAGGAATCACTTAAAATACTAATATCCTCGGAATAGGCAGGATTTTTCCCCAGTCATGGACCTAGCTGCCTGAGGCCTTCAGAGATTGACCCTTTTCCTTGTTAAAGACTAGATTATTTCTTCACTCAAGTTTTGGGGCCCTCTTCTGTACTGCCTGGCTCTGGACTTCATAGAGGTAATCAAGTGGGATGTTTTCTCCTAACTTTCAAAAAGTTCTCCCAGTGCACAACTGCTCAGAGTGGCCCATGGACCAGCTGCCAGACTGTTTATTCCTGGTCCACAACAAGATAAGGAGTATTAACCTGAATGTAAATCAGCTGTGTCACTGAGCATGCTGGTTAGTTCAGCTGATTTTTGTTTCATAGAAAGACTTTGTTGAAGAAGGAAATAAAATGATTTACATTCTGGTGCAGTTCCTTATCTTGTGGTCCATTACTTTGAATAGAACTCTCCTAGAATTCTATAATAGACCATTTTAGGCATGCTTATCTTCAGAAATGAAATGTGTTGTGTGCTATATTACCGTCTCTTAAGACCTAATTTCTTTGAACAAAAATGGCTCTAAAGTCTATTGCATCAAAGTAAATCTCATTTTCATTTCTCCCTTTTCTTCCTTAACAGAAATCCACTGACTACTGCCCTCTGTGTTTCTTCATTTTTGAAAAAGTACTTCAGAATAACCCCCATCTTCCCTTACCAGAATTCCATCTCTCTCATAGAAGAGTGATGCTTACTTGATAACTCATGTTCTGTCAAGCATCTTACGAGAAAATGTATGTCTAGTTAGCTTTCATTTAGACAAGAAGAGATGGCAAAATCCAAGCCATAATACATGACCCTTTCCATCAGAATTGAGAAATCTCCTCATTATGAGGTCTGGCTTTCTTAAACCTTCCCTCTTCCTTCCCCAACCTCTAACACCAGGAAGCTTACCAAATATTTAGTTGTGAGTATGTCGTCATTTCTAAGCATCACTATTAGGTTGTAGATTGCAAAAGCTGTTTGTTCTCTTGTGACCAGTCATTTCCCACTAACTAGCAGATTCTGTTATAAAGAGGTTGAATTGTCCTTAACTCTAAAATGACAGCCCACTTAAATAGGGGTAAAGGCAACCACAGGAGAAGTGTTTGGACATGTTCCCCTGTTCAGAATCTGTGGGGCAACCACGTGGCCTTCTATACCCAGACTCTCGCTTGACAGTAACAATTTGGTCCACAATCCTACGGCAGCTGTTCTCAGCTTGAGCTCACTTCCTATTTCCCAAGGGTTCAGTTGCAGAATCACTTACTATACCAGCTGCTAGCAGTTGTTTTATTTTATCTTGAGAAAACTAGTTTATTTATTGGTAGTTTGTTTGGTAATAATAAGTCAGTGAACACTTGTTATTTTCCAGGTTTGTTCTAAACACTTTACATTTCGTTTAATTCTTATAAGGTAGCTATCATCTTTGTTTAACAGATGATGAAACTTTTTACAGTCCTAGAGAGATAAACATGTCTAAAATCACACAATTAGTGATAGAGCTGTGTCTGTCTGACTCCAGAAGCTCTGGTCCTTCCATTCTGTTTCTCCAAAGATGCTTCATCCCTGCCATCTCTTTTATATCCTCCCTCTCTTTACAAGTCCTAGGCTAGGCCAACAATCCACTTTCTTTTCCAATTCTCCAGTGAAATGAGGAGCTAGAGATGGTTAGAGAAGCTCATTCATTGGTTACCTGAAAAGTACATGCCCTCTTTGTTTAGGTGACAGACTATAAACGCACACAAGATCGAAGTGTAACTACCTTAATACCAATTTTTAGATTGCACTAGGAAAACACTTACTATGCTAGTCATTGAAGATGATGCATAGTCAGAGAATGAAACTTATTTGTAAATAACTTGAACTCACTTTTCGGGGAAAAGACTGGTAGGATGTATAGGAGCTAGAAATGATTTGTAAAATTCTTGTTTTTGGTAACTAAAAATTACACATATGACTTTGATCCTTACAAAGATACTTGTTTATTTTTAAGGGTAACTAATCTCTGTAAGGCTATCTGTTATTTACAAAACACTTTTTAAAGATAAATTCACTTCACTGCTTTTTAATTCACACAGAATTATTCCCTAATGGATGTTCAGCCTTCAAGAAAATTACTCCCAATATAGATGAAGAAGGAGCAATGAAAGAAGATGCTGGAATGATGGATGTCCATTATAGCGAAGTAAGATTCCAGGCCCTGCATTGCCAATTACATAAATTTAACTTCTTAAAATTTATTTACTTTAAAATATTATTACAGCTAACTTAATCTGGATGGTAACTAAGGGTTGATGAACTGTAAGCATTAAAACTGCCCAGGGAAAAGATGTTCCTGTTTGGAATGTGGAGCCCTATCTCTGGAACTGTTCTTATTGTCTGGTTTTAGAAATATACCATTTATCATCCTCAAATCACCATCCCAGTAACTAGATCAGAGTCAACATACTTTGGAAAAAATCTCCATAAAAAATAGTTAACAATGTAACAGCTAAACAGAGGATGCATACAAGTATTTATTTAAAAATGGAAAATTTCTGCTCTTAACTTCTTATGGATAGCAAACAGCTTCAGTTGTCACTCAACAAATATTTGTTGAGCACTGACTTATGAGCAAGGCTTTGGACTTGGTGATATAGGAGCTATAAAATAATTAGGTACGGCTGATCCCTGACCTCCAGTGTCTATCTGAAGAGATAATACATGAAATGGAAAAAAGCAAGACAGTGCCATCTGAGTAATACAGACAGTATGTTCCATGCAGAGTCAGAGTTGAGAAGTTATTTCAGCAGAGGAGAATAGCAGGGACAAAAATTAAGAGGTGGGAAAGCAGAAGGCATGTTCGAGGGCACAGTGAATGGATCCTTTTGGCTAAGCCAGTGGGTTCCTACAGAGAAGAGTACTAGCTGAGGTCAGATTTTGAGAAACTTGGAATGTTAGGGCTTTATTGAGTAGAATGTTGAATTGCTATCAAAGGTTTCTGAGCAGAATAATGACAAGATGAAAGCAAGGAAGAGGAAAGGTTAATTTGGCGGTAATACGGGAAATGTATTGGAGGTAGATGGATGGGGGCTGGAGGCAGAGGCTGGAGCGAGGGCTGCCCTGAGAGTCCAGACGTGAGGCAGTCGGGCCTAAACCCAGATAGCGACAGATTCAGGAAACACTGTGAAGAAAAGAGGAAGACTTGATGGCTATTGGAGAAGAATCAGAGGTAGCTCCGAGATTTCAAGTTTGGTATAGAAAAATGACGGATGGAGGATTTTACAGGGAAGATGATGAATTCAGTGTTTGATGTGTGTTGAATTGGAAGTGAAAGGCTATGGAAATAGAAATAACATCAGGCCACTGGAAATTCAGAACTGAATCTAAGTAGAGAGATCAGGGTTGGAGAGCCACATCTGGAAGTCATATCTGTGTGAGAACCAAAGCAGAGTGATGACGGGAAGTAATATAGCAAGTGACGGCCAGGCAACCAAGGACTGAATCATACAGATGCCCGCAGTTAGGGAATGTGGAGACAAAAACAGAAAGAAACAAACAACAAAAAGCAGAGAGATTTAAAGGGTTGAAGTCCCATAGAAATACATATTTAAGATTGTATTAAGAAACGTAAGCAGCAGTCAGGTTAAAGTGAGAGAGACACACTTTATACTTTATGAATTTTTTTAAAAAAATATAAGCAATCTCAAGCTAGCCCTAGTTCATTTAGCTAAAGTGATCTCTACCTAGAAGCTCTACTTACTATTTCTATATTGGTCTCTCTCCTCATCAGTAAAATAAAGACGCTAACACTGTCCTGATCACTTCACAATAAATGTGAAGGCTCTTTATAAGTCATTAGGTGCTACAGGAGTGTCAGGCTTTCTCACTGACCAACCTGTTAGCAAGGTTTCCTTTTACCCCTAGAACCTAGAAGAGTAGATATTTAAAACATGTTTGCTGAATTAGTTAATCATAACAGAGAAATCAAGATACTTGAATTTTAATCCCAGTTGATTGGTTATTGACTATGAAGCCTTGGGTAAGTTAATACACTTCTGGAGTTGTAGTTAGATCAGCTTAGATGATTTTCATCTAAGGTCTCCAGTTTTTGTGGGCTGACAGCAGAAAGATTCAGTGGAGTTTGTGGGCGATAAATGGTTCAGCACAACTGAAGTTACGTCCTTTCTTCCAAACAGCAGCTTGAACATAGTCATAGAAATGGCCTTGTGCCTGACCTTTTTTTATACTCTTAAAGACAGCAGTAACATTTCTTACTAGTCAAGAACTATAATCGGTTTTCTATGTAAACACATTTGTTAGAACTCTGTGTTCTACAGTAATAATTTATACATACTTTTAATTTGACATATACAAATAGAATCATATTCTCCGTAATGTCATTTTATGTTTAGTTTCTATAATAGGGCTTCTTCCTCATGCCCTAGCCAATGGAAAAATAATGCCATTGATTTACAAGTTTTATTGAAATGAAAAATACAAATTGTTGTTCATTTAGTGCCTTATTTAAATATGTGAGTTAAACCAATATTAATTTGTTTTTAAGACTGCCATTTCTGACTTTTGCAAGTTTTAAAATATATAACTAATGTACAATAAAATGCACACATCTTAAGTGAACAGCTTAATTTTGACAATTGTATGTATCCATGCAACTTAACAACCTCAAACAAGAAATAGAACATGTCCGTCCCTCCAGAAAAGTTCCAGTGTGCCCATTTCCAGTCAGTTTCCCCACCCCCACTACCTGATTTCTATCACCATACACTAGTTTTGCTGGTATCTTGGCGTCATAAAAATTGAATCATTCAGTGTGTACCCTTTGGTATCTGGCTTCTTTTGCTTAGCCTAATGTTTTTGCAGTACATCCATGTTGTTGGGTATATCAGAAGTTCTTTTTCATTGCTAGATATTCTATTATATTGACATATGATTTTTAAATCCATTCTCCTATTGATGGATTCTGGATTGTTTCCAATTTGAGATTGTTATGAATAAGGCTGTTTTAAACATTCTTATCTATGACCTTTTGTGGACATATGCATTTGTTTTTCTTGGGTTCATTCCTGGGAGTGAAACTGCTGGATCCTAGGGAAGTTATATGTTTAACTTTATAAGAAACTGCCAAAGAGCTTTTCAAAGTGGTGGGATGATTTTATACTCCCACCAGCAACTGATGAGAGTTTCAGCTGCTCTACTTCCTCACCAACAGCTGATGTTGCTAATCTTTCTATATTTTTACCACCCTATTAGACACGACTTGGTATGTCATTGTGCTTTTCATTTGTGTTTTCCTAATGACTAATGTGTTGAGCACTTTTTCATGTGCTCCTTTGTCTTTTATATATATATGTATATATAATATATATATGGAAATAGTACTGCTTGATTTTTTAATCTTATTTTTCAATTTATTGTTGCTAGTATATAGAAATACAGTTGATTTTGTATGCTGATCTTACAATCTGCAGTCTTGCTAAATCCGCTTATTAGTTTTAGTACTTTGTATATTCTTTAGGATTTTCTACATACACAATCATGTCATCTGCACAGAAAGAGTTTTACGTTTGCCAATCTCTATGCCTTTTTTCTTTTTCTTGCCTTATTATACTGGCTAGGACCTTCAGCATAATGTTGAATAGAAGTTGTAAGAGCAGACATTCTTGACTTGTTCCCAAATTAGAAGAGTGTTCAGCCTGTAGGTTTTTCGTAGATGCTCTTTATCAGATTGAGGAAGATCTCTTCTATTCCATTTCCTGAGGGTTCTTTTTTAACATCATGAAGGGGTGTTGAGTTTTTTCAAATGCTTTTTCTGCATCTATTGCTAGAGATCACATTTTTCTCTTTCATTCTGTTTATGTGGTTCATTCTATTTACATTGGAGTTTTTCCTAATTCTAAACCAACTTCACATTCTTGGGACAAACCTTACTAGCTTGCAACAGATTTTTAATTCCCCCCAAGTTCTTCCTTCTCACTGTTGCTGGAAATTTTAATTTGACTATTAAATGTTAATATACAGATTATTTATTCAAGTAGCAACATTTAATGAACATCAACTATGTGCTGTCACCATACTAGTAAGCAATATAAAATATTGTCCCTACTTTTGAAGAGTCTCAGCCTATTTGGAAAGTCAAAGACAAAGAAAATGGGCAAGTATGGTGATAAACATCCACTCAATAAATTTATCAGAGTAAGAAAGATAGGTGTCTAGTGTTTTGCTGCTCTGTGATCAGGAGAAGAATCCTGAAAGAGGTGACAGTTAAGCTTTCTTAAAGGGGTTAAATAAGTGAAAGGGATTAAAAGATAAGAGGGTAGAGCATGGACAAAGGCACAAAGTTAAGACAACACCATGGTGCTTCAGGGAAACTACTAGTACTTCATTGCTATTGGGGATAAAGTACAAGGCTGGGCATGATGAATGATGATATTACAAAAGTATCAGCCAGATCACTGCAAGCTTTGTGTGCCAAATGAAAGAGCTTGTCCTTAGTTCTGTGAATGATGGGGAGCCATCATGAGATTTTAAGAAAGCAAGAGGGACGTGGTCTGGTTTGCATTTTAATCAGAACCCTATGGCAAGAGGGGAGGGTATAGCTCAAGTGGTAGGGCGCATGCTTAGCATGCAGGAGGTCCTGGGTTCAATCCCCAGTGCCTCCTCCCAAGAATAAATAAATAATAAATAAACCTAATCACCTCCCCTGCCAACCCCCCCAAAAAAACTTTACAAAAAGAACCCTATGGCAGATTTGTGGAGGGTGGATTTGAAAGGGCCAAGGATGGAGGCAGGAAAATCAGTTAGGAAAAAGTAATGAAGTCCTTAGGAATAGACTTACCATATGACCCAGGAATCCCACTCCTGGGCATATATCCAGAGGAACCCTACTTCAAAATGACACCTGCACCCCAATGTTCATAGCAGCACTATTTACAATAGCCAAGACATGGAAACAGCCTAAATGTCCATTAACAGATGACTGGATAAAGAAGATGTGGTATATTTATACAGTGGAATACTATTCAGCCATAAAAATGACAACATAACACCATTTACAGCAACATGGATGCTCCTGGAGAATGTCATTCTAAGTGAAGTAAGCCAGAAAGAGAAAGAAAAATACCATATGAGATTGCTCATATGTGGAATCTAAACAAAACAAAACAAAACATAAACACAAAACAGAAACAGACTCATAGACATAGAATACAAACTTGTGGTTGCCAAGGGGGTGGGGGGTGGGAAGGGACAGACTGGGATTTCAAAATGTAGAATACATAAATAAGATTATATTGTATATAGCAAAGGGAAATATATACAAGATCTTATGGTAGCTCACAGAGAAAAAAAATGTGACAATATATATATATGTTCACATATAACTGAAAAATTGTGCTCTACACTGGAATTTACACAACATTGTAAAATGATTATAACTCAATAAAAAATGTTAAAAAAGAAAGAAAGAAAGAAAAGAAAGAAAGAAAGAAAGGAAGGAAGAAAGAAAGGAAGGAAGGAAGAAAGAAAGAAGTCTTGACCCTTAGCAATGAGAGTAGAAATGGAGAGGAAGGGTCCGATCTGAGAAGTATTTAGGAAGTAAAACTGGCAGAACTAGGTGATGAACTGATTACAGGATGAGTAAAGAGAGTGTATTTGATTCCTAGGGTTGCCATAACAACGTACACAAACTGGGGGGTCTTAAAACAATAGAACTTTATTGTCTTAAGAGTTTAGAAGTCTGCAATCAAGGTGTCATCAGGGTCATGCTCCATCCGAGACTCTGGGTAGAAGCCTTCCTCGCCTCTGCCCAGCTTCTGGCAGTAGCTGTAGATCTTTGACCTTCCTAGGCTTGTAGCTGCATTGCTTGAGTCCCTGCCTCTGTAGTCACATGGTGTTCTTCCTGTATGCCTCTGTCATGTTGGATTGAAGGCTCACCCTACTCCAGTATGACTTCACCTTCACTAATCATATCTGCAATGACCCTATTTGCGAATAAGGTCACATTGTGAGGTACTGGGGGTAAAGACGTCAACTTATCTTTTTGAGGGACACAGTTCAACTTACAACAAAGGGTAAGGTAAAAACTGCTCTTAGTTTTCTAGCTAAGAGTTTATAGGGTGTGGCCACTGGCTAGATAGAAAGCACAAGTGAAAGAGTGAGTTTAGGAAGAAGATGAATTCAAAATTGTCTCAAGGACATACAGGAAGAGCCGTTGTAGCAGTCAGTTCTACAGGTCTGAAGTTCATCTCTTTAAGATAAAAACGAACTGTTAAGATTTATAGATAGCATGAGTGATTGGCTCATCTTATTGTTGAGAACATGAGATGATAGTTCACAAAATTGTTTTAGAGCAGCTGTTATTATGGCAAAGTCGGAGATCTCTATCTTGAGGTATTATAATATCATTCTAATTTTAGAACCAATAGACAAGAAGGAAGAATTCTTGACCAAAATCACATCATTTTAATAAACACCTATGTCACTAATGCAACAGCTTGAAAGTTGTCAAATTGTCTAAAGATTTTTGTGTGTAATACGATTTCAACATAAAGGGAAAATAATGGACATTTATAGGCTTAGTGAAATTCACCCTGTTAGACAATGACATCCTCAGTTTGGAACAATGTATCCCTTTTTAAAAATACTTCCTGTCTATATGTCACTACTTGTAAGTACAGTTAACATCCTCATTACATGATAAACAAAATAAACAGATGTAGTTTACTATTGTCAATATTAACTTCATACTTTTAAGAATGGTTTCAATTTCATATATTTCAAGTATTTGATTTAGAAAATACAGTCACACAACTGTACTCTTTCTGTGCATTTCATTAAATTCAGTACATTCTGTTCTTTATTAACTTGAAATGGTTCAAAATACATTTGCCCAGAACTCTAAAACTACCTCTAATTCCTGATTGCATTTTTCTCTCAACACAGGAAGTTTTGCTGGAGCTGCTAGAACAATGTGTGGATGGCTTATGGAAAGCAGAACGTTATGAAGTAATCTCTGAAATTTCCAAGTTGATCATTCCAATTTATGAGAAACGTCGAGAGTTTGAGGTAGGTAATTTAAACATCTGCATCATTGGTCTATATATTTTATTTTGGTCTTAAGTTACTATCCTTAAAAAATGCTATGAGGTTCTAAAAGTAGAGTCCTACCTTATATTCATATAAATTTTCCAAATGAAATTAAGGATAAAAAATCTAAAATAGAAATTGAAATTTACATTATATCAGCAGTTCTCAAAACATTTTTATTTAGCAGTCTCCCCTCTTTCCCTCATGGCATAAAACGATTGATGTTGTCTTCACTAAATCTTTGCTAAAAAGGCTGTTGGATTTCCACGCTGCCTGGGAAGAGGCATTGGCAGGATTCAATTCTTTACAGTTTGATGGGGAGATGAAAAGTGCTGGCAGATGACAGTGAGGGAGGTAATAAGACACTAGTAATAGCACTATTATGAGAAATTTTTCAATTTAGTCGGCTGGATAAAACTGTTGATGAAGGGTAGTTAATAAAGAATAGCAGTATGATGAACAGCTGTTGCCACCAGCACTGAACAGGAATTTTTTATTTTCATGTTTCTAAGTCCCTATCATAATTTTCTACCCCTCCTATGCTAGGAAGGGGTGATTTAGGATTCAAGCCATTTTTTAAAGCAATTTATCCTTCAATATAGCAAGTAGTCTTTCGTTGCTGAAGAAGTTTCCAAGAGTGAAAACATACATTTAATATCATCTATATAGTGCTCTCATCTGTGCTCCAAACTGGCTCTGAGCAAACTCACTTTTTCTGGGTCTTTCTCTCTTTGCCATACTGTTGGTGTATATGGGGCATGCCTGAAAAATCATAGTTAATGTTCAAATGATTATATTAAAAAGCAAGAGTTAGATAATTAAACCTAGGTCATGTAGATGGCAAAGAATAGCCTGTGAGACGAGACAGGAATTGGCACTGCCCCTTTGATCAAAGCATTACATACTAAGAACCTTTTTAAAAGTTTCAGAATACCCACTTTATTACTCTAAGGTTGAAAATCAGTCTATTAGAAACCCAGGGAGCATTTTGCTACTCAGTTGACTAAATAGGGAAAGAAGAAAAATATGTCTTCCCTACACATTAAAGGAAACGCTATGTTCTGTAGGGGAACTACTCCTATTTCCTTGTAGGGGTGCAAGGCTCTGTATAGATCCCCTAGCATTCTGCCTGAGATGAAGTAATTTTTCAGTATATCTTTGTGAGATGGGCTGAAAAGTGTCAGAGATAGCACCATAAAGGTAAGGAAACTTCCTTCAAATTGAGCTCAGCTGCAGGAAATAGTATGAATGGAAAAAATTTTAGAGAAAGAATATCTGCTTCTGTAAGCCAGAAAAAGAAAAATGCCATATGATACCACTTATATGTGGAATCTGAAAAAAAGGATATAAATGAACTGCTTATTATTTATAACTTAGATGACTGATTTCTTGAATATATGTAAGCACATTTTGACTGTCCTTTATGATTGGATTACTGCATTCTGTTGATTCTTATTTTGTGATTGGCTTTATTCCTTTGATAACTATGTAAGTTTAAAAAGCTAAACCTCTAAACTGTACTTAGAAACAATGAACAATACATACATGTAAATTTTTAAAATGCGCAGTATATTGTATATATGTATTTACATGCAATATATTGTATATGTGCATCAAATTGTATCAGTTTTACCTCATAAGACTGAAAAATGGGGAATAAAACAAAGTAAAACTAACCCCCGAGTCACACAAAAAAGAATATCTGCTTCTGTGCTCCCCCTTTTTTATTGAAGTGAAATTCAGATAACAGCTAACCATTTTCAGGTGGACAGTTCTGTGGCATTTCGTGCATTCATGGCATTGTGCTCCCACCACCTCTCTCTAGCTTCAAAATGTTTTCATCACCCCAGATCCTTTAGGTAACCACTCTCCATCCCATCCTCCATCCCCTAGTAACCGCTAATTTGTTTTCTGTCTCTGTGGACTTGCCTGTTCTGGATGTGTCATAAAAAAGGATTAATACAAGATGTGACCTTTTGTGTCTGGCTCCTTTCACTTAGCATAATATTTAGAGGTTTATCTAGGTTGTAGCATGTATCAGAACTTCATTCCTTTTTGTGGCTGAGTGATATTCCATGGTATGGATATGCTAGTTTGTCCATTTACCTGTTACAGACATTCGGGTTGTTTCCACATTTTGACTATTACAAATAGTGCTGTTGTAAACATTTATGTATGAGTTTCTATATGGGCATGTTTTCACTTCTCTTGGATATATACCTAAGAGGGGAATTGCTGGGTCATACAGTAACTGTATGTATAACTTCTGAGTAACCACCAAACTGTTTTCCCTTTTCCCTTCCCCCCAGCAATGTACACAGTCCACATTTTGACCAATACTTGTTTTGGTTTCTTATTACAGCCCGCCTGGTGGATATAAAGTGGTGTCACATTGTGGTTTTGATTAGTATTTCCTTAATGACCAATGATTTTGAACATCTTTTCATGTACTTGTTGGCCGTTCATGTATGTTCTTTGGAGGAATGTCTATTCAAGTCCTTTGCTCACTTTTAAATTGGGATGTTTGCCTTTTTATTGTTGAACTGTGAGAGTTCTTTATATTTTCCGGATATGAAAATTTATCATATCTGTGATTTGCAAATATTTCCTCCAGTTCTGTAGGTTGTCTTTTCATGTTCTTGATAACGTTCTTTGCACAGCGTGCTCCCGTTTTCTGGGTGTGAAAAGAATATATTCTTTGAAAATGTCTGTGAACTTGTATAAAAGCCGTCCTCACACAGGCTCACACCATCATTTTTGTGTCTGCATTTCATGTTCTTCTCCCAAAGTGCTTAGACGGATTGTTTACTCCACCTAAGGGCTCAAGCAAAGCATTTTGCTTCTCTTTCAGTTAAATAATTCAGACATATAGAAAATAGTAGTCAATAATACATTATTTGTAAAGTATACATTATCATTTGTATATGAATGAAATGAAGCATGATATTTAGAAATGCAATGTCATTTGACGAATTGAAGCTCCACTCTGTGACCTAAACTTGTTAAGGAGTTTTGTTTAATTTCGTGACCAAGAGGGAGGGGAGTGTGAGTTACCCCACCGAAACCATTTTGAAAAGGAAATAGTGTTGCTTTTTTACCCCCTGTGCATTTATCTTAGACATTTAGTAATTAACCAAAACATAAAGCTAAAGTTTATTCTCATTTTTTTCAGAAACTTACTCAAGTTTATAGAACTCTTCATGGAGCTTACACAAAAATTCTGGAGGTTATGCACACAAAGAAAAGGCTTTTAGGAACTTTCTTCAGAGTTGCCTTTTACGGCCAAGTAAGTATACTTTAGTTAATAAAGTTGTTTTTCTTTTTAAACTTTCACCTTTGAATTGTTAGATTACTACAGCAGCGGTTATTGGTCCTAGGAGTCTGTCTAGATGGAGTGCCTATCACAACAGCAGGAAGCCTCTTGTGAGTGTAAAGTTCACTTTCGTTCCCATATCTAAATCCACTAGGTCAGAGTACAACATATAAGATTTGAATTTTTCCTTCAGTTTCATTTTATGTTAGGCTTCTTAAATATATATTTAATATCTAGTACTGCAGGTTTCCAAATAAAAATCAGGTAAGTATGCAGGGAATGAAAAAAATCAAGTGTGGAGCTCTTCAGGCCAATAATATGTTCATATGACCGTGAGTTTGAAAATTCTCACTTACTTAATTTAAAAGAGTGAATATAGGCATGTAGCTTTTAGTACTATTATTTAAAATCTATTTCAAATACAATTATTGCTAGTTATTTAGTAGGTTTTCTCTAAATACTGTGTTTGCTCATACTACTTATAATTTACTGTATGTTTAACTTTACAATAGTCTTTTTTTGAAGAAGAGGATGGAAAGGAGTACATCTATAAAGAACCAAAGCTCACCGGCCTCTCGGAGATTTCCCTGAGACTTGTTAAACTTTATGGTGAAAAATTTGGTACAGAGAATGTCAAAATAATTCAGGATTCAGACAAGGTAACATATGCGCTGCATTTTGAAATCATTATTTGTTACTTCCAAGCATGGTACATTGCTCCTGACTTTTTCCTTTTTCAGCTGGGGAGAAGCATGGAAAATAGAGCCTTTCTAGATCGTGCAAGAAAGGATAGCGGCTTTGGAGTCAGAGAGGATTCAAATCTCCACTGTCTGCCACCTGCTAGCTCTGTGACCATAGGGAAGTTACTTAACCTCTCTGTGCCTCATTTTCCTCATTGGTAAAATGGAAATAATAGTGCCTTCCTCATGGAGTTGTATGGATTCAGTAAGTTAATATATGGAAAGTGATTAGAGTTCTGGTATATGAAAAAGCATTCACTAATACTAGAAGCTGACATGCTCAATAAAGTTTAGCTATTACTGTGAATGCTGTTGTGTGCATGATTGTCAATTTCATACTTTATGATTAAAATAATCTTCGTGCACACATTTTATTCTAAGGTATCCTTAGTCTAGTAGTTACATTTGCAGTGATGTAGATTTCAGAGAGATGCCTTAGGCCTTACTGTAACCACTATCCATCCTACTAGGCCCTCCCAAGGCAAGGAAGGATGAGAAAGGTTCTAGCAAGAGACGCTCTTTCCTAGAAATGCATAGTTCCCTACAGACAGAATTTCAGGAAGGCACAGTAGGAATGCCTGACTGTCCTTAGTTGCCATGGGTGTGCCCACGATGAGCACTGATTTTTAAGGTAGGTACAACCTATACAGCGCAGGGTCTACAGGCCCTAGCAGTATTTACTGAGTGACTATGATGTGCATGGTGCTATGTAAAGCACTTAACAGCTAATAGGCAGCGTTGCCAGAGTGAGAAGCCCATGGCAATGGTAAAGATACTTCATTTTCTACCATGAAAATGATTTCTTCACTTTGTAGACTTACCTTTATCTCATAGAGGTTGTTTTATCTTAAACATATGCCTTAAGATATTTAAAAATAGATGTGCTGGTAGGTTCAAAAGTCATTAATATTCAGCAAAAAACCTCTCAATACTTATCAGTTTCACTATTTTGTGTTGTTTTATTGAATTAAGACAGCGGAAAATGTTATCTCCTTGTAGCCAGAAAGGCTTAGGCTTGCTGCCATGCTACTGATACTATAAATGGAAAGTTAATGGAAATCCAGACTTGCAGTACAACATGCAGTTTTCTACTTTATTCTGCCTCTGAAAACCTGGCAAGCAAGCAGTAATGACAAATCACCATCAGGCAGCTGGACTCCTGACATTATTTGTGTGTACAATATTTTAGTCATTCCTCACAGGCAACAGCCATAATAAGCAGTTGCTACTTTTAAAGACCTTATTTTTTTTCTTAATGTGTGAAATCCAAAATTAAAAACACTTTTACTTGCCAAAGAACAAAATCTGCTTAAGGGCACAGACAATTTGAGGAACAGTTGGGCAATGTTTTCCAGTATTTAAAATGTATGTTTCTTTGGAGCCAACAATTTCATATTTAAGATTTTATCTCGTAGATGTACAAACACAAAGATGTATGTTTAAAGGTGTTTATTGCTACAAAGTTTGTTAACAAAAGCCTGGAAGCAATCTGATGTCCATATGGTTAAAGAAATGATATCACTCACATAATGGATATAGTAACCTAGGCATTAAAAATTTTGTAAGTATTGATATGAACCTATCAAGATATATTATTGAGAGAAAAAAGGTGAGGTGCAGGACATTATAGATAGGATGATCACGTGTGTAAAAACTGATATTCACATTTACTCACTTGTGTATGCTTAGGAAATTTCTGGAATGATACATACAAAATTGTTAACCACGGTTATCCCTGAGGAGAGACTAGAGTCTTATGTGGAAAGACAAACTTTTTAAAAAACTTTTCATGTATACTTTTGTGTTCTGTTTAAATGTTTTACCATATACATATTTTACTTTTATAAGGTTAAAATCAAGCTTGATCTCTATTTTGTTGATTGCTTTTATTATGAAAGGGTGTTGAATTTTGTCAAATGTTTTTCCTAATTGTTTCAGATGATCATATGGTTTTTCCCCTTCATTTCTGTTAATGTGGTGTATTACATTGATCAATTTTCCTACGTTGAACTATCCCTGCATCCCAGGAATAGATCCCACTTGGTCATGGTGTGTAATCCTTTTAATATGCTGCTGAATTTGGTTTGCTAGTATTCTTTTGAGGACCTTTGCATAAGGGATATTGGTCTGTAGTTTTCTTGTACTGTTGTCTGGCTTTGGTATCAGAGTAATGCTGACCTCATAGAGTGAGTTAGGGAGTGTTCCTTCCTCTTCACTTTTTGGGGAAAATTTGAGGATTGATGTTAGTTCTCCTTGAAGACTTCACCAGTGAAGACATCAGATCCAGAGCTTCTCTTTGTTAGGAGATTTTTTAAATTATAGATTCAGTCTCTTTCCTAGTTAAAGATCTCTTCAGATTTTTCTATTTCTTCATGGTTTAGTTTTGGTAGGCTTTGTGTTTCTAGGAATTTGTTCATTTCACATTTCATCTAGGCTGTCTAATTTGTCGGCATATAGCTGCTCATAGTACTCTCTTATAATCCTTTTTATTTCTGTAGAATTGGTAGTAATGTCCTCATTTTCATTTCTGATTTTGGTAATTTGAATGCTCTTTTTTTTTTGTCTATCTGTTAAAGCTTTGTCAGTCTTGTTGATCTTTTCAGAGATCCAACTTTTAGGTTAGTTTCATTGATTTTTCTCTATTTTTCTATTCTCTATTTCATTTATCTATGTTATAATCTTTATTATTTCCTTCCTTCTGCTAGCTTTGGGTTTAGTTTGTTCTTTTCTTTTTAGTTCCTTAAATTGTAAAATTAGATTGTTAATTTGAGATCGTTCCTATTTTTTAATGTTGAATGTTTACAGCTATAAATTTCCCTCTTAGCACTGCTTTTGCTGTGTCCCATAAGTTTTGGTAATGTTGTGATTCCATTTTCATTAATCTCTAAGTATTTTCTAATTACTCTTGTGAGTTCTTCTTTGATTCATTGATTTTTTAAAAGTATATTGTTTAATTTTCACAAAATTTACTTCTTAAACTTGAATTTATACCAATTTCAATAACAGAAAAATTCTGCTCCTTTAACAGCTCCATCCCTAACCCTTTCAGTTGTTGATGTCACAGAATCACATCTCTATATGTTGTGCATCCAAAAACATTAGCTAATAATTTTAATGTATTAGTCTCTTAAATTATTTGGAGTTATAAACCAAAGTTTTGGTAATACTAGCTTTTAGACCAATTTTTAAATGTATTAGTCTTAAATCATGTAGAAAACAAAAAGCAGTAAGCAGTATCGTTACCATGGTTATGATAGTACTAACTTTCGTAATTACACACGTATTTACCTTTACTGAGATCTTTATTTCTTCATACAGCTTTGAGTTACTGTCTGGTGTCCCTTCATTGTAACCAGCAGGACTCCCTTTAGCGGTCCATATAGGGAAGCTCTAGTGGTAACAAACTTCCTCAGCTTTTCTTTATCTGGGTATGTCAGTCTCTCCCTCACTTTTAAGGAGAGTTTTGCCAGATACAGGATATTCTTGATTGACAGATTGTTGTTGTTGTTTAGCACTTTGAATGTATCAGTTCACTGCCTTCTGGCCTCCAAAGTTTCTGATGAGAAATCTGATCATCTTATTGAGGATCCCTTGTATATGACTGAGTCATTTATCTCTTGCTCCTTTCAAAATTCTCTTTTAACAGTTTGATTTTAATGTGTCTCGGTGTGGGTATCTTTGAGTTACCCTACCTGGAGTTTCTTGAGCTTCCTGGATGTTTATAGTCATGTTTTTCATCAAATTTGGGAAGTTTTCAGCCATTATTTCTTCAAATATTGTCTCTGCCCCTTTCTCTTTTCTCCTTTAGGGACTATCACAAGGTATATGTTGGTCTTCTGGGTGATGTTCCACAGGTTTCTTAGGCTCTGTCACTCTTCAATTTTTTTTTTCCTTTCTGTTCTTCTGACTCGATCATTCCCATTGTCCTGTCTTCAAGTTCGCTCTTACTTCTGCCTGCTGAAATCTGCCTTTGAATCCTTCTGGTGAACTTTCATTTCAGTTATTGTATTTTTCAGCTCTGAAAAAAAATTTTGGTTTCTTTTTAGGTTTTCTACCTCTTTGTTGATATTGACATTTTGTTCATGTATCATTTTCTTGATTTTATATTTTCCTTTAATTATTTAATCCTCAAGGTGGTGGTTTTAAAGTCTTTTTCTAGTAGACCTGCTATTAGATCTGCTATCAGGGACAGTTTCTCTTGGTTTATTTTTCTTCTTTGAATGGGCCGTGCTTTCTTGTTTCTTTGTATGCTTGTGATTTTTTTTGTTGAAAACTGGACATTTGAAATTAATTAATAATATGGTCACTCTGGAAATCAGAATTTCCCCCTTTCCAAGGGTTTGCAGTTCTGTTTGTTTTTAATCGTTGTAGGCTGTCTCTGTGCCAAAGAACAGCCCGAGGTGTAAACTTGGGGGTCTTCTCAGGTCTGTTCTGAGCCTGCACCTTCCCTTGAGCATGCCCAGTGACTTTCTAGTTTCCCTCATATATGCAGTTGCTTTTGAATGCCCTAATCTTTAATGTCTGGCTCCCAAGAGGGGAGAAAGAGGAAAATGAAGTGAGGAGGGTGGAGAAAAGATACTGGTCCTTTAAATTCCCTGCAAGTCCTTCAGCCAGATGGGGAGGGCCTTGCAACAATGGGGAAAGGTGCAACAATGGGGAAAGGTACAACAATGGCCACAGCCTCTTTGCACCTCTGGGATCAGAAGCAGCAGTCAGCAATCACAGCACAGATCCCCAGTATTTGGAAGGCAGGGTCCTTCTTGTTCATCTTGGCTCCCGCAAACTGTTCCAAGAACATGTGCACAGCTGCCTGCCATGGAGCATGGGGGTGAGGTATGGGTAGCTGCCATTTTGTCAAGAGCTAAAACTGACCAAGATCAAAATTAACTGCAATTTTATATCCATGCCTTCCCCTGAAAGTTGCAAACCTTTGATAGACTCCAGAGATCTGAAATAGTTACATCAGACAGACTCTGCCAGTGTTACCATTGTCTCTGTAGGAAGATAAATCTCTGGTGCTCTGCCATCTTCTCAGAATCCTCTCTGTATTTTTGAGGTGGAACTCAAATGTACAGTTAATCATTTTAATATATTTTGAGGAATCAGATTATAAAAAATGCTCAGCATGATCTCAGGTTCATAAATATATGTGCATAGAAAAAAGATTAGAAGGAAATATATGAAAATGTGAATAATGGTCACTGCTGAGTGGTCGCATTACAGTTTTTTTTTCCTGCCTACATTTCTGTAATCTCAAATTCGTTTCTGTAACTTCTTTATAATCAGAAGGAAATGATCCTTAAAAAAAGAGCAAAGACCTCTTCCAAGTGTGTATTCAGTTCACAGTGTGTTCAATGACAGTGTTCCTCAGTTGATCTTAAAGTTGTTAGTAGCTTACCTGTACCCTCGTTTCCTTTCTATTGCATAAAAACAAAAGTTTCTTACATTACAGGTAAATGTCAAAGAGCTTGATCCAAAATATGCTCATATCCAAGTCACGTATGTGAAGCCCTACTTTGATGACAAAGAACTCACAGAAAGAAAGACTGAATTTGAAAGAAACCATAATATCAACAGATTTGTTTTTGAGGCTCCTTATACATTATCAGGCAAAAAACAAGGTTGTATAGAAGAACAGTGCAAACGCCGTACGATCTTGACTAGTAAGTAGGACTTGGCATAACTTCTTTGTTTGACATATGGTCTTTTTGATACACAAAAGTAGCAGCTGGTCAGCAGGAAAATGTAACTGAAATTTTAATCACTCATTGTTCTGCTGTTCAGTCACTAACTTGCACCAACTTGGCTATGTTATAAACCATTGTTTTCCCATGTGTAATTCATGATTGCTCTGAGTTATCTCATAAAGAGAATTTCACCCTCAATCCTAAAGTAATAAGGTGCCTATTTGGTCCCCTGAGGTATTTTCTACAGAATGCACAGGGAGAATTAAGCACAACAGATTTTTTTCCCTTTAATTTGGCTGTCTTATTTACTATCTTAGAAACTCATTTGTTCAATCTTAACATTTAATAGCTTCAAACTCATTTCCATATGTGAAGAAGAGGATCCCTATAACCTATGAACAGCAGATTAATTTAAAGCCAATTGATGTTGCTACTGATGAAATAAAAGATAAAACTGCAGAGCTGCAAAAGCTTTGCTCTTCTGCTGACGTGGACATGATTCAGCTCCAACTTAAACTGCAGGGCTGCGTTTCAGTGCAGGTATGGTGGTTGCTAAACGTGTATTAAATATTTCTCAATGTTCCTCTTGCTCTCTAAGGGCACAGAGCAAGCACTAATGGAAACTGTTATATTGAATGCAAAAACCTGTACGTTTTGATTAACTCAATAAAGCAATTATGTTCAATTTCTATAAATTTTGTGTTCCGTCAGAGGACCTTAACATAAATCCCTCTGACTGTAGCCAAGCCCTATATTTACATATCAGAAATCATTAACTTATTAGAATATCATCTTTGCAGATGATTTACTTTAATTTTTTCAAATAAATTTATAGTATGAATAGTAAATGTTAGATAAAAAATGTGACAATGAATTATATATAGTTCATGTATAACTGATAAATTGTGCTCTACACTGAAATTTGACACATTGTAAAATGATTATAAATCAATAAAAAATGTTAAAAAAAGAATAGTAAATGTTTCTCAGATGTGGATTTTTAACATACTGTTTTTTTTTAAAGAGAAATGCAAAAATTACTTTTTGATTACATTCCAACAACTCTCTCATTTTCCTCCTTTTGTAATTTAGGTAAATGCAGGTCCATTAGCATATGCAAGGGCTTTCTTAAATGACAGTCAAGCTAGCAAGTATCCACCTAAGAAAGTAAATGAGTTGAAAGACATGTTTAGGTAAGTGCTTTGTAGTTCTCAGATTAGACCTCTATTGTTTTACTCTATTTTCTTCTTAAAAGAAACCAAAATATTCACCAAATGTCTCTTCAGAAAAGGACATTCTCTGTTCTCTTTCACAATATTTAAGTGACCTTCTAATGGTACTTTAAGTAGAGAGGAAAGGTGTGATCTCTTTCCTACTGCAGGACTTTAACAATGTCCTAGCGACCCCAAGAGATTAAATATGCCAATTTACTTGATTGCTTTCGATATTATGACAAAAACACAAGCCTACGTTCATCACATGATTTCCTCCTCTGTCTGATTGATCTCATTTTACAGCATTTCAGGCCATTTAGGGTAGGAAGGGTTGGATAGGCTTGCTCCTGTCCCATGTCGTTTAGTTCCACGTGGGTTCCCCCAGCGTAGGGCATGTGATAGCTTGTCTAGAATAAGCATCCTTCTAAGCTAAGGCATGTCCTGAATGGTCTTGCATTAGAAGACAAAATCTATTTCATCTATAAAAGGAGTTTACATTCAGAATAAAAGAGACAAATGAGTAAGGTAGACTAAGGACAAAGATAACTTATCCACTCATTTGCTCCCAACTTATTTCACTTTTCCTCTCTGTGTTATCAGCTGTTTTCAGGTTAGAGTAACCAGCAGTCATTCAATGTTTATTAATGCCTGGCATATAGAAAAAGATTCTACCAGTTGCTATGACAGGGATACAAAACAAATGGGCAGTGAGGTACTTTGTCCCCTAAGACATACATTCTAATTATGGACATTAAACATAAACACGTGAAATGATGGAAAAATGCTTGTATGATAAGTCATCAATTCTCTGTCCCCACTCTTACCAGCCCAGGGCAGATACTTCATACCTATAGCACCCAGCCCTGGACTGGGTACATAGTTAGCCTCAAATAAATTATTTTTGAATGAATGACATTATCTACAGATGTAAATTAATGCTAGCACAACTTTAGCTGATATCATATCAAGTAAATGACTGAACAAGTAGGCTTCCTAGAGGGTATATGTTTTGAGCAAAGTAAGAAAACCAGAGGAGAAAGGTGGAAGAGATATTTCAGACTTAGTGGCACTAGCAAAACACAGAGATAAAATACAGGAGTCTAATCTTCCTTCTAGGTAAGCCATGGTTAAAGTAAATACTAAATTTTCAGTGAGACTTTCTAGGAATAACAAAAACTTTATCTTTGATCTTCATCCACAGGAAGTTCATCCAAGCATGCAGCATTGCACTGGAACTAAATGAGCGGCTAATTAAAGAGGATCAGGTTGAATACCATGAAGGGCTTAAGTCAAATTTCAGAGACATGGTGAAAGAATTATCTGATATTATTCACGAGCAGGCAAGTATTAGGATGGTTGAAAACAAAAATTTGATCTGGGGTCCCTAAACAGTTACTTAGCAAAACCTATTGGTTTGAAACATGTTACCTTGAAATTACTGAGTCTGTTACTTTGAAATTTGCTCATATTTAGTCATTTAAATGATATAATACAAATCAAATGTGAAGCAGTTCTCTGAAGCAATTGCTACAGCAATTGTCAGTAATAAATCATTTTGTTCTTGTGCCACAATGCCATTAGAAGTGAGTAGCTGAGCAAATCTGTTGATCTACTATGAACATGGATAAGAGTCTTTCAGAAAGGATCCTAGAGAAGTGAAATTATTGGCTCAGCAACCAAATCCCTAAATGAATATCTCTACCTTGGCTGTAAGAAACTAGGTACAGTCTGCCCACCATATCCACAGGTTCTGCGTCTGCAGATTCAACCAACTGCCAATTGAAAATATTTTTTAAAAATTCCAGAAAATTTCAAAAAGCAAAACTTGAACTTGCTGCATGCAGCAGCTCTTTACCTAGCATTTACATTGTATTAGGTATTATAAGTAATCTAGAGATGATTTACAGTATACAGAAGGATGTGCATAGGTTATATGCAGATTTTATATGAGACCTGCGCATCCTCAAATTTTCATATCCTAGGGAGAGGGGGCGATGGTCCAGGAACTAATCCTCTGAGGATACCTGGGGGCAACTATACTGTCATTTAAGTGAGATCCTGAGTGACTTCCAAAATTTGGGAATTGTCTTAACTACCCATACAGCCTGCAAATCTCTCTATTTTCATAAAACTTAGCATTTTAATCTGTGACTGTTAATGACAGTTATAGCTAACTTAGTAAAGCACAATCTGAAAAATATAGAAGCAACAATCTGCTCACCACTTACAGCCAAATTGTTATAATTAAGTAGTTATGACTTTTATATACCTACTTACCTTAAAATCAGAGTACTCCTGGATTATCCTGGTAAACTTCA
Organism: Vicugna pacos; assembly: GCF_048564905.1. Classification (NCBI taxonomy): domain Eukaryota; kingdom Metazoa; phylum Chordata; class Mammalia; order Artiodactyla; family Camelidae; genus Vicugna; species Vicugna pacos. Next base: position 82,867,560 of record NC_133023.1, read on the forward strand.
TTCCTACATTGCAGTCCTGAAATCTGTTTACAACCAATCTATACATGGATGGTCACTTAAGTGTTTTAAAATCTTCAACACATTTGTAGAAGTCACCACATGATGGATGGTCTTGATCCCTCAGGTCCTGAGCCTATTAAGCTTATCATAAAATCTCCCTCATTTCCTTACTAAGGAAAACACCCAGTAAGATTAATATTTGCTTCAGAAACTCTTCAACCTCTCAATTTTTTAAGAAATTAAGACTCCTTAAAAGAAACAAGGATAACTACAACCCTTTAGCGAATGCATTCTTAACGATGGTTCCAGAAAGGAGAACTTCATCTGTCCTGTTATCTGCATTTCAGTGGTCACTTGAAGGCACTCCCCTGTGTGAGACCATCATACAAAGGGTGTACTTACAAATAGGCTGACAGTGGTTAGTACCCAAAGAACTGCAGTGAATTGATGGGGAAAAGAAAAGATATTTCTAGGGAAACAAAAGCTAGTTGACTCTGAATCAAGTTCTACCTCTCTGAATTTGTTTTACATGCTTTCTTAGAAAGGACTATGGGAAATTTAGTTACAATTATCCCACGGTTGCACTGAGTGACCAGGAGTCTAATTTTCTAACCATTATCATCTCTATACCTAGTATAGAGAAACCAGTCAGCCAGACTTTCATCATCCCATCTGTTCAATGAGACCACTTACCCCAGTCTCCTACTCTCCCATTCTCATGGCTGGGAAACTTGTTGGCTTGCGGAGTGTTGGAATCAGCGTTCTGTCAGTTCTTTTTGCCGTCTTTACTTATGTTAGCCCACTTAGGAGTGAGTGCAAACTGTTCCAAGGCATGCCTTTGCTGCTCAGTTTTCAGAAGCCCTTTTTTGCCTCTTTCCCAAAGCAGCCAGGCCATCAGGGCTAGGAAAGGAGGGAATCATTCTACTTCCTTTATTGTTTGTATTTCAAGCTCAGTCCATGAGTACAGTGGGGGTTTAACCTCTCTATCATCACTGTTCTGGGGTATACTTTTATCAAACAGATTATATAATTTATTCCTAGAAACTGTCCAGTTTGAGTTTCTATTCTCCATAGTCCATAGGAAAAAAACAGCAAAAACTGCTCCTTCACAAAAGATATAAAGCAATCACATCATTTTAAGCCAATGTGTATTATATTAGTTACATAATTTACATGCAATTGTATGACCTAGCCTTGAACTCGATTATTCAAATTGAAAGCAAATTATTCAATTTACTGCTATTACTGTGATCAAAATATTTACAGCAGTTATTTCATAAAGTTCTCTTTTCCCTTGTTAAAAAAAATTCAACTGAGTAAATTTTTAAGATTTTGGCTTTATTCAGTAATTGAGGATTTGGGCAGCATCCCATCTAGCAGACAGAAAGGCGCTCCGAAGAGCTTTACAAAATGGAAGACTTACACGTAGAAGGAGGCAGAGCAAGGAAGTTATTCTAGAAACGACCTGATTGTTTCAGGCAAGGGTACCTTCCTTTGGTGCAGGGCAAGGGTCTGTCAGGTGGATTATCTCACTAGTACCAAGTAAGTAATTCCAGACTGAAAGTAAGACACATACTTTTTTGGCTGGTTAAGGTTACCAGCGTGGAAGAAATTGAAACTGCAATTAGATTAGGTATTAAGTCTCAGGCTTTTAGCACAAGTGACTCTATTTTGGGTCTCTTGTCTCTTTTTTAACACCCTGATGAAGCATGGATTTTACAAATCTGCTGTCATATTTCCTACCTCTCTCATTGAACTTCCATAAACCATGGCTATTTTATCTAGTTGTAGAGACCAGTATTTTAGATCCTTGATATAATTATATATTGATAGCTAACCCAGAAAAGCCTTAGTTTCTATTGGTTTATATTTATGCAAGCTATACTGTCATATTGCATCATATCCAGATATGCCTTACTTTGGGCAAATGTTTTAGAGTGAATTTTTGTGAATCGGTATTTCCTATTAGATTCTCACATAAAAGAGAGTCTTTTTTAATCATACACTTTGAGACACATTACTTCCCAGAGGAAAATATAATAATACAACAAAATAAGATAAAATATAGCTGTACGCTGAAATACAAATTATCTGTTGCACTCCATAAATGATTACTTGACAAAAAGATAATGGCCTGGATATTCCTTGGCCCTTTGCAATGTAATCTGCTACACTACACCAAAATATGAAGTCCTTTTAAAAACTTCTTCAGGCTTTTGACTTTTTTGTAGGGATTTATATTATCTTAAAACTATTAATTGCAGATTTCTAAATTAGATAGATTTAGTGGTGGCCATTGTCGTTTCTGTTTTGTTTTCTTCATGATAAATGCTCTGTTGGCTTGTCGCATCTGACAGGTGTGGATAATCTCTTACATCTCTCCTGTGCTTTCAGATTAATGTTAGGAGTTACGATTTTTGTGAGAGGAAATTTCTCTATTATGGACTTTATATAAGACATGATATGTAGCAACACAAATGATATGACCCATTACTGCCACCAGAGACCAATCTGCAGGCTTAGTACTGAAGTTTCAGAGCTAACTTGAGAACCCAGTGTTAAAAGTGTGAGACCTAAGTTGGCACCTAGTTATAGTAAAGAGGTTGGATGTGATGTGTGTGCTATTCTTTTCTTTCTCCTAATCCACCCATGAGATCTCTGTTGGATAATTTAAAAATGTCTATAGTAATATGAATATATATGTTTATATACTTATGGGGTATAAAATTTATATTTATTAAATTTTTAATTTCCAAGAAAAGTCTTCTGTATCACTTAGCTTTTAAAATTGTAGTGTGTCTTTAGAAATAGTCACTTATTTTCTCTTCATTTAATATTATTTCCCAAGTCTCCTGGGAAGGAGCATGGTATTTGCGTGTTTGAAAAGCCCCACAAATGGTCCTGAGAACCACTGTTAGAAGATGATCCATAATCTCGTATCAGAGAGTCCACTGTTTAGGGATCTTCATATGACCATCTGTTAAAATTTTTTTTTAAGATTGTTAATGTCTTGCTTTTGATTGAATTTTGCATTTGACAACATTTTGTCTTTCTTAATGAGTAACCAGATTTTTTCTGCTTTTTTGATATGCTGCCTTTGTAATACAGCTTTGAAGACTTGAGTCGGTAATGTTATTCTTTGCTCTTTGTGCTTTATATCATTTTAAATAGCTAAGTGTTAGTGATAAATTGAAATGTGCCTATGATTTCATATACACATACTTTTTCGGCAGTGGCTATTTTGCTTCATGATAAACATGCAGGTTTCTTTTGTTCTAGATATTACAAGAAGACACAATGCATTCTCCCTGGATGAGCAACACATTACATGTATTTTGTGCAATTAGTGGTACGTCAAGTGACAGAGGTTATGGTTCCCCAAGATACGCTGCTGAAATATGAGGATGTGGAGATGTAAAGTGGCAACGAGACTGAACTTTCTCAGGAATATCTGGAGCTGTGCAAATGTTAACATTTAAAGATTTGATATACATGGAGTGTTTCTTCCTGACACCAAATTTTCATGCTTTCAAACAGGGTGCTTACATATTTGTAAATATTTAAGCAACTTGAAAGTGCCTGGAAAATTGCACCACTGTGCTTGGTTTGTACTTTTTTAGGTAAATCTATATACCAAGAAGTAGAGCTCAAAAACATTCATTCGAATTGCTTAATTATTGCTTAAAATAAAATGGTACTATGTAAAATTGTATAATGGAACACAATAAAAGGTAAAACTTATTTGTAATTAGAAGCGAAGGAAATAATACTTTGAACTTAGCATTTTTCTTGACAGGAAGCTCAATTCATTATACTAATCCTTGGAGAGAAAAAAAGATAACATTTTCATAAAACATGAATACTTCAAATTGGGGAGATAATTTGAAACCTTTTCTACCAATGATCAAGACTGGGCTAAAGGAAACAAAAGCATCATTTAAAAAGGAAAATTTCACAAAGAAAGGATATATATAGAATACCAAGCTTACTGATCCTTCAGGTTTTGATCCAATGATGCTAGGTATCCAGTTGGTCTCTCTCCAAGATACAAGACGAGGGATTTGTACGTGGCATAGGTGTGCCCAGCAAGCAGCATGTCCTGCCCAAGCTTTATCATCTGAGGCGATCCATAAAGCTAAACAAAACATTTCTGAGAATTTGCAGTCAGTACATACTATGCAACTTCAGAGCTTTAGCAGCAGAGTCTGAGGGGTAGGCATTTTTGTAATGATTATTTTCTTTAGTTTACAAGGTTAACAAGCACTTTGATAGAACTTGCTGGTTGCAGCGTTTCTTGGGTCAGTGTACATAACCACCACAGATTTAGCAACTGCTAGCTGAGGATAACATCCCTAACTATGTAGAAACCTCAGACTACCTAAATAATTCAGGAGAGAGCAAGATGTGAAGAACTTTTTTTTTAAGCTTGAATTCTCCATATAATTTTAGCTGCCTTTTATGTAAACTTTAAGTCCTAGACTTATTTTTTGTATATAGTTTAGCCTATTTTACAGACAAAAAGAAAGAAAGAAAAAAGAAAAACAGATCCTGAAATATAAATGGAGTGCATGGAGCCTTAGCTTTTTAAATACTTTGTGATCAAGTAAATCTCAAGAGATTATGCACCTGGCGTGCCCATTTTTCTTTACATGTCATTTTTAACCTTTCAGGGAAGTATGAAATTATTTATTGAAGGTTTATTTTGTATTTCAATAGGGGATTCAGAAATTTCAGGGGTGGCTAATAATTCCTTAATATCTTGGAGTAACCTGTAGAGTTAGTTTCGTCTTTAAAGTGATTATATTTGGCATGTATGTATAAAGAACTGTCACCTAGAGTGAATGCTGCCTTCTGAGAATGAGGCATCTTGGGGAGTCTTCAGTGCTCTTTTGTCAATGACTCGTCCCTATCATGTCCCTCAGCACAGCATTGTGCCCTGTGGGTAATTTTTTTTGAGTATAATAAATGGCCCTCAACTAGACTCAAGAAACTTGCAGTCTAGTTGAGGCAAGATATACACAAAATTAAATAATACATGAATTAACAATATAAGACAAGAAAAGTTGCCAAATGAATGACACTGGCCATAACTCTTACCACATTCAAGGAGTGAGGGGTCACTGTGAATTATAAATGTTCAGGAATGGTTTCATGGGCAAAAGGCAGCCTTGAATAGGCTTTCAAAGATGAGACGGTATTCTAGGCAGGAGAAACACCATGAACAAAGTTGCAAAAAGAATTAATGGAAGTTCAAGGCTTGGTGAGGAGATCAGTTTTGTTCAAGGGAGTAGCAGAAGTAGATCACATATCTAGAAAGAAAAACTCGTATCTAGATTTTGGAAGACCTTGAATGCCAGGCTACTATTTAGACTTTATTCAGTAAACATTGGGGAGCCAGTTAAGGTGTTTTTTTTTTTTAAAGGTTTTTAAACAGATTATTTGATTAAATGTTATTTTTAGAAATTTCATCCTTTATATTGCTGTCAGTTGTATTTGAGGCAGGGACAAATGGAAATACAGAAACCAGTTAGACAGTTCCTACAGGAATTTAGTTATGAGTCCATAAGCCCCTAGGTGTGAGCCAGGATGGAGAAGAAAGGACAATCACAAGAGATACTACATGAAAAGACTGGACATGACTTATTGATGGCTAAGGAGAAAAAGGGAAAAGTTCAAGATAATTTTGTGTCCTGTGGCCAATGAGTTCTCCAGGTCATGGCACAATTTTGCTAGATTCATTCTGCCAACTTTTAGACTGAGGGCAGAAAGCTATAGCGAACAAGTGGGCTAGACTAGAGAAAGCCAGCTATGTGTGTTTTGAAACCTGCATATATAAGGTATTACTGTTTATATAGTTTAATTATTTCATGATAAAGTCACATCAAAGAGTACATTTCTGCTGTACTGATTATTTTGCAGTTAAGCTTGAGTCCAATTTTCCCTGGAAGCTATTCTTTTGATAGTCTTTAAACATATTGTAAAATGTGAATAAGTCACCATTAGTAGTGTTAGTTTATCACTACAATGATAACCTATGGAGAAAATTAGTTCCATGCAGATTTTCCTAGTAACTAGTTGCACCACTGGCATCATGTCTGTAGCTGGGATTGTTATTATTACCATATTTATATGACTTCACTGCCTATATAAATATTATAAACATCTTTTTAAAAATGAAACCACAGCAGTGGTAGCCACAGCCTTGGAACTTTGACCAATGTATCATAGAATTACAGATGATTCATTGGTTAATTAACAAACCAAACAGGTCAGCATAATAAAAACCCAAGCCTTTTATTATAAATACTAGTTTATCTGAAATGCAGAACCTGAGCAGTGTATTCAAATAATAAGAATTACCAAATTCTTCAAAATATTAATAATCAGATACATATTTCAGGCTTCTGATCCACAAAATGGTGCACCACCTTCAGTCTCAGTCTTGTTCTAACAGTGCACTACTTCAGCTATCCAAACACAAGGGAAAGGAATAGAATAAAAGTTGGCTGGGGTTGGGGAGTGGGTTTGTGAAAGAAGGCTATTCCTTAATCCTAGGAGTTGGCTGCTTCCAGTTACAACAAATGCTCTGTTCCTAGTCCCTAACCACGCAATGGTCACTCTGAAAAGTGTGTATGTATGTTTATTCAACTCCTGATTGAAATTGTGACTAAATTCTTCAAAGATTTTGCCTCTGTGTATAGCATTTTAAATCTTTTTGCAACATGCTTTTTTTTCTCTTCTGTTCTCCTCTTTGAGATACAATTCATATACTGTACAATTCACTCACTTAAAATGCACAGTTCAGTGGTTTTTAGCATAGTCAGAGTTGTGCAACCATCACAATTAATTTTAGAACATTTTCATCACCCCAAAAGAAACCCCATACACATTGCAGTCACTCCCCATTGCCCACCAAGCAGCCCCCAGCCCCTGACAATCACTAATCTTTCTGTATCTATAGATTTGTATTCTGGACATTTGATACAAATGGAATCACACAGTATGTGGCCTTCTGTGACTAGCTGCTTTCATTTAGCCTAAGGTTCATCCATGTTGTAGCATGTAGCAAAATGTGGCTGGATAATATTCCTTTTGTATGGATACACATTTTATTTGTTCATCAGTTGATGGACATTTGGGTTATTTTCACTCTGGCTATTACTGATAATGTTGCTATGAGCACTCATGTGCAAGTTTTTGTGTGGATATGTTTTCATTTGTCTTGGGCACACACCTAGGAGTTGAATTACTGGGTCATATGGTAACTCCATGTTTAACCTTTGGAAGAACTGCTAGACTGTTTTCCACAGAAGCTGCACCACTTTCCAGTCCCAGCAGCAGTAAATAAGGATCCACTTTCTCAATATTCTCAACAACATTTGTTATTATCTGCCTCTTTGGTTATCACCTTCCTAGTGGGTGTGAAGTGGTATCTCACCGTGGTTTTTGTTTGCATTTTCCAAATGGCTAATGAAGTTGAGCATTCTTTCATGTGTGTGTCGGCTATTTTTATATCCTTATCTAGATAAGTCTATTCAAATTCTTTACCCATTTTTAAAAACTGATTTGTCTTTTTATTGTTGAGATGCAAGAGTTCTTTATTTGTTCAAGGTGCAAGTTTCTTATCAGATATATGATTTCCATATATTTCTCCTATTCTGTGGGTTGCCTTTTCACTTCCATAATAATGTCCTTTGAAACAACAGTTTTTAATTTTGATGAAGTCCAATTTATCTATGTTTTCTTTTATCACTTGTGTTTTGATGCTTATCTAAGAAGACATTGCCTAATCCAAGGTCATGGAGATTTATACCTACATTTCTTCAAGCTTTATAGTTTTAACTCTTACTTTTAGGTCTTTGATCCATTTTAACCTAGTTTTTGTATATAATGTGAGCTACAGGTTCAAATTTATTCTTTTGCACGTGGATATCCAGTGGTTTTTTTTTGTACCATTTGTTGAAAAAACTGCCTTCCTTCATTGAATTGTCTTGGCACCCTTTAAAAAAAAATCAATTGACCATATAAGTATAGGTTTACTGTGGACTCTCTGTTCTATTCCATTGATCTATATATCTTTCCATATGCCAGTACCACATAGTCTTGATTACTGTAGCTGTGCAGTACATTTTTAAATTGGGAAGTCTGAGTCCTCCAGCTTTGTTTTTTCAAGACTGTTTTGGATATTCTGGGTCCCTTGCATTTCCATATGAATTTTAGACTCAAGATTGTCAATTTCTGCAGAAAATAATAGCTGGCATTTTGGTAAGATTTGCTGTGAATCTGTAATTTAATTTGAGGAGTACTGTCACCTTAACAATATTAAGTGTTCCAATCCATGAACACAGGATTTTTTTTTCTATTTATTTAGGTCATTTTTAATTTCTTTCAACAGTATTTTGTAGTTTTTAGTGTAGAAGTCTTGTACTTCTTTTGTTAAATTTATTCCTTAGTATTTTATTCTTTTTAATGCTATTGTAAAGGGGTTTTTTTAAAAAAAATTTCATTTTCAGGTTGTTCATTGCTAACTTATAGAAATACAACTGACTTTTGTATATTGACCTTGTATCCTGAAATCTTGCTGAATTCATTTATCAGCTTTAATAGTTTTTTTTTGCAGATTCCTTAGTGTTTTTCTATATAAGATCATGTCATATGAAAATACAGATAGTTTTACTTCTTCCTTTCCAATCTTGATTCTTTTTATTTCATTTCCTTACTTGGCACTTGGCTAGAACTTCCAGTAGAATGTTGAATAGCAGTGATGACAGCAAGACATCCTTGTCTTCTTACTGATCTTTGGGAGAAAGGTTTCAGTCTTTCACCTTTAAGTATGGTATTAACTGGGTTTTTCATAGATGCATTTTATCAGGTTGAGGAAGTTCCCTTCAACATGATTTGCATCTGTTTTCTGATTTAGTTCTCCCAGTAAGCATATGCTCTCTAAAAGGTATATAGAAAAATAGATAACAAATGGTTAAGAAATGTACTCAAGGCGAAGAGGGTGTCGTTCAAGTGGTAGAGTGCATGGTTAGCATGCACAAGGCCCTGGGTTCAATCCCCAGTACTTCTATTTAAAAAATAATTAAATAAACCTAATTACCTCCAACCCCTCCTCCCCAAAAAACTAATTTTTAAAAACTTTATTTTTTTTAAATCCCTCTTCAAAAAGAAAAAAAGAAATGTACTCAAGATACATATCAAATTAGAGATAAGACCAAGGTATCCTGACTCCCAGTCCACAGTGTTTTCAACCTATGGTCTCCTGCTGCAACATCCTGCAAATTTTCTACAGAGATCAAAAAGTTTCTCCTCTTCCAACATTTTACTGAAGAGGTAAGCTCCATAAGGGTAGAGTCTGTGTCTGATTTTTCACCTGTTTCCCTGGAACCTAAAAGCGCCTGCCACAGAATAACTGCTAGTGCAGTCTCAAGGAAATAAAGCCAGTTTAGATAAGCAGATACCCCTGGAGCTTTTATTATGTACAAGGCAATGGGGACACTATCCCAGCCCTCAGACTGTGGTTGAGAGAGATAAGACATAATCACATAGGAAGATACGAAGAGGTCTGATAATAGTAATAGCAAATCAGTGGTAATGACAAGTGCTCGAATAAGCAGAGTTCTTCTAGATATAGAACAAAAAAGGTTTCATGGAGAAGATGGAGATCAACAGAGCCTTGAAGGATGGGTAGGAACTAGCGTGTTTGTGTGTGTGTGTGTGTGTGTTAAGGCAGAGTTTTTAAACAGGAAGTTGAAAAATTAACTTCTTCATTTTATTACATGAACTCTGACCATTAAAACCAACCACTATTACCAGGGACATGCAAAGCAAAAATAATAATAGCATGCATACAAAATCAGATAATATTCTCTATTGTCTTTCTGACTCCCTTATCCTTTGGTAAAACTCAAAATGGGTAAATCAGCCTTTTATTTTTGTCCAGAATAGTTACAGTCTATTTGCTTCATTCCCATGCTAGAAAACGTTTTCAGCCAACCTCAGTTGAGTTCTGAGCTATAAGTCTTGTTCTCTGTGAGTTACAGCACTTTGTAAAAATCACTACTTCATTAGATCTCCTAGGTTTGAGAGTTTTAAAGGCTCTGGACTCAACCTGCAGGCTGACTGTGTGCCTCTGATAGGAAACCAATGGACGCTATCATATGAGCAGGTCAGGGCTGCAACCCGGGAATTGTAGACCATTTGTCACAATCTTTTGATCTCCCATAGTGAGCCAGATTATCTGAATGATCAAGGCAGTATTCAGTGGGCAGATATGCAGATGATAGATTATAATTATAATCTAATAGCTAATCCAAGGGTAGTCTTTTTCCATCAATAACTGGACTGGGTCTTCTGAATTATGTATCCCTGAAGAGAAACATGTCTTCTTGAGGGATGCAAATAACAGTGCCTAGCACTGATAAATTTGAACATTTAACATTGAGAAACAAGAGCAGAGCCAATATTGATGTGGAGTTGTGTTCGATGCAAAGCTGAGCAGGTCCTATATTGCTCATGCAGTGAATTATTTCAGAATTCCTGCTTGCCGGTCAGGATTTGAGATGTCTCCAGAATCACTGTAACAGCATGGTAATACTGAATGCCCTCCCTCCACATCCCAAACTAATTCTAGACAAACACACATAAAAGAGGTGTATGAAAAAAGGGCTGAGTTGACAAAACTACCCTTATCAAAACAAGTACAATTAAAATGAAAGACTTCCAGAAGGAAACTTGGCTTCATTTTGTTCCACCTTAGCCCCAAATAGGTACAGGGTCAGATGAATACAATTCAGGTTACATGTAAGAGAAATTACTTTCAGGGAAGTAATTTTGGGTATTTATGCAGAATGTTTTGTTTTTGAAAATAAGGTAGCCCCCTCACCACCACTACTACCACTTCCTCCTTACAGAAACAAAACTTAAAAATTCTAGTCCTGGAAGGAGAATCTTCAGGAGGGAAAATTCCAACTCTATCTCCATTGGTTTAACCATCTTGAGATTTTTCTCATTTCTCTTTGAGCTGCCACCACTGTCATGATAACTCTGTGCTTCTAGATAAGACTTTGACAGGGGTGGACTAGTTAGGGGTCCTCATAGTCTATCCAGGGGCTTTGTCTGCCCTCTATTGATTATTCTCATTTTGAGAGGTTTGGCATTCCTTCTACAGAACACACAGTGGTTAAGTGCACCCACTCTGAAGCCCAGCTGGCCAGGTCAGAATCTGAGCTCTTGTTTACTAAGTTGTGAGTCCTGGGCATGATTCTTGACCCTTCTATGCCTTCATTTTCTCATCTGGAAAATGGAGGTATTAACTGTACCTACCCCCTAACATTATTGTGAAAACTCAGTGAAGTAAGGTATGTAAAGCACAGAGAACGATGCCTGGCACGTCCATTTGACTGTTACATCTACATATGTGTTAGCTAGATCTGTAATCTTTACCCTAAAGCATAGGACAGTTTTGCCAGCCACCATGCCCTCTATGTCTCTGGACCCATCTTTCCATTCCAGGTGGAAGTGGGGTAGGGACAATGGATGGGTCAAGATCAGGCCATTTTTACCACTTGATATTCCACAGATTACCTCTGGCCTCACTCAATCTTACCATGTGATAGAGATTTGTGCCCCCACACGGGGATATTATTTCCTATGTGGTATGGGCACTGACAAATATACACAGATGCTGGCTGTTAGCACCAAACACTCATACTGGTGCATCCTGGCTGAATATCAGCTCTGCCTCTGTCTTTATAGCTTCTATACTCATCTGAGCATTGACAAGCCATCCCTTATGCCCCCCAAACTCTAGGGCCTCTCTGCTTACCTCTGCTGGCTTGCTTCCACTATCAGAATTATACAGAAGTGGTTTTGGATTTGAGATTGAACTGATAGAACTCACTCCCTCAGTATTCCCTCTATAGACAGTCTCTACACAGCCTCCTTCAACTGAGTTTAATTTATATCTCTCATATTGGATTTCCGCTATCAACGGTCACAGATAACTATTCTACAGCTTTCTTGAAAAAGATCAGAAAAGTTTTCAGAGTTTCCCTTCCCCATTTCCTACTCATTTCTCTGTAGCTATAGAAACCCTTTAGGGGAAACTGCCCAACCAACCTTGTTTAAAGGTATTTCATCCTCTCTTTAGATGATGCGGCTTGGAGTTGAGGTCTCCTGTCTCCTCGCATTGTAGTAAAGTGCGGGCCCCTATCTCCCAATCCACTCCTAGACCCTGTCCTTCCCTGCTCAGTCCCTTCATCTCTCCGAGAGCTCCCACACCCCCCATGCTGGGCACCCTCCTCACACTAGCTTCTCAGTGCTCACTGTCTGAATGAATCTATTTCCACAACCAAGACCCAGAACGCCTGCTCATCTCACCTAAGGGCATTTCAGCAAGTTTCTGCAGCCACTGCAACTTGGGGAAACTGACATTTAGTCAGGAGCTGACAAGCCAGCACTAGGGGAATGTCTTGAGGTAGAACTGACTATAGTTTCCCTCTCTCCAACCAAAAACTGAAATTTTTTGCAGAGACAGATACCTCTCCGCCCTCAGTCTCCCTCCCTGCCGGCTATTCCCTAGCAAGAGTTTCTTCCTTCAGATGGCTGTGAGCAAATCAGTCCCTGCCCTGGTCTGCTTCTTCCTCCTCCTGCTCTGATCTTGGGCCATCCCTAGGAAGTCAGCTACCACACCAACCCACCCCCTCTACCAGGATGTGGCAGAGTGGGGGTGGGTCTCTTGCACTTCCCCTTTCCAGGAGGCCAAGTGGCCAAGACTGAACTGCCTAGACCGAAACCTTCACTGCCAGCACCCAGCTGGCTGAACTCACATGCCCACTTCTTTGGTTATTGCTCTGCTCTGCCATCCCTTAGATCTTAGAACAGTGATTCTTAATCAGGAGTGAGCCCCCTGCCCCACTCCAGGGGGACACTTGGCAGTGCCTGGAGACATTTTTGCTTGTTATAACTGGGAAGTGGGGTAGCTACTGGCATTTAGTGGGCAGAGACTAGGGATGCTGCTAAACATCCCACTATGTACAGGCAGCCCCCACAACAAAAATCAGCCTGGCCCCTAATGTCAGTAGTGCAGAAGTTGAGAAATGCCGTTTTGGAAGGACTGCCTGCCTCACTGGACTCTGATGACTACTCCATCAGCTGGTTTGTCCTCAAGGACCCTTTTGCTGATCATCCCACCAATAAGTCCACTGGGAGATCTCTCTTTCCTACTAATGGCTGTTTTTCACCCTCAATTGCAACTATCTGCCCCCTTGCATGCTTGCACACCACACACAGTAGGCGTTGGCTTGACCTTCATCTCTAACACGGCACTTAGTCCGCAGGTTGGCTTTGCTCGAGAGCCTGAGTATGCTCCAGGTCTGTTCACCATCTTTGCAGCTATCCCTTCCTCTTTCCAGTGCAGCCTTTCTCATGACTAGCAACACTCCAACTTGCTAAGTTGGCCAATTTCAACTGTTGCTGCTGCCACGAATAAAGCAATTTAATTCCTTTAATAAAACAAAACCAAAGGCCTCTAAGATAATTAGCCCTGAAGGGAAAACTTTAGGCCAAGAGGACTATCTAATGAAGGATATAAAAATCAGGTCCTGAATCAATGGAAAAGCATACCTTACCACAATTATAAAGATACGACTTCTCACCTAAATGTCTAAATTCAATGCCGCCCCAATCAAAATCCCAAAAGAATTTTTAAATTTGAAAACATGATTCTAAAGTTTATCAGAGAGAATAAAGATATAAAAATAGCTAAAGAATATCCCCCCAAAGAGGAATAAGAAACAAAGGCTCACTCTAGCTGACATTAAAATGAATAATATAGCTAATTAAAACCAGGCATTTACAGAACAACAAAATTGGAGGACTAAGACTACCTGACTTCTAGACTTACTATGAAGCTACAGTAATCAAGACAGTGTGGTCTTAGCAACAGAACAGACAAATGGATCAACGGGACAGAAGAGAGTCCAGAAATAGGCCCACATAAATATAGTCAATTAATCTTTGACAAAGAAGCAAAGGCAATACAATGGAGCAAAGACAGTCTTTTCCAACACATGGTGCTGGAACAACTGGACATCCACATGCAAAAAACGAAATCTAGACAACAGACCTTACACCCTTCACAAAAATTAATTGAAAACAGATCACAGATCTAAATGAAAGATGCAAAACTATAAGACTCCTACAAGATAACACAGGAGGAAACCTAGATGACTCTGGGTATAGTGATGCCTTTTAGATACAACACCAAAGACAGATCCATGAAAGAAATAATTAATAAACTGAATTTCATTAAAATTAAAAACTTCTGCTCTGTGAAAGACAATGTCAAGATAATGAGAAGCCGTAGACTGTGAAAACATATTTGCAAAATAGAAGCATTTACAAAGATGTTCCACATTATATCTCATCAGGAAAATGCAAATTAAAACAAGATGCCACTATGCATCTATTAGAATGGGCCAAAATCCAGAACGCTGACAACACTAAATGCTGACAAGGATGTAGAGCAGCAGGAATTTCATTTGTTGCTGGTGGTATAGCCACTTTGGAAGACGGTTTGGTGATTTCTACAAACTAGACATACTCTTACCATATGATCCAGCAATTTACCCAAAAGAAATGAAAACTTATGTCCACACAAAAACCTGCACATGAATATTTACAGGAGCTTTATTCATCATTGCCAAAACTTGGAAGCAACCAAGATGTCCTTTTGTAGCTGAATGGATAAACAAACTGAGGTACATCCTGACAATGGATTATTATTCAGCCCTTAAAAGAAATGACCTATCAAGCCCTGAAAAGACATGGAGGAATGTTAAATGTATATTACTAGTTAAATGTATATTACTAAGTGAAAGAAGCCAATCTGAAAACGCTACATATTGTATGATTCCAACCATATGATATTCTGGAAAAGACAAAACTATGGAGACAATAAAAACATCAGTGGTCACTGTTTGGAAGATGGGTGGAGGGAGATGACTAGGCAGAGCACAGAGAATTTTTAAGGCAGGGAAAATATCCTGTATGATATCATAATGATGGATACATATCATTATAGATTTGTCCATACCCACAGAATGTACAACACCAAGAGTGAACTATAATATAAGCTATGGTCTTTGAGTGATTATGATGTGTTAATGTAGATTCATCAATTGTAACACATACCGCTCTGGCTGGGAGATTCTGATAAGGGGGAGGCTATGTATGTGTAAGAGCAGGGGTATGTGGGAAATCTCCATACCTTCTCTTCAATTTTTCTGGGAACCTTAAACTGCTCTAAAAAAAAAGTCTTAATTCTTTAAACTGGGAACTCACTAATATAGAAACAGAATAATATTTAAAAATCTATATGACAAACGTTTCATTTCAAAAAAATCAATAAATGGTGTTGGGATTATTCAATAAATAATGTTAGAATAATTGGCTAGGTATCTGCACAAAATTTAAGTGATCTTAACCTTACTATTTGCACAAAAATGAATTTCAAATTGATCATAGATTTAAATGTAAAAAACAAGGCCCTTTAAGAACTGGAATTGAACACGTATTACTATGTGAACAGTCTTGAGGTTGGAAAGGTCTTTCTAAGGAAGACTCAGAATCCGGAAGTCAAAAAAAGAAAAGCAACTAATAAAATCTGATCCAAAAATTTTAAATTAAAAATGTTATAAATAAAGTCAAAAGAAAAATAACTGAGTAAAATATTTGCATCATGTATGGTAGATTAAAGATAAATATCCTTAATATAAAAAGGGCTCTTACAAATCAATAAGATGAATTTTCTAATAGGAAAATGGGTAAAGAACATGGATAGGCAATTTGCAGAAAGGAAAATGCAAATCGTTGATAAATATATGAACAAATGTTCAAGTTTCTTATTAAAGAAATATAAATTAAAACAGTGACAGTCAAAGGAGGAGGAGGGGACATGTTTATTAAACTCTGAGAAGGAACAAAAAGTCAGTAAACATTTGAGATATCTAGCCTTAAAAAAGACTGGCACAACTTCAGAGACATCTTAACCTAGGGTCCTCGCTTTTTTTCCTTGCTTCTTACCACCCACAACCTACTTCTCACCCCAAGAGGTCCTTCCTAGACACTGTGACTTCTTCTTGTTGAAGATTGTCAGTGTCCCAATAGATATGCCAATGAAGGCTCTCCTGCCCAGTTCAAATTGTTTGTTTTTGGTTTGAGGGACTGTCCTTTTACCAAGGTGACTGACATCTGGAATTGACTTATTCAGGTGAAGACTCACCTCTGTGAGGTTCTTTATCTAAGCAAAATACAAGCGCAGCACTCATGAAAGAAAACCCATGCCTAGGCAGTAATGCAAGTGGGATAATTGCAGGACAGTAAATAATAAGGAAAGGAGGGGAAAAATGATGTAGAAGGGAGCGATGATAACAATAACTCACACAGTACTTAAATATGTGCCTGGCACTGTTATAATTGCTTTGCATACATGAACTCATTTAATGCTCACTACAACTTTGGGAGGTAATTACTAATATTACCCACCATCTTATGAATGGGGAAACTGAGGCACAGTAAAACTAGACAAGTTGCTTGAGATTACATAGCCAGTAAATGAAAGAGTTGGAATTTGAACCCGGGGAACCTGGTGTAAAAATTCACACTCTGAGCCACCACACCAAGACGAATCAAGGGAAAAAGGAGAGATCCAGGAGAATTAAAAAGGAAGAAGGAGGAAAGAAGGAGGAAAATCTTGGTTCCCTGATGCTGCAAGGCAGTTTCTAGATGGTACCCAGCCTCCTTCCCTAGGCCCTTGAAATCCCCCCGTCTCTGTTACCAAAGCTGCCTACACTCACTTGATTTGGGCAAGAGTTCAAACCAATGAAATAAACGGTGTCCAGAGAAATCAGTGTTGTTTTTTATATTGTGAAAAACAACTGTTATCTGAAGGAATCCACGCGAATTCAGGAATACAAAAATGCTGCCGTGTGGTTTTGTTTTTAACCCCTCTGCCAAAGCACAAGCTAGAGCAACAAAATCAAAAGATCCACTTATGCCCCACTCCACGCCCTCCTCCCCACTATTTAGTTGTATTTTAAACAAGAAAAGGCCTTACATCCTAGGAAGACTGGAGACTAAACTGAAGATAACTTCAATTTCTCACATGAATTCTTAAAAGCCCTCTTGCCTTCACCCACACATCTTTAGGGTTCTAAAAGAAGAAATTACATCTTTGTGTCTAAAGCAAACACTGAAATTGAAGCGAAAACTGGAGCTCTGAGCCCCCACTGAAACAGTGGGAAGAGACTACGGGAATTTGGGCATTCACTTCCGGAGAAGGGGAAGGGGGCCAATAATACAGCCCAGGCCTCTCTCCTAAGTTCTAGAGCCCCATACCCAGCTGCGTGCTGGGCTTCTCCCCTTGGGGACCCACGGGCACCTCACGATCACCATGTCCTGAGTGCCTCCTCTTCCCTGGAAACCTGCTCCCCATCCCGCGTTCCCCATCTCAGTGACGATACCACCTCCCGTCCAGTTACCCAGGCCAGAAACCCGCAAGTCACCTAGACTAGCAGTCAGCCTACTTTTTCCATAAAGGGCCAAATAGGAACCATTTGAAGCTTTGACGGCCATATGATCTCTGCTGCAACTACCCAGCTCTGCTGCTGCAGGAATACCGCAGCTGCAGACAATACGGAGCAAACAGGTGGGGCTGTGTCCCAATAACATTTCAGTTACATGTGCTGAAATTTGAACTTCATGTCATTTTCACAAGCTGCGAAATAGCCTTCTTTTGATTTTTTCCAACTATTTAAAAACGTAAAATCCATTCTTGGGTCATGGGCTGTACAGAATAAGTGGGCTGGATTTTGTTACTGTAGAACCCTCACTCTCCTTCCTTCCTACATCTAATCAGGCAAGTCCTACCAAACTCACCTCCCAAACAGTTCTTGAATCCGTCCCCTCTCTTCATCCATATTTACACCATTTTATTTCAGGTACTTATCCATGCTGCTTTCTGACACAGACAGTCAAGCAAAATTGAGGACTACAGAGCAAGATCCTCTACAACTATGGTAGATGGAAGTACATGTCCCTACCAGGTGTTTTAACTTCCTCAGAGTGTGAAGCATAAGCTACAGATTAGTTTGCCTCTTCCCTCATCTGACATTGGGGAAACAATATGTTAATGTATGCCACTGTTTCATGTGGTGGCCTGGGAGGACAGGGTCAACGGTGCACTGTAATCTAGCCCCAGTGAAGGAGACTATGAAGCAGAGACTGGAAGAGAGCACCTGAGTGCATGCTGGCTCTGTCTAACCTCGGGGGCTGGCCGAAATAGGTCTGTTCCTTTGCTCCAGTGGTCTCCAGACTGGACATTCAGACCTGCTTTACTTTGGACCCACACCATCTGCAAGTGGCTAGGACCCATCTAATCTGGCCCAAGAGATCTGCGGCATTACTCCTCACTTTCTAGTCTGTTGCCCTGTCTATGCTTCCGGTGTGGCACTGGACAGCAGCAGTGTTCTTCTCTGGAAACAGGACCAGTGGCCAAACATCATGGAAGTTCGTCTGGCGTACATGATGACAGTCACCAAGTCTTGGTGGGAGCAGGAGATATTAGGTAAATCACTCTTTCATGTCACCTCTCCCATGTAAATAAAATGGAAAGCCAATCCAGTTTCTATTTTATTTTATTCATTTGCTGGAATTCAAGAAACATTTTAGATTTTTGATTGTTTCTTTTTTCTATACATGGTCTTTAATAAGTCAGTTTTTTTTATTGCTTCCACCTTTATTTTTTTAACATTTTTTATTGATTTATAATCATTTTACAATGTTGTGTCAAATTCCAGTGTAGAGCACAATTTTTCAGTTATACATGAACATATATATATTGTCACATTTTTTTCTCTGTGAGCCACCATAAGATCTTGTGTATATTTCCCTGTGTTATACAGTATAATCTTGTTTATCTATTCTACAATTTTGAAATCCCGTCTATCCCTTCCCATCCTCCGCCCCCTTGGCAACCACAAGTTTGTACTCTATGTCTCTGAGTCTGTTTCTGTTTTGTATTTATCCTTTTTTTTTTTTAGATTCCACATATGAGCAATCTCATATGGTATTTTTCTTTCTCTTTCTAGCTTACTTCCCTTAGAATGACATTCTCCAGGAGCATCCATGTTGCTGCAAATAGCGTTATGTTGCCGGTTTTTATGGCTGAGTAGTATTCCATTGTATAAATATACCACCACTTCTTTATCCAGTTATCCGTTGATGGACATTTAGGTTGTCTCCATGTCTTGGCTATTGTAAATAGTGCTGCTATGAACATTGGGGTGCAGGTGTCATCCTGAAGTAGGGTTCCTTCTGGATATATGCCCAGGAGCGGGATTCCTGGGTCATACGGTAAGTCTAGTCCTAGTCTTTTGAGGAACCTCCATACTGTTTTCCACAGTGGCTGCACCAAACTGCATTCCCACCAGCAGTGTAGGAGGGTTCCCCTTTCTCCACAGCCTCTCCAGCATTTGTCATTTGTGGATTTTTGAATGATGGCCATTCTGACTGGTGTGAGGTGATACCTCATTGTAGTTTTGATTTGCATTTCTCTGATAATTAGTGATACTGAGCATTTTTTCATGTGCCTATTGATCATTTGTATGTCTTCCTTGGAGAATTGCTTGTTTAGGTCTTCTGCCCATTTTTGGATTGGGTTGTTTGGTTGTTTCTTATTAAGTCGTATGAGCTGCTTATATATTCTGGAGATCAAGCCTTTGTCGGTTTCATTTGCAAAAATGTTCTCCCATTCCGTAGGTTATCTTTTTGTTTTACTTATGGTTTCCTTTGCTGTGCAGAAGCTTGTAAGTTTCATTAGGTCCCATTTGTTTATTCTTGCTTTTATTTCTATTGCTTGGGTAGACTGCCCGAGGAGAACATTTTTGAGATGTATGTCAGATAATGTTTTGCCTATATTTTCTTCAAGGAGGTTTATTGTATCTTGTCTTATGTTTAAGTCTTTGATCCATTTTGAGTTGATTTTTGTGTATGGTGTAATGGAGTGTTGTAGCTTCATTGCTTTACATGCTGCTGTCCAGTTTTCCCAACACCATTTGCTGAAGAGACTGTCTTTATTCCATTGTATATTCTTGCCTCCTTTGTCGAAGATGAGTTGACCAAAAGTTTGTGGGTTCATTTCTGGGCTCTCTGTTCTGTTCTATTGGTCTATATGTCTGTTTTTGTACCAATACCATGCTGTCTTGATGACTGTAGCTCTATAGTACTGTCTGAAGTCTGGGAGAGTTATTCCTCTAGTCTCTTTCTTTCTCTTCTGTAATGTTTTGGCAATTCTAGGTCTTTGATGGTTCCATATAAATTTTATTATGATTTGTTCTAGTTCTGTGAAATATGTCCTGGGTAATTTGATAGGGATTGCATTAAATCTGTAGATTGCCTTGGGCAGTATGACCATTTTAACAATATTGATTCTTCCAATCCAAGAGCATGGGATATCTTTCCATTTTTTAAAGTCTTCTTTAATTTCCTTCATCAATGGTTTATAGTTTTCTGTGTGTAATTCTTTCACCTCCATGGTTAGATTTATTCCTAGATATTTTATTACTTTGGGTGCTATTTTAAAGGGGATTGTTTCTTTATTTTCTTTTTCTGTTGATTCATCGTTAGTGTAAAGAAATGCAACTGATTTTTGAACATTAATCTTAAGTCAGTTTCTTAAGTAAAGCATCTTTTGGCTTATTTTGGATAGGATGATTTTTAAGTATCTACATGTCTTTTAATTTAAAATGATCTTCTCATTATAAAAGCTATGACAGCAAACTGCTCATTGGATAATGCAAAAATCCCTCCCACAAACACCTAGAAATGTTTTATAAAATATAACATCATAAATAGATATTTCATACCATCTCCCTTCTCCTCAAACCTCCAGTGTCCTCTCTACCATGTCAACTATCAGCAAATGACCTTTCTTCTGATTTTACTGAAAAAATAGGAATTAGAAGAGAATGTCCTCATCTTCCCTGTTGCCAAAGCTACCAACCTCCCTGCTGCCTTTCCTCATGATCTCATCCAATCTCATGGCCATGTATATGCTGATGGCTCCCAGACGTGGATCTCGAACCCAGGTATCTTGAAACTCACAAATCCTATGCCCAATCGTATCATGGTCTCTCCCCTTGCATTTTTCAAATTTAACCTGGTCAAAACAGGACTCGATTTCCCTCCCCAACACCTGCTCTCTTCCCAGTTTTCCTCATCTCAGTAAATGACATCACCACTCAATCAGTTGCTCAGGACAGAAACCTAAGAGTCGAGTCTACTGCCTCTCTCTCTCTTGCACTTTGCACTTATCCCTCAGCAAATACTTGGGCTGTACCTTCAAAATGTAACTCTAATTTTACCCTTTCTCATCACCTCTATTACTACCATCCTAGTCCAAATAACTCATCTCTGGCCTGGCCAACCACAATAGTCTTCTAACTTATCTCCCTGCATCCACCGTTTAGCCTATTCTCAACTCTACAGCTGAAGTAGTCTTTTTAAAATATAAGGCATGCACAGCAAAGGAAACCATAAACAGAACAAAAGACAACCTACAGAATGAGAGGAAATATTTTCAAATGGTGCAACTGGCAAGGGCTTAACTTCATGAATATATAAACAGCTCATATAATTCAATAACAAAAACAAACAATCCAATGGAGAAATGGATAGAAGACCTAAACAGACATTTCTCCTATGAAGACATACAGATGGCCAATAGGCCCATGAAAAGATGTTCGATATCACTAATTATCAGAGAAATGCAAATCAAAACTACAACGAGGTATCACCTCACACTGGTCAGAATGGCCATCATCAAAAAGTCCACAAATGATAAATGCTGGAGAGCCTGGGGAGAAAAGGGAACCCTCCTACAGTGTTGGTGGGAATGTAAACTGGTGCAGCCACTATGGAGAGCAGTACGGAGGTTCCTTAAAAAACTAAAAACAGAGTTACCATATGATCCAGTAATCCCACTCCTGGGTATATATCCAGAGGGAATCTTAACTCAACAAGATTCATGCACCCCAATATTCACAGCAGCACTATTTACAATAGCCAAGACATGGAAGCAACCTAAATGTCCATCGACAGGTGACTAGATAAAGAAGTTGTGGTATGTATGTACATTGAATATTGAACTATATTCAATACCTAGTAGTAACCTGTAATGAAAAAGAATATATATGTGTGTGTGTGTAAAACTGAATCACCACACTGTAAACCAGAGACTAATACAACATTGTAAATTAACTCTACTTCAATTTTTAAAAAAGTTGTATATGCAATGGAATACTACTCAGCCATAAAAAAGAATGAAATAATGCCATTTGCAGCAACATGGATGGACTTAGAGATTACCATACTAAGTAAGGCAGAGAAAAACATGTCACTTAAACGTAGATTATAAAAAAATGATTCAAATGAACTTTTTTACAAAACAGAAACAGACTCATAGACATAGAAAAAAAGCTTATGGTTACCAGGGGAAAAAGGACACCAGAAACTAACACAACATTGTAAATCAACTATATTTCAATTAAAGAAAGAAAAGAAAAAAATTAAAAATGATTAATAAATATAACATAAGGCAGATCATGGCACCCCTCTCTGTTCAAACCCTCCAATGGCCTCTCTTCTCTATCAAATAAAAGCAAAACCCTATGAAGCTCTTGCTGATCTGATGCTTTGGTACCTCTGGTGCACCACTGCTCTCTGGCTCCACTTTCCCACTGTGCTCCAGTCACACAGACCTACTTACTGTTCCTTGAACACACCATGTCCAT
This sequence comes from Vicugna pacos, assembly GCF_048564905.1. Lineage (NCBI taxonomy): Eukaryota > Metazoa > Chordata > Mammalia > Artiodactyla > Camelidae > Vicugna > Vicugna pacos. The sequence continues at coordinate 82,890,416 of NC_133023.1, forward strand.
TTCCACCTCAGGGCATTTGCACTTACTCTTACCTCTGCCTGAAATGCTCTTGCTCAAAATAACACCATAGCTTTCTTCCTCATTTCATTCAGGTTTCTATCCAAATGTCACCTTATCACAGAGGGCTTCCCTGAAACAGTAACTATTCACCCTACTCCCAGCACTCCCCATCCCCTTATAACCTGCTTTATTTTTCTCCATCCAAATATCACACCCTCTGATATTATAGTATTGCATTTTCTGGTTTGTTTATGGCCTGTCTCCCTCATCTAGAGTATAAGCTTCATGAGGGAAGGGATTTTGTCTTGTTCACTGCTGTAACTCTAGCTCTGAAAACAGTTCCTGGCCCCAAAATAGATGCTCAATAAATATTTATTGAATGAATGGCTTAAAAGCACAGTTGAGAGTGCAAGAAAATAAGGTGCCAGAAAGGACGAGAGAACTAAAAACTCGAGTGGTATACCGGTAACCTGTCATCTAATGACTTGAGATTTGACTACTGTGGCCAAGACTGTTTGCTATCCCCCAATATCCATTCTCCTCTATATCCATAACACAACCCCTCATTTTTAGTTGGACACAGTCACCTAGAATAAAGACTACCATGACTAAGTTCTGACCAATGGGATGTAAGAGAAAATGTCACTTGGAAGCTACTGAGAATCTTAAAAGACAGCTACCATGTCCCTTCTTCTTGACCTCTTACTGTTTTCTGTTGGCTGGAATGTACATGTGAAGGCTAGAGCTGGAGCAGCCATCTTGGACCATGAGGTGCCTGGAGAAACGGAGGCCACACAGAGTGGAACAACAAGATGTAAAGAGTCTGGGTGCCTGAGAGCATGGTGGGGACAAACTACTGCCTTTCTCTGGTCTGTTACATGAGACAATTTTTCTCTGATTTATGCCACTATTATTTTGGATCTCTGTTGCTCTTAGTTCAACCTAATACTAATCAGTACAATGTACAGAGAGAGGAGCCAAGGCCTTGGAACCAAGAACCTCATATTAGTCATGGACCACCAATTAGTTATTCCCTCAGTGGAATGGTGAGTTAGAAAACCTGTCTACTGGCAGAGGAGACTAAACAAAAGATTGCCTACCTAGAACTGGGTTCTGGGCAGAAAGATCGAGTTCTCTTGAGAATTTATAACCATGAATAGAAAAGGATTTTTTAAACAAGATATAAGAAGCAGAACACAAAGGGGGAAATGATAAATCTGAGTACATTAAAATTAAAAAATAATTCTGAATGACAAAAGATACCATAAATGAAGTTAAAGACATGCCACAAAATACATAAACAACAAAGTACTAGTGCAAGAAAATATAAAGAGCCTTATAGACCAGTAAAAAAAGACAAATAACCTAGTAGAAGAACAATGAGGAAAGGATATGAAAAGGTATTTCACAGAAGAGGAAAGTTTTAATGCCCAGCAAACAAATGAAAAGGTGCCCAACATCCATACTGAGTATGGAAATGGTCATTAAAAAAGTAACCCACCCTTACTGAGCCCTTACTATGTGCCAGGCAACATTCTAAATGCTTTACAAAAGATACCATTTCATACCCATCAAACTGGAAAAATTTTAAAAGCACAACAAATTACAAGTTTTGGCAAGGATGTGAAGCAACGGAAACTTCCAGGCATGGCTAGTTACAGTACAACTACTTTATAGGGCAATTTGGCAATATCTGGTCAAGTTGAAGATGCAAATATCACTTCTAAATGGACACTGAGAGAAACTTGCACGTATGCTCAAGAATTCTCAGAGCAGCCCCATTCATAACAGTGAAAAAAAAATGAAAGCAATATAAATGTCCTCCATTAGGAGAAAGGCTGAGTAAACATACTCTGGAATACTCTATTAACAAGGACAGTGAATGAACTAGAGCTATTGTACCAACATGAATGAGTCTCATAGACAAAACGCTGAATGAAAAAAGGCAAGTTTCAGAATGATGTATGAACTGATCATCACTTGTATATAGTTTTTAAATATGCAAAATACACCTATATTATTTATGAATACCCTCACTGTAGTAGCAGTAGAAAAATATTCAAGATAATGGTACTTCTAGGGGGCGATGGTGTAGGAGAGACTGGGAAGGGCTGTCAACTTTGTCTATAATGTTTTAATTTCATTTTTTAATAAAATAAAATTTTATTAATTTTTTTGAAGCTCCCCAAGTGATTCTTAAAAAGAAAGGAAACTCAGGTAAATATGGCATAGGGTTAGTTTAATAAAACTAAGTAATGTGTGTATGTGTGTTCACCATGTTGGTCTCTATACATTTCTGTAGGCTTGAAATATTAACAATAATATATATATATTAACAAAAGCAATCCAGTCATTTTGAAAAAAATTAGAAAATAGCTAAAAAATTACATAATTGCATCATCCAAAATGTTAACATTTTAATCTAAAAATTTTAATTGAATTCTAATACTTATCGAACCCCTACTTTGGGCCCAGTCAGGATACTGGAAATTCTAGGTACCTTGAGCCAATAAGTCTGTGACATTCCTGAATGACACCCTGCCATATGTGCTGCCAAAATCTCTGGCAAAAGGGCTAAGAAGTGTCTTTAAATGTATGTTTAAGGGTTTTCACTGGACAGATACTCAATATTCATCTAAGGGATTGCCCATAGTTTTCTGGAAATAACAGTAACTAATACTTTGAGTATTTACTATGTGCCAAGACCGGTTCTAAGCACTTTGCATATATTAACATCTTATTTTTTTCTTTTTCCTTTCTGGGATTTTGTAGAACAAATTAAATCTCTTATTTTTATAAACCTTTCAAGCAATGGTTCCCAAACTTGAGTGCACATTAGAATTACATGGGGAACCTTTAAATAATTTCAGGCTATACTCCAGACACCAGGGAGTATAAATCACAATAAATCACAACACTTGGGAACCGGTATTTTTTGAAGCTCCCCAAGTGATTCCAATGTGTAGACATGTTTGGAAATCAGTCTTCAAGCATTTGAAAGGCCATATGTCCCTTTTAACAACAACTCTTACCTCCTTCAATAATTTTTAATATGAGATCATCTCTGGTCCCTATTCTATACATAAGCACTGAATGCCTATTGTGAGCCAAACACTGGAGAAACCGGTAAATAAAACATGGTCTGTGCCCCGGTGGAATTGGCCCAATAACACTGAAACAAACACTCGCCTGCCCCTGCTTTTTTCATAGCATTAATTCCCACTGACATAGTATTATATACACACATGTCAACTCCATAAAGGCAGGGAGTTTTCCTGTTTGGTTCATGCGTATCCCAGGACCCTGAATAATGCCTGGAGCACAGAAAGCACTTAGTAAGTATCTGCTGAATAACTTTAGTAATCTCCCCTGCTACCGACTCAGTCTCTAACTCCTGTAGGTTTTCCCTTCATAATGTGTCACGTTTATCTCTCATCCCCACTGCCACATGATCTCACTTGGATTACTGCGAGAAATTCCTAATTTGACTCCCCTCCTCACAACAACCGCAGTCTCCACACCAGTTTTTCTACACCATAGCTTCAGTCGCCTAAGCGCCGAGAGGCGGAGTGGAAAGTGGAGTGTCACGCGTGCGCCCCCTCCTCCCGTTATGCCTGAGCAGGCACGGCGTGAGGCAGAAGCCGCGGGGAAGTCAGGGCGGCTCTGGGGAGCCTCCACGCCCAGCGGCACCCCGCCCCGTCCCAGCCCGCGAGGTGTGCCGCGAGTGTGCGAACTCGGGCAATGGGGGCGTCTCTGGGCTTGGGGGAAGGGACTGTAAGGAGGTGCGGCGGCCCCTGATCCCAGGCCCAGGAGTCCCAGACCCTCGAAGCTGTAGCCCTAGTCACGACAGTCAGGACACAGCGGCCTCACCCGAGTCAGTCCTACCAGCCACGCCAGGGCTGCGCGTTCCGGGTCCAGGTTCCCCAGGCGCCGCTAACCCAGGATGCTGCCAAGAGGCCGCTCCCTCTACTTCTGTGCGACTAGGCCTCACCTTGTCTGGCGTCCCTCTGGTCGGCGGACCCTGGGCACCCATGTCACCTGGGGCCTGCGGTTCATGGTTCTTGGTGCCGGGATGCCTCAGTCTAGAGACTTGGCCCCAGCGGGTCGGGAAGCTCGGCCGTGTGGCCCGCACCCTAGTGGATGAACTCTGGGCGGAGTTCTGGGCAGAGCGCAGGCGCGGGCCGGGATCCTGTGGCGTTGGCGCCCACTTCTTTTTTATTTTCCTTTTCTTTTTTTTTAGAGATCACAGTTTTTAAAAATTTATTTAAGGAACATATGTGTAGTGGTCTGTACAGAATATAATGTGGGAAGAATGATACATATACACCCACAAATATAAGAATGATAACCTCTGTTCGGTACGTGTGTGGATTCTCAGATGGGAATTCCTCAAATGGATTATACCCCTCCCCAAAAATGATTAAACCAGTGAAAATGATCGATGTAACATTTAGGACTCTGGTTACGTTGGGTGTAGCCATTTTCTTCAAAGGCTTTCTAAACATGGCTTTACAAAACATAGCAAGTTGGTGATGAAAACATTTGTAATACTTTTAAGGTCTGAGTAAATCAGTTGCTATAGTTTACATTCTTGGTTTTTCAAAAATATTGTTCTGTTAAAAATATGTGATGACATTCTTCAGATACATCTTCATGTTGAAACTATAAAGTTGTATCTTCCACTTGCATTCTCTGTGTTTTTTGTCAAGGAGGACTTGATAAGTAATTCTGTGTGGACACAGTGGTTAACTTTCCTAGATAGTTGTATCTCCTGCTTTTGACCTTTAACATCTAAGTTCTATAAAGTATTTACTAGGAGGTCATAAATCTGCCCACACACATCTCCCCACCACAGTGATAATTCCTAGCATCCAGGTGTTAGGTCGAGCTCTTAAAACAGGGGATCCTGGTTCCACTATTTCATTTTCTGGCAATGTTTTCTCAGGTCTAGGTTCTTTATATTTAAGATTCTGAGTTATAACAGATCCCACTGGTGAGCAGTATTACTCTAAGCCCCTTCTCTTGCTCTGTGTCTGGCCTGTGTCTATTTTTCTTACTATAGTTCATCTTCTAATAGGAGAGAGACCACACCACATTTACCCATACTTGTTTGCTTGATGAAACATAATGGGCATTATTTTCTCAATATGTAATGCTTCTTAAAACTTGAAGTTTAGACCATTAATCTGAAATCAGTGTGGTTTTAAAAATATGTATAAGAGCATGGGATTGTAAGTGGAAGGTGCTAGAATTCCAGTAGTGAAACTTGGGTTAAGAAAAGAATTAAAATATGAAAAAGAATATATGTATGTATATGCATGACTGGGAAATAGTGCTGTACACCAGAAATTGACACATTGTAATTGACTGTACTTCAATTTAAAAAAAAGGAAAAGGAAAAAAATAGAAAAGAATCAAGTATAACAGCTTAGGGGAGTTCCAGACTGTATTTTAGCTAATGATATCTGACTAACCAGATCCCGCTTCTTGAAGTTTGTAATCTTCACGGCAACCCTCTGAAGCAGGTGCTAAGTATTATCCTCATCCTCCCCATTTTCAACAGGAGGCAGCTGAGGCACAGAGAAGTTAAGTAACATGTGTTAAGGTCACACAACTAGTAAGTTATGGAGCCAGAGTTCATACCAGGCAGTCTGACTCCAGAGCCCTTGCTCTTAATCACTGTGAAATCTTATTTTCAATATCACTAATCTTACAATAATGATACTTTTGGTTGGCTGTGTGTGGCAAGTGGAATCATTAACATGGGTCAATAATTGAACTCCAATAGGGCATTGCCTTAATTACTCTCAAGCCTGTATGACTTATCTCCTTAATCAGCAAGCTTCTGAAAGGCAAACACCATATTTTAGGACTTATTTTTTTGTAGATCGCTATGTATCTTCAAGAGTATTATTTGCCCACAGAAAATGTGCAGTAAGTACTTACTGAATGATTGAAGGAAAATACAAGAAAACCCATGAACCTTTCCAGAGGGAGGCATAAGGTTTAATTTCCTGGGTCACTCAGGAAAGATATTACTTGAGTCTTTTCTGTGATTTTTGTTTTCATTAACTTTTTTGTTAAAAGCTTTATTGAGATATAATTCACCCATTTAAAGTGAATTCAGTGATTTTCAGTATAGCCACTGAGTTGTATGACTATCACCACAAATCAACTTTTATCATCATCCCACCTCAAAAACCTTGTGTCCATTAGCACCACTAGGAGCTATTCCTCTTTTCTTCCCACGTGTCCTCCCAGTCACAGGCAACCACAAAACTAGTTTCTGTCTCTATGGACTTGCCTCTTCTGGACATCTCACATAAATGAATCAGACAATATGTGTCTTTTGTGACTGGCTTCTTTCACTTAGCGTAACATTTTCAAGGTGATATATCCCTACAATGAACTATTACTTGGCAATAAAAAGGGAATGACTCTTTAACTCTTATGCAACAAATTTACTAATGTATTGCAAGATTTCAAACACATTTATACTTAATTTTTGTTTACTTCTTTGGGGTAAAATATACATAAATAAATGTTTCCATTTTAACTATTTTTGCCCCTTTTTTGCAGGGGGGAGATAATTAGCTTTATTGATTGATCAATTGATGGTTTTAGAGGAGATAAGGGGGGATTAAACCCAGGACCTCATGCATGCTAAGCATGCACTCTACCATTTGAGCTATACTCTCCCCCCCTATTTTAACCATTTTTAAGTGTACAATTTGGTGACATTAAGTACATTCATGTTGTTGTGCAACCATCACTACCATCCATCTCCAGAACTTTTTCATCATTCCAAACTGAACCTCTGTATGCATTAAGTAATAACTCCCCATTCTCTCCTCCCTGCAGGCTCTGGCAATCACCATTCTACTTTCTGTCTCTCTGTGTCAGACTATTCTAGATACTTCATATAAGAGAAATAATACAGTATTTGTCCATTTGTTACTGGCTTATTTCACTTAGCATAAGGTCTTGAATGTTCATCACTGTTATAGCATGTGTCAAAATTTCCTTCCCTTTTAAGACTGAATAATATTCCATTGTATGGATAGACCACATTTTGCTTATCCATTCATCCATCAATGGACATTTGTTTTAGCTTCCATGTTTAAGCTATTGTGAATAATGCTGCTATGAACATAGATTTAAAAATAGGTATTGCTCAAGTCACTGCTTTCAATGCTTTTGGATATATACCTAGAAGTAGAATCATTGGACCATATAATTCTATGTTTAAATTTCTGAGGAACGGCCACTTTTCCACAGTGGTTGCACCATTTTACATTCCGACCAGCAATGCACAGGCATTCCAACTTCTCCAAAACCTCATCAACACTTGTTCTTTTCTTTTCTTTTTTTTTAAATTATAGCTATCCTAATGGCTGTGAAGTGGTACCTCATTGTGGTTTTAATTTGCATTTCCTTAATGATTATACCTTATTTTTCATGAATCCTATTATCCAAGAAATATCTTAAGAGATTTAAAGGATTTGTTTACAAAGTGAATAATCCCCACATGTGTTATTAAATTTTATTTATTTAAAGTCAAGTATACCTGTAACTAAGAAAACTAATTGCTGCCATACTTTAAACATAAATATGGTAGGTCCTGTGCTGGATACTTGTCACAGGTTAGGGTGCCTAAAAGTGAACTCAGACACAGTGCAGAGTGCAGGCTGTTAAGTAAGGAGTGCTTTTGGGGTGAACACCTGTGGCAGAGAGGGAAGGAAAGTTGGACTGGGGTCCTCAATAAATTTTAAGAGTTCCAACAAGGACCTACTATATAGCACAGGGAATTATGTTCAATTTTTTGTAATAACATACAATGGAAAAGAATCTGAAAAGAAAAAAATATATATGTATGTACATATAATTGAACCACTTTACTGTACACCCGAAACTCACATTGTAAATCAACTACATTTCAATAAAAAATTTTTAAAAATTTAAAGAGAGTTTAAAGAGATCCTGAGATCAAAAAATTTGAGAGCCACTGGTCTAGAGCATGCTAGGGGAGGTAAAACCCCCTCAAAGTCACTTCAAATCAAATATTTACCTGACTACTAAAATTGGAAGACCCTCTTTTCCATTTTTCCTCTCACTTGTGCGCGTGCGCCCATTCCTTTCCCCACTCTCCTAAAACTCTCTCATCCTCCTGGATGTGTTTCATGCTGTACCTCTGTCTCCAGCCCATGTTTATCTCACCTTATACTCCAAATCTTTTTTGTGGTTTGTAAGAAATTAAATTGCTCCTATTTCCATGCTGGCAGTAGCATTCTCTTTGAAGACAGATACAATACAGTGTATGTAGTTCAGTTTTTTTAGAACTTCTGAATCACAGAGAGGCATTTTGTTATTGTATATGCTAACAGGGGTGTATACATGTGCATTTTATCTTTGTTGTCAGTTGAAATTGCACTTCTGTAATAAAGAAATTTCAAAAAATACCAACAGCATCCATTTAAATTTTATTGTGAAGAATAAAAATACATGCTTAACTGCCATCAAAAGATTAGACTCTCATATTTGTCTGAGGCTCATTCAAAATATAGATATTCAACACCTCTATTTATTTCAATCCAAGTACGGAAACCACCAGAGAACAGAAAAACACCCAAAACTCCACCAAGTGCCAATGTTCCTCCAGTGACCCAATCTCTCTTGAAAGCATGTCATGCTACAAAGGACACAGAAAAAGTAAAGATCTAAAGTAAGTGGAGTAAGGAATAGCCATGGCAATTAAATGCCAGATTAGAAGAGGGCTTCCTTTTTGGTCTGGGGAGTTTTTGCTTTTTGGAAACATAATGTGTTACTTTCTCCAAGCATGTCACACACACACGCTACACAGCTTGCTAAATTTAGTTGCAGCTCTGTCACAACAATGATGACAAAATTTTCCTCTGACCACAATGTGTTTGAGTACAAACGGTTCCTCTTTCTAGGCTCTGGTTAGTACATATACAAATTCCTAGTGAGGTGACACCCACTCTCCCACAGCAGGACCCCTGCTTGAGAGTGGACAGTGAGGAGCCAGCTGTCCTCTCTAGGCAAAAGCGCTAAGGGATTAAACTGTATCCCAGCTGGTGAGTTCTGTGGCTTTGTACCCATTTCACAGAAACTGATGATCCCAACTGATGCAATTTCACCACGGCTAGCCTAGAGTGATGTGCAGATTCAGCGTGTTGGGCAATAATACCTTTGTCACCTTATGTATGGAATGCGACTCAGCGGACAAGGCATCGCCGTGTCTCCTCCTACCCCTGCTGTGCCTCAGAGCCCCTCCACACTGCTTGTCTTCCCCAAGGGGCTTCACCACTGCTGCCTGCACACGTAGCTGGCCTGGGGACGAAAGGGTAAGCAGAAACAGGAAATCGGATGGCAGTAAAGGAGAAATGAAAGAAAAGGGACTGAGAACAAATGGGATATTGTCAGCAGAAAGGAGAACAACAGAAGCGGAACCGCAAGAGGTGAGGGAACCCTAAAGATGAAAGAGTACTAGAACGTCTAATAATAGTTCCCATTTATCAGTGCTTGTTTTGTGTTAGACACTGGATAAACACTTTATGTGAGTTTCATCTCATTTAATCCTTGCAACAAACCCTGTGGTAGGCACCAATATTATGCATATTTCACAAAAGATAAAATATGCTCTTGTAATAAAAAAGAAACACACCCTTGCACACAACATTTAAAAGAAGACAAGAGAAGAGAGGATAAAGAGAAACAAAAAAATGGGACAAACAGAAAGCACAAAATCAGATGGCAGAAAAACATATAAACATTAGCCCTCAACTCTACAGTTAAAAGACAATGACTGCCTACCAGACAGAAAAAAGTGAAGTGCACTATATGTTGTTTCCAAGAGTACATCTAAAACATAATGGCAGAGACAGGAAAGTAGGGATGTGGGAAAACGTACCAGGCACATACTAGCCAAAAGAAAGCTTATGAAGTTATACTAATTAATGACTTGGTTCACCAGGAAGCTATAACAATTTTAGATTTGCAGGCATCTGATGAAAGAGCCTCAAAAACACACACATATAAAGCAAAAATCAACAGAATTATAAGGGGAAGTTGACAAACCCACCATCATAGCATCACTGTGGGAGGTTTTAACATGCCTCAGGGACTGATAGGTCCAACAGGAAGGAAACTCAGCAAGTACATGGATTTGACCAACACAATCCACAAACTTGATTTAATTGGACACATGGAGAACACTGGGCCCAATAATTGAAGAACGTACATTTTCCTCACTCATGGAACATTTACAAAAAGAAACTATACATTGTGTCATAAAGCAAACCTCATCAAATCCGCAAGGATTGGTACCATCCTGGGAAGTGAGGAGGCAGAGAAGTTAAGTGACCGGCCTTTGCTTCTGAGGCTGAGCAGTGGGGAGGGTGCTCCAGAGTGCACACAGCCATGGCCCAGCACCAGGAATGCTGCCGTCATCTGCTGCAGTCATCTTCTCTAAGTGGAACAGAGCCAGGAAGGGCAATCCAGGTAAAGGGCTGTGCGCGAGAGGGCGGAACTCAAGAACTAAATTGGGCTGAGTTTCGCTGCTCCCCTTCCCTCCCCCAAGCCCAGTGTTTTCCAAGTGAAAAGTGAGACCTCAGTTCCTTGCTGGCAGAGGAACTGTCCAACAGCCAGATAGGCAAAGTGACCTCTGGGGATGTGTAAATTAGAGCATTGATTCCTAGTGTCACAGCTATGCAAAGAGCCCTCTCCTCAGGGAGGTACTGTGGATTGAGGGGACGACTAAGAGGCAAGAGGGACTGGAGGTTTCTATGTTCAAATGTCAATAGTAATTACCCTACACAGTCAAGACAAACAATGGTGAGTTTTCAGGGCCAGAAGGTGCAGGCCTCTAATATGCAAATGACGCATTTGAATCTTTAAACTGAGGAGCCCTGAGGGGTGAGGCACAAGCACTAAGGGGCTGTTGAATGCTGCGTTTGACAGTGTGCAAAGATTGGATGGGTCCTAGCTGGACCAGGGAAGGGGATGGGGCCTAGATGGGGTTTTCCATCCAGGGTGGAGAGGGTGCAGTGAAAACTTTGCAGGGATCCTGGCCGAGATGCTAGGGCAGTCACCCCAGCGACAGCACCCCAACCTGAGGCCAAAGGAGGAGCCCTGGATGCCGACGCCCAGAGGCCCTTCCTCCAAAGTGTCCAAAGCAGAATAGGGCCAATTCCAGAGAGCAAGTGAAGGGAGTGAGGCACGGAGCCGCTGAAAGGCATACTGAATACTCCCCAGGGGAGCAAGGGAGTCGGGCAGCCAGGCCCCAGGTGTGTGCTCTTCACTCCGCAGCGCTGCAGGTAGTTTGGCTCAGGGAAGAATTGGCCTCACAGCCCCTGGGGTCTGATGGTGGAGCCTACAGTTTGCCTAGAGGCTGACCCTGTCTCTGCCAACACCTCAAATAGTTTTTCCCCAGGCTTCTTGACTCTGGGCAAGAATTAAGGAAGTCTTGGTGAATCATCTCAGACAGACAGATCTCCTAAACACCACTTTTATGATGTATGTGACCACCTTGCTCATAAAAGTTTTCCATGGTTCCTTATTGCCTCTGAGATCCAGCCATAAACTGACTGCTGTTCACTTATACACTCTCTCTCCCTCTCCTCCTCCCTCTCCCCCCGCCTCTGGTCATCCTTCAAGGTCTGTTTCAGCTCACATCTACTCCAAGAAACCTTCAAAAGCAATTCCAACCATACTGATCTACCTCGCCTTTCTCTGAAACCTGTACCACAAAATAACATTTTTGTTGAGTGCACTTGGCTTGTGTGAGGAACAGCCAAGAGGTCAGTGTGGCTGGAGGAGGGCGCACTAGGGGAGAGCAGTAGGACAGGAGGTTAGAGAGGTAGGAAGGGGCAGGGTCTTAGAGGACACAGCAGATTCTAAACAGAGGAGGGCCTCGTTCAATTCAAGAGTCAAGTTAATAACTACTGTCAAGTGTGGAGACCTAGAGGTCAATGGGCTTTAAGACATTGACCTGGACAGATGCTCCAGCACCATGCTACCCTGTCTCTGGCTAAACCCAGGGGTCCTGTCACAGGCCCCCTGTGCAATCAGTGCTCCCTTGAGTGTACTCTGTGAAACTTCTAGAAGAAAACCACTTGCTGAAGAGCAGGAATCTTCAAGTCAATTAAACCCAGACTGATCATATTACATTCATCTTTATATCCTCTGTGGTGCCAGACAGTGTTTTCCTTCCAGCCACCCCAAATAAACTTAGAATCTAAGTTAAAGAGCAGTGTGCTTGCATGCTGTGCACATGGCTTTCAGATAAGTCCCCTGGTTGTTTTCTCTCCCAATCAGATTACTGGCTCTAAGATTCTCCCGTATGGAAGTCCTGGAGTCACCCTGGACAGAATCTCCGACCTCCAGGAACTTGAATCCAATAGCAGAAATTGACATGCACACAAACCCCTGTATTATTTGCTATGGTAGAGGAATTTGTCAAGCGCTATGAGCACACATATAGGAGGGAGTAAAGAATTTTGAATCTGGTGGGTAAAGAAGTTAAAAACAGTAAGTGACATCTGAGAAATGGAAAAGCTTTCTGGGCAAAGAGAACAGCAAGAGGAAAGGTTTGTGGTGAGAAAATATAAAAGATGACAAACAGGGGTCAGGCAAGCAGTAAGTAAGGGAGGCAGGTCTGGCCAGGGAGCGTAGGGCCTGTGCAGACAGTAGGCACGTGCCCTGTGGATGAGGTGGTGCAAGGCAGGGTGGACACACTGGAGTACAGGCCCAGTGTTTTCAGAACTTTTGATTTCTTCAGAGAAGCTAAAGATCTGGGGTATTTTACAAAATCTCCTGATTTTTTTTCATTCTTGGCATCTAAGTCTAAATAAATTTAAACATGATGTGGGCCAAACGAAACTGCCTACAAGGGGCATTCAGCCTGAAGATGGCCAGTCAGCGAGGAGGGCTGGAGCTCCCAGGGACTTGGGGAGACTGGCTGGAGGTGACACCGGGAAGAGTTTGAGGAGTCTGTCACAAAGAGACAAGCCTGCAGGCAAAGAAGTTGGGACTGCCTTTTGTGGCATTTGAAGGGGGGTGGTCATTTAAGGAGCTTAAGCTGGGAGTGAAATGGTTAGATTTACACATGGCGAAGGTGCACCCTTCATGGAGGGTTGATCCGAAGATCATTGAAGATCTCATAAGGGAAAGACGACAAGGACCTGAATGGAACAGTAGAGGTAAGGAGCGGGGAGAGTAGATCTGAGATGTTTTACCATCTAAGTGACTGCGTGGCTAGTTGGCGGAGTGGGGAACTACGTACACTAGATACAGGAAAGGGAGGTGTTGAGGATAAGTTTCAGTAATAATCTCTCACTGATTTCTGGTGGGCATGGGGACAGTGGGTGGGTAGGGGCAAAGTACAAAAGATAACAAAGAGCGCACTGGCTCAGGATTTCCCAACTTTGGCACTGTCATTCTGAGCCGGGGAAGTCTTTGTTGTAGGGGACCGTCCTGTGTGTAGTGGGGTGTTAAGCAGCATCCCTGGCCTCTACCCACTAGATGCCAGTAGCACATCCCCTACCTCCGCCCCCAACACATGTACCTCAAGTCATGACCGCCAAAAATATCTCCAGACTTGCCAAATGCCCCTTGTGGTGGCAAGATCATCCATTTGGGAACCATTGCTCTAGGGTCAGAAGGGAAATTCCCTGTCTGCTACTTCCTTTTTTTCTTTCCATTGTAGTGGTGGCGAGGATCTGCTCTGGTTTTGCTTAATAAAAGGTAGAAGACCCTTTGTGAGAGTTCTGCCTAAGGAGCCAGAATTCTTAGCTAAGCCCTTGCTAAATGCTGCAGTCTGTGTCCTTTATGAACTCAGGACGATGCCTCTAACCGGCCGGAAGGAGACCTGACTTTGGAAAGAGAGACGTCATTCTCTCCTCCCAGATATTTTATTTATGTCCCTTTCTAACTCCACTTACGGAAAGGAAGAAAACCTTAGTGAGAAGGGTAAAGATTAAAAAAAAAAAGCCAACTGGCTGCACCAGTCAGCCCAGAACTCCAGCCACACTCAGCCAAAGCGAAAAGAACTGCAATTGGCAGTCTCATGTCCAAGTCTTCAGGGCTCAATGGTTAAGACTTAAAGCTAAACCTGATGTTGACTCATCAGGACTTGGATTACACAAAGCCCAAACCAGAGCTCTCTGTTTATTGCAGTTCCTGGAAAGTCCTCCAACTGATTTTCATCTTCTTGTAGGCCGGGGCAGTGGTCTAACTCAATCCAGGATGCTCTTTGAGTACAAGTACACAGAGATTACAAATAAAAATTTGATATTTAAGAAACAGCATTCCTAACTCTACAAAAAAACTTTTTTAACCGTTGCTTGATGTTTAGGGTGGAGGGGAAATAGAACTGATTCTATAACAGTCTTACTCAGGACAGCATGCGAGGACTATCATGGCCATACCACCACTCTTGGTTTTGTTCCTCACAGTGCTCAAATTTTCAGGGCCTTTTCTGGAGGCTAATGACAAGTCGTGACCCTTATTTTTCTAATCATGTGCTGCCATTACTGTTCATTTCATTAAGCACTTGCTCAGTCTATGCCAGACAGTGCCCACGATGGCACTCAGCCAGTTCCCAGGGGCTCCTATTCCAACTGGAGACTTCTTAAAAGGCAGATGATGTAATCATTTTGGAATCATTATTATTAACTTATTGTATACTGTTTATAGCAAATGTCAGCAAGTGTATGTGTGTGGTGATGGAGGAAGGCAGGTCTTAGGTTAGAGAGTGGCTGGCCTATTTGTGGGGGGATTTAGAAATAATAGTAATCTCTTAGTTTAACTGGCTTTGATAGTTTACAAAGTGTTTTCATAAACATTACTTTATTCAATAAGATATGCAGGCAAGGATTTATTCTACATCTTCAACTGCAACTCAGTATCTCAAGATTCAGTGCAAGCAGCTCTTTGTTGGCAGGGCCTGCTTTTAATGATTGTCTACCACAGTTCCTGGAAGGACAATAAATGTTTATTGAACTTGAGGGCCTTAATTCCAAGAGTGAAGCCTTTATTTCGGATAGGTTAAACATCCGCATGCCCTTTGGGTAGGGTCTAGACTAGGTGTATTATCAGCACTTTTACTGCTGTATTTTTTGCAATCGATTTCAGTTGTGTACATGGGCTTAATTCAGCCAAAAGCCATCTCAGTTAGTGGGGCTCATTATCCATTCAGACATGGCTTTTCTGGGGGGTGGTGATAGAATAAGCCCCTCCCAACGATGTCCATGACCTAATCCCAGACAACTGCGAATGTGTTCGTTACCTTATATGGCAAAAATGACTTTGAAGATGTGATAAAAATCAAGGATTTTGAGATACGGAGATTACTGTGGATTATCTAGTAGGTCCAATCTAATCACAAGGGTTTTCATAATTGAAAAAGGAAGGCAGGAGAGTCAGAGTCAAAGAAGATGTGACTAAGGAAGCAGAAGGCTGAGTGGTACAGCAACAAGCCAAGGAATGTAGGCAGTCTCTAGAAGATGGAAAAAGCAAAGAAACGAGATTCTCGAACCTTCAGAAGGAACGCGGCTCTGCCTACGCCTCTATTTTAGCCCAGTGAGACTTCTGACCTCCAGAACTCTAATATAATAAAACTGGGTTGTTGTAAGTCACTAAATTCGTGGTAATTTATGACAGCAGCCATAGGAAATGAAAGGGTTCCTGTTTTCAGGAACAGTATGTATCACCAGCTTTCAAATCTACCTTTCGTCCTGTTCACAAGGCACGCTCCCGCCAAATCCGCTCCTGGGTCTTCCAAGTCCACCCTGTGAGGTCAGGCCTGGGATTACTAACCCCGGAGTCCGAGTTTAGGAACCGAGGGCTCAGAGGCCAACGATTGGAAGCCGCGTCTCCAGACTCCCCGGGCCAAGGCTCGTTCCGGAGCCGCCCCTACCCCCGAGCACGCCCGAGGCTCCGCCAGTCTGCGCAACCCGCACCGGGCCCGGCGGGCGCGGGGCTGGGCCGCGACGTGGTCGTGGCGGTTCTGTCCGGCCGGCGAGCCGACTCCGCGGGACGGGGGGCAGCGCGGCGGCGGCGGCGGGGCCAGGTGTCGCGCCCCGCTCGGGGCCAGCGCCCCGCCCCTCCGCCCGCCCTCGCCGCCCGGGGTTACCTGCGGCCGGTGGGCGGGGCGGCTCTTCCCGTCTACGCCGGCCCTTGGCCTCCAGCGCGGCGGAGCCGGGAAGTGGGAGAGGGAGCGAAGGAGGCGGAGACTGCCGCGGCTGCAGCCCGGCGGGGCTCCGAAGCGAGGGGCTGCATGGAGCGGCCGGCGCGGCTCTGCGGGCTGTGGGCGCTGCTCCTCTGCGCCGGCGCCGGGGTCGCCGCGCCCGCGGGTGAGTACGGGCCCCTGGGCCAGGGGCGGCGGGGGCCGTGGACGAGAGGCCCGCCGAGGGCGCCGCGGGGCCGAGGGCTGAGGCTGGGGTGGGAGCCAGGGCTGTCGACACGACGCCCCGCGGCTGCGGCCACCGCCGCCTCTCGCTCCCGGCTCGGGGTGGGGGACCGGGCGCGGCGGGGCTTTCCCGGATCCCGGGCGGTGGGGGCGGGGGCGGGGGGCGACGACTTGTCGCCGCACTTCCCTTGGCCGTCGGGAAGCGCCCAGGAGCCTGGCGCCCGGGTGCGGGGCCGAAACGAGTCCGCAGCGTCGGAGAGCCGGGAACGCGCCGGGGCTTCTTGCGCGGCGGGTCCAGCGACGGGTGGGAGTTGAAGGGAACCTCTAAAGGTCCTGCTCCTCGTAGGAAAAGGACGAGAGGGTCACGGCCTCCTCTGGCGTCCAAGAAATCCATTGGGAAACCCGGAGCACCATCCGCACGGATGCCTTTTTTTCTTTCTTTAATAATCTTTATATTTTGGAATAATTTTCGACTTACAGAAAAGTTGCAAAGACAGTATAGTGCGTTTCTTGTATACCCCTTACCCTGTGCGGCAATTCAGAATTAAACAGCCAGAGTTATTGTGAAAAGTTGGGGGTTAATGACTTCCTCACGGACAGTTCTTGGCGATAGTAGCCCCTTGGACATTTTGGGTGACGATGGTAGCTCCAAATTTGATAGGTTTTATTATCACATTGACACAAACACCCGCAGCTTGCTTATTGCGTTTTCACCAGTGTGTTGTGCTTTGAAACCCAAATTGAAACGTTGATTAGGAAACGTCGATGCCCTTTATTGATTCGGTCAACAACACGTATGCAGAGTCTGCTCTGTGGCAGGCAGTGTTCTATGTGGCTGAGGATGCAGCGGTGAGCAAAACAGATTGAGTCCCTCTGCCCTGTGGAGCTTATATGCTGTTGGCAGAGTCAGAGAAAGGCGGGGAGGGAGAAAAGTAAAATATAAGATATGTCAGGTGGTGCTAAGTACTATGGAGAAAAAGGGAAGCGGTTTGCCATTGTGAATAGCGTGGAGTGGGAAGACTTTTACTGAAGAGGTGGCATTTGAGTAGCGACCTGAGGGAGGTTTGAAGTTTGTCAGTCTACCTTGTTTAGTACTGAGCCAGGCTCTGTATGTTCACTTAAAACCTTAAAGCAGTCATTGTCCCCCAAGTGCCTCTAGTTCACTTGGGGGGATCCGATTCCCATAATCATATGGTGCAGCTGCAGTCCAGAGAAGGTAAGGGACTTGTCTAGGGTCATCCATCTCAGTCTCCTGATTTTCAGTGCTACCCCAGCACCCTTTCTCCTACAGACTCTTTCCCCCACACACCTGAAACAACAAACTCTAGATAATACCAGCGGCCTCCAGCTTAACCAGTTTTGTCACAGAGGTCCATTGGTATTGGTTACTTAGAATACAGAAATTATTTTTCCTATTGGAAATATTGAGACACTTGCATTGAGGTATGTTGGGGTGGGGGTGGGGAACCAGTCAGGGGACTTGAAGTTTAGTCGTCTGACATTTCCCAGCTGCAGAACTTCTGGGATGGTCATTTCCTCTCCCTTGTGCGGCAGCTTTCTCATCTGTGACAGGAGGAGGCTGAACTCTGTAAGTTCTAAGGGCTCTTCCAGCTCTCATCTTTTGAGTGTTTATAAAAATGATTAGCTTACCAGCTTAATTCTGTCTATTTAGATCCATAGCCCACATTGCAGCATATCTTAACAATGACTAGCATTTATACAGTGTTTACTTGATGCCTGGCAGTGTTCTAAGTTTTCCACCTGAACTGTTTCATTTAGTCTTTATACAAAACCTCTCCTTTAGGTGCTATCATTAGTCCTGTTTCCTATATAAGGAAGCCGAGGCACAGTGAGGCCCAGAGCTTTGCTTAGAATCTCATAAGTGGTAGAGTGGAAGAGCCAGGCTTCCAACCCTGGTAGCCTGATTCCAGAGGCCATGCCCCTAACCAGTGTATTCAGTGCCTCTCTCTGCAGAAGTGACGGGAGTCCTTGGCTGGGAGAGGAGCTGGGTGCCTTCCAGCAGAGCAGAGCAGGACTAGTGGGGACCCAGGCAAGTATGTACAGGCCATTTGGTATGAAGCAAATGATCATGTATTGGAGACCTGTTTTATAATTGCAAGACTGTGTGGTCCAAACAATAAGTACTATAGACATTCAGAAGAGGGGAAACTGGAGGCTGGTAGTTTCCTGGAAGAGCTAAAACTTGAGCTTGACCTTCAGGATGGGTGACATTTGAGTAGGTGGAGGAGAAGCTATTCCCAGTTGGGGGCAGTAGCAGGAGCAGAGACCCAGAGTAAAGATGAGAGTGAAAGTGCCCCTTTGTGCTCCACAGGGAGCCCAGCTTGGCAGGAAGGTGCACTGGCAAAGTCAGTCCAGGCAGAAGGGCTTTGCCCAGGCAGAATTTGTCCTTGAAGCTGAGTTGGGTACAGTGTAAGGGAAGTGACACTGGAGGAGGAGTGAACAGGAAGACTTTACGGGGTGTGGGGAAATCACTGGGGTGCAAAGCTATGCAAGAGTCTGGGGTTGGAGATAGGCACTAAAAGTTGTGTTGTGCATTCCTTCTGTCCAGGACTGTGACTAGTGTAGGTCAGCCAGCCTCACTGGGCCCAGCAGAGCACATTAGTATGATCAGGATCAAGGGAGGTATTGCAGAAAACACTGAAATAAGTTGATGATTGAGTAGATGTAAAGGAAGGAGATGGATGACTCATGTATGACTCTTGTGATTTCCTTAACTTTTCCCGAAACGTGCATGCTTCCGCCAGCTCCTGTGACTGAACAGGAGAGAGCAAAAACTTTTAATTAAGCAACATGCCTAATAATATATTAGAAACAGCATTGATTGTGTTAATTCCTAATTAGAATAAGGTGTTGTGCTCGATGACCCTACAGACTCACTTGAGTTTTGAAGTTTAGTTGAGGGAGCTACTTGAGTCTCTCTTTCCTGGTCCCTTTTCTGAAGTCAGTGATAAATCCCCAAGAAATGGTTGCAGTTAGATGCCTAAGGACACTTTATCAGGCAGAAGGGATATTTGTTCTGACTCAAAGGCCGTGGACGCATATCAATTCCGTAGAAAACGAAAGAAATTGTTTAGAATGGTTTTGTCTCTTCAAAAAGAAAGAAAGCAGATAGCAAACGTTTACATAGCAATTGTTCTGTGCCAGGCACTGTTCTGAGCTTTTTAATCTGTATGAACTCATTTAATCCTCATAATAATCGTTTTTCGTTAGATAACTATTATTATCATCCTCCTGTTACAGATGCGCAAACTGAGGCATAGAAAGGTTAAGTAATTTGCCAGCTAGTAAGTAGCAGAGCCGGCATATGAACTCAGGCAGTCTGGCTCCAGAGCCTGCGCACTCAGTCCCTACACTACACTGGAATTATACCTTACCTCTGAGGAGCTGTTAGAGACCTTACTAAGAAGTACTGTCTCCATTTGTTTATGTGTATGTCGGGATGTATTATACCCACATACATATGTTTGTATATATTTAAACATTTGGAGATTGTATTTCAAGTGTCTGTGAGTGTGTGTGTGTGTGTGTGTGTGTGTGTGTGTGTGTGTGTGTTTAAAGCACAGGAAGTAGAAAAATCTCAAGAGAAATGGGAGGAGCAGGGAGGGTATAGCTCAGTGGTGGAGTGTGTGCTTGGCATGCATGGGGTCCTGGGTTCCATCCCCAGTACCAACATTCAAAACAAAACAAAAAAAGGTTTTATGTATATGTATGACTGAAACATTATGCTGTACACTAGAAATTGATACAATATTGTAAAATGACTATACATCAATAAAAATGTAAATAAATAAATACATAAATAGATAAACTAATTATCTCCCCCACCAAAACAAACAAACAAACAAACAAAAAAGCAAACAAAGAAAAAAGAGAAATGGAAGGAATCATCAGGGACAAAACAGGATGACAGATAGCTACAAGTAGACTAAAATACAAACCAATTAGAAGATCTGACTAAAGGACACTTCAGAACAGATGAGGGAAAAAATGAAATCCATTTGAGAGATTGGAAATAAAGCAGGCTATTGTTTTGTTAAAATACTGAGGTTAAAAAAATAGATTTAAAAAGGCTTAAACTACCTTGAAAATTGAGGTAAGATTTAAGCGAACCATAAACAGGTAATATTTTTATTATTAGGGCTTTAATTTTTGTGTGGCAGTGGGAGGTGAGTGAGAAGGCAGAGTGTCAGGAAGTGCTAAACCAGGTATTCTGAACTTTTGCTGTGGTATATTTCTGAAAACTGCTCAATAGGGGAGATACCCTAAAGTAGATTATCACCTTCAGTAGGAACAAAGTTTCCATTAGAGGCTCTATACCTGACAAATGACTTGTCTTCAAAAATATCATTGACGCAATGTTAGAAAGGCCAAAATGCAGTAATTTGACACTCCTGTAATCACTGAAAATCCTGGTGCTAGCTAGCACTGTCACCTGAGCCACTGCTGCTGTCTGGCACTGGCTAGGTTTTAATGCAGTGCAGTGGGAATTCCCTGCTTCCCTAAGGACTTGGCCTGCTGTGGGCTCCTCCTCCACAAGACTGGAGCTCTGGTCTACCTTGTAGAACAGCTAATAGTAGTAGAGTCTGGAAAGGCAGAATGAATATTCAGAGTCACGGGCCTGTGCCGGCTGCTGTGTATAAAACTGACTTTTGGGGAAATTCCAACTACTTAGTGCCTGTGGGGTTGATATTTTGGGACAAATGGAATTTTTGTTCAGTTAAAGAGGAAGGTAATGCTATAAATATTGCAGATTATGTAAGAGGTCCACGGCACTCCAAAGTGTTGGCATAGAGTATAAAATCTATCTCTACTGACTGATAAATTAATATAACCAAAGTCCTTAAATAATAATGATTAAGTTTGCCACCTTAGATAATTTTGGGGATTGTTTTTTAAATTAGTTTAATAAATTTTATTTTGGGAGGAGTTTGAATTTACAGAAAAGTTGAAAAGATAGGCCAGAGAACCCCAGTGTACTCCTTATCCAGTTTCTGGGGAGTGGTTTTGGTAGTCCTGGCCTCAGGAGTTCTCAGGAAAGTTTGAAATGTTTCCTTTCCCTCCTCTATGTACTTCCCTGCATTTGGCAGAAGTATGAAAACTCCTTTCTCTGATCTTAGAGCTGGGTCCAAAATAATGAAGTCAGTAAATATTTAGTGGAAACACTGGTGGATTTTCTCCAAATGAAACACATTTTTAAGGACACTAGTTCAGATTCTCCTCTTTTCTTCCCTCTTCCGATTAGTCAAAGCTACAGTTCCAGCTGCTTAGTGTCAGCCAGGGAATAACAAAGGCTGTTAAATCTCTTAGTACTTTGGAAGAGTCATCAAAACAATTACCAGGTCACATTAGCAAAACATGATTAAAGATGAGCTGCTTAAACTCACTGGCAGAACCATATGATCCAGCAATCCCACTCCTGGGCATATATCCAGAGGGAACTTTAATTTGAAAAGATACATGCACCCCAGTGTTCATAGCAGCTCTGTTTACAAGAGCCACGACATGGGAACAACCTAAATGTCCATTGACAGATAACTGGATAAAGAAGTTGTGGTATATTTATACAATGGAATACTACTCAGCGATAAAAAGAATAAAATAATGCCATTTGCAGCAACGTGGATGGACCTAGAGATCGTCATTCTAAGTGCAGTAAGCCAGAAAGAGAAAATATCATATGATATCATTTATATGTGGAATCTAAAAAAAAGACAAATGAACTTATTTACAAAACAGAAACAGACTCACAGACATAAAAAACAAACTTATGGGGGGGAGGGTATAGCTCTGTGGTAGAGCACATGCTTAGCATGCATAAGATCCTTGGCTCAATTCCCAGTACCTCCATTAAAAGAAAAAAAGAAAAACTTATGGTTACCAGAGGGGAAGGGAATGGGAAGGGATAAACTGGGAGTTCAAGATTTGCAGATACTAACTACTATATATAAAATAGATAAACAACACGTTTATACTGTATAGCACAGGGAACTGTATTCAATATCTTATAGTAACCTATACTTAAAAAGAATATGAAAATGAATATATGTATGTATATGTCTGACTGAACTATTATGCTGTAAACCAGAAATTGACACAACATTGTAAACTGACTAAACTTCAATTAAAAAAAAAATCTCACTCGCAGAACTGCTGTGATTGAAGTGTCTGTATTGGGTGAGATGTGGACCACAAGTGTAGAAAACCCCAAATACCTGCAGGAGGAAAACTTAGATGTTTAAGAATACACTCTTCTCTGTGTTCACGCTATAGCAAGTAGTTAAGAATGTGACCTGGGTTTGTGTCTTGGCTCTGCCATTTACTGGCCATGGGATATGGGGCAAGTGACTTAACATTTTTGTGCCTCAGTCACCTCATCTTTAAGATGAGGCTGCTAGTTCCTGTCTCATAAGGTTGTTGTGAGGATTCAACAGATTAGTATGTGGAGAGTACTTAGAACACTGCCTGGCTCAATAAATGTTAACTCTCGTTAACTCAGTTTTATGATTCTTGACCTCTAGGACTTGGAGGAATGGATTAAATGAACTACTGAAAACACTAGCTGCTGCTGATAAATTTATTTCTTGTGCTTGATTTGAACAGAAACTCAGCCACCTGTGACCAATTTGAGTGTTTCTGTTGAAAACCTCTGCACGGTCATATGGACCTGGAATCCCCCTGAGGGAGCCAGCCCAAATTGTAGTCTACGGTATTTTAGTCATTTTGGCAACAAACAGGATAAGGTAAGTTTTCTGGAACATATTGCATTGTTGAGGTAAAGTGAACACTGTGAGTTGAAGCTAAGAGTAAGCCAAATTCTAATCTTACTTCAAAGTGGGATTTTTATTTTGGCTTGTGTCCACATTTTAACTGGGAAAATTATGGGAACAACAGTTGACAAAATTGAACATTAGAAAATATTTGCTAATTATTTGCAAATCTAATGCAATTGAGATTATTACTCTTTTAGGAAATACTAGATATCGCTATCTAGTAGACACTCAATAAATAATTAATTATATTAAAATTGGTTCCTGTAGGCACTCAATGAATAATTATGTTAAAATTGGTTTCTGTGTGCCTGCCTGTAGCCTTGTATTTATGTAACACTTTCAGTTTCTCAGGGAATTTTCACATTTCTCACTAATCACATGCACAGATAGATATGCAAGAACTATGTGATGCAAAAATGGCCATATGGAATATGAGAAAATAAGATGTCAGCGGCAGGTAGCATTGACCAGAAGGTTCCCTGATGCCTGTGGAAAAATGAGAGAAACGTCCAGCCTTTCCAGTCAGATGTAGCAACAAATTTAAGTGAATTTTTGTTAACAACTTTTGTTATTTTGGATTCTTTATGATAATCTTATTCAGTGGAGGTTTCTCTTATGCCTTATTAGTTTGTAGCCCCTTCTAATTGACAGATTCTTCAGAGCATCATATTGTCTGTTCAGAACTGTTGTATATCTCTATACAGTCTTCAGGTTCCACATCTGTGGATTCAACCAACCTTGGATGGAAAATATTTGGAAAAAAATTCCAGAAAGTTCCAAAAAGTGAAACTTGATTTTGCCTTGTAGTGGCAATTAATTCCATGTCATTTATGTTGTATTAGATATTGTAAGCAATCTAAAGATGATTTAAAGTATACGAGAGGATGTGCGTAGGTTATATACAAACACTATGCCATTTTATGTAAGAGATTTTATCCACGGATTTTGGTATCTGTTGGGGAGGAGGGTCCTGGAACCAGTGCCCCTTGGGTATAAGAGAGATGACTATATCTTCCCTCAGTGTTTGAGTAGGGGAGGTGGAGGATATTTGGGGTTGAATTTGTCTAGGATTTTTAAGGAGACTGATGGAAAATTGTTATTAGTGACAGTACTTCGTTTCAGTGAACTGTGAAACACTATTTTCAAGCAGTTTGGTGGCAGGAAGAGTCTGGAGAACTAGCTGGTGTACTACTCAGCTAGCTCAGTGGCCTGGGGTAAATTACTTAACCTTTCTGAGCCTTCATTTCCTTGTGTGTAAAGTGTGGCTCTACTCACTTCCCGGCTCCCTGGGACACAGTAAATAATAATGTGAAAGCTTAGTGAAGTGAGGATGGAATGAACTCTTCCTCTAGAGGGAAACTAGCCAATCTGCCTTCCTGCTTTCTTGCAGAGGTGTTAATTATAGTTTAGGTGTTAATGAAGAATTGGGGCTGGTCAGAAGTATTTGCGTTTTAAAAGAGGTCCTCCAAATGCGGAAGCCTGTGAAATCTAGTAGTCCAGTTCCCCTTTTCACAGTATTGGCTTCCCCTTGTTCCTAAGGAGGGACCTTAGATGGTTGGAGTCTTAGTGGCAGCTTTTGGTAGTTCAGCCTTGGGGAATTCCGGGAAAGACCCTTCAGTGCCTTGCCTAAGAATCAAAATTGAAACCCTGAGAAGAGGTCACTTTCTTTCTAACAGGTCTTTATTCATTAGCCTGTCAACCATGCTCAAGGATCCATCGAGTAGATATGCTGATATGCTAGCCTAGAAATGGGGGCTAATTCTTCAGTATAGTTACAGAAACTTAGACCTAAAATTAACTTTAGAAGACAGTGAAACCAGATAGAATTGGGTTTGAAAATTTGTCTCCTCTCCTTTCAAACTGTGTGGCCTTGGGGAGGCCATTTAACCTCCCCAAGCCTCCATTTCCTTGTTTGTGAAATACTGAGAGGGAAGGGTTAATAATAGTACCTACTTCATATGAATGGTGTGTGTGTTAAAGGAGATGGTATTTGTGATCCACCTGCACAGAGTTAGTGTTCAATCACTGTTAGCTTTTATCATTATTACTATTGTTGGATTGAGCCATGTGAAATTGTTACTTTTATAGGTCATTTTATATGGTTCAACCTAATATTTATTATCATTTACTCTTGTTTCCTCATTTTGCCCCTAAAGAGACCACATGGAACACCATAAAGGGTGGCTTCTGCCTAAGGCCTGCTCATTTATTCCAGCCATTTTACCTCATTGATGGCTACGAATGCCGCAGTTGTGATAAACACAGATTATTCCTTCCAGTCAGTGATGGGGATTTCCTGTCTGGGCATTTTGACATTTACAATCCTGAGGCTGAGAATCAATGGCAGTGATTTCCCTTTCCTCTTTCTGTCCTTTGGACACAGCATTAATGTCATCAGACCACACTGGGGTGTATATATCCTTTGAAACAGTGGCATTATGATAATTTGTATATGTTAGGGGGCCTTTGAAACCATCTAAAGGCCCCAAAGTACTAAATGAGGTAAACCCTTGAGATCATTTTCAATCTTCAGATTGGAGGACCATTAAGTTGAAAGACAGGGATTCATAGAGGATTTAAAAAAAATACATGACTAGCTTAAGTGGCTGCCCACCACCATTGTTTTAGCAATGTTTAATCTGGCAATTAGAAGAAGGATCTGGTATCAGGTTTTAGATCTCTTTCATCACCAAGAGATAGGAGGTCTCACTAGGTAAATAAATTAAAAGGCTGTTGTTCTGTCTAGGCATCCAAAGAGGCAGAAGCTGAAGCTGAAGCTGAAGCTGACTCCCCTTTCCTTCTGAGAAAGGAATCAGGAATTGGAAAAAGTGTGATCTAGCCAAGTGAACATTGGTCCTGAAGGGCAGGGATTGATTCAGGACTCTGGCCTTGGTTTTTAATAAATTTTCAAAGGAGCCCAGATTCTCTGAGGGGTAGGGCATAGTGTCATACAGCAACTACCAGTGGAGTGAGTTACTGAAGCCCAAAGTCACATGGGAGCCATCACACATAGCTCATCAAGACCTGCTAGGAGGAATTTAGTTCCTGATCTGACAGAGAGACGTGCACTCGACTTGGTGATTGTTGACAATCGGGGCTCCTACTTTATCCATGCCAATTTAACATTATTTGCCTTGAGCTTTGAAAGAGACTGTTTCAAGTATTTTATCTTTCCCCCTACCATGTCTTTTCCAAGTTATTTTATTATTCATGTGCCTAAAACATAAGGTTCAGATTTAGCTACTAAAGTATTTTTTTAATTTAAGAAATTCCATTATAATAAAAATATTTGTGTGATAAAGCTCCTCAGCCCTCTCACTGGAACAATATCTAATATAATAAGGGAACTGGGATTTTTCCATGATGATTCTGATTTATGGCATTTGACCGTACATTTTTCCCCGGGTGTCCTCAAAGGGCAAATGCAGCTTCCAAACATGAATTATCAAGGATCCTTGGGTCAGGGCGGCTCCCTCAGGAGCGTATGGGACTTGTGCTCAGTAAAATTGTGAGGCTGCTGAAATCTACATTCAGAGCTTTCCTGCCACCGTTACCAGCAATCCTAGGCCTGGTCTTCAGCGTCACAGGCTGAGAAACCTCATTTCCTCAGCACACGCTCATCAACCGAGGGCCAGTTCCTTACTTTGCCACGAGATCTATAATGGTGAAGCATTCTAGAGAGCCTTCTCTTGACACAACTGACACATTCCACCCCCTGTAGACCGCAACTGTATGGAAAGCCAAATAAATGATAAGTACGTTTCTTGGCAAGGAATCAGGAATTTGTTGTGAAAATGTACTTGGCACAGAATAGTTGGAGGCCCCACTGAGGTTAGGCATAACTTTGCTGCTGGGACAAGAATACTCAGTGTCCATGCAGCTGAGTCACCATCTCTTTTCTCCTTGTCAGAATTTTGCTCGCACACATTTCTTTTTCTCTTCTAGGGCTGACCAACTAACTTCTTTTTCAGAGCGCTGTCTTGTCTGAGTCTAAGAGCTGTTCAGTCTCTATTAAGTATTTTTTCCCATGTCTTTGCTGTGGTTCATTAGTTGTTGATTTGCTGGCTACCTCGCAGACGGCAACCTTGTGCCCTGGTTGTGAGAGCCTCTCACGGTCACCCTCATGCTCAGCTGGCAGCAGGCATGTTAAATGGCAGAGTATCCCCTTAGGGTGCTAGGTAGAGGTAACGCTGACAAATTTTCCCCTTCGTGGCTATCAGCACGTATGTAAAAGGAAATGCTGTCTCCAACTTGAGTCAGAAACCATTGCAAAACAGGAAGCTCCTTGGAAATCTGATTAAAAGCAGCTCCATTCTTAATTATTCCAACTCTGCCACCTTGAGAAATGTTAATTTCCTGAAGAGCCCTTTAATCTCATTCTTCTAAATCATAATAACCAGATTTGTGATATATATCTGTATGCTGTCTGTAAGTTGGCTTTCCGTGGTTCCACAAAGCTTATTTACTTTTCAGAATAAGAGTGTGCTATACTCAGTGCATGTACTAACAACCCTTAAAATTTATATGTGTATGTGAGATAGTCAAAGTGGTCAAACTACAGGAATATGGTCAATGAAAAGTCTCTCTTCAGCCCTTGGGCTCCCCTTCTTTACTTCCTCTCCTTAAGGGTGACCAGGATTACTAGATTCTTAAAGCAGTCCTTTTTACCGTGATCTTGTGTTATATTGCATCTACTTGGAATTGAATTTTGATAATCTTATTGTGTTTCCTTTGAAATTGCTTTTAGACAGTTGACATGTTTGCATGGTAAGTTTATAGGTAAATGTCATGATGTTTGTATATTTAAAATGTGGGGAAACTGTCTTTTATCTATTCCAGGGTTTCTCAGCAGTGACACTACTGACATTTGGTACATGATAATTCTGTGTTGTAGGGGAGGGAAAGCTGTCTTCTGCATTGTAGGATGTTTAACATCATCCTTGGCCTACCCACTAGATGCCAGTAGCAGCCCCCTCTCAAGTTATGATAGCCAAAAATGTTCTTAGACATTAACAAATGCCCCCCAAACGTGGGGGAGCAGAATCACCTCAGATTGAGAATCACTGAACTGTATACCATTCGATAACTTTCCATTTTCTTTACACATTTAGGCATGCAAATATTTTGTTATGTAAATGTATTTCTCTGTGTTTGTTACAGCAATACATTTTTTTTAATTTCCTTACCTTAGAAAATTGCTCCAGAAACTCATCGTTCGGAAGAAGTACCCCTGAATGAGAGAATTTGTCTGCAAGTGGGGTCCCAATGTAGCACCAATGAAAGTGAGCAGCCTAGTATTTTGGTGGAAAAGTGCATCTCACCCCCTGAAGGTAACAACTGAAAGCACTATCTCCTGGTAGAGAATAATTCCAAATTGTCCATATGCTTATGTTCACTGCTCATTAATTCATTCAATTTTCTAATATTTGCTGAGTTTAATAAGTGCCAAGCACTTGTGCTAGATGCTGGGAACACACCAATAAATGTGGCGGGACATCCCTGCCTTTGAGGTGTTCACAGACAACTTGAATGACAATGCCTAATAGTTACATAGCTCTTAATAGTTTGGAAAGTGATACACACACACACACACACACACACACACATGCCTCTCCCCTAAACCAAGCCTCACAAGCTAATTTTGTGAAATGAGCAAGGCATGTATTAATACCCTGATCCATTTTGTGAGAAAGAAGGGAACTGAGTGAGTTGCTGTAGATCTTCAGGTTCCAGGTCCAGTGCCTTAAAAAAAATACTATCTTACTCATTATAGAGAGAGATTAGTATGATATACAGATACATTTGGGGAAAGATGTTAAAAAAGGAAAATGGGCATGCTGGCCTCGCTCTGATTCAAGACGAGCCCTAGCACCTCTCCTTCCTCTTTGGTCAGGGACAGATAACACTTGCAGTTCAAGGTCCGCTTACTACCATCTAGAAGGTTAAGTCATGGGTTTGTTATGTTTTCCTTAAAGAACCAACCACTTGGAAGTCCTGAAGAATTGAAATGCTCAAGGGCCTGCCAGAATCCCCTAACTCCTGACTAGATGTGCCTCGAGCTAGCGGGCAGCATTAAGAAATATGTGTCTACTGTACAGCACAGGGAACTATAGTCAATTTCTTGTAATAAGCTATAATGGAATAGAATCTGAAAATATATGTATATTTATAACTGAGAAACTAACATTGTGAATCAACTACACTTCAATAGAAAATAAAATTAAAGAAAAAAAAGACGAGCCCTAGGAAAAGCTGTCAAGTAGTCAGGTTTATCATTGTCCCCCACCTCCCTTCCCACCCGTCAGCCATTGTCCCTCTGGCTCTTATGTTACATGCGGGGAGTAGCATATACTGATGAAGAGCAGGGCTAGCAGAGCCCAGATGACCAAGTTTAAATCTCCTCTCTGCCAGCTTCCAGTTGTGTGACCTTAGGTCACTCAGCCCCTTCTCCCTTCTTCTGGAGAATGGGGATGATGAGCGTACCTACCTCCCAGGATTGTTGAAAGGATTACTTAAATCAGCATATGTGAGGTACTTAGAATAGTGTCTGGCAAAGAGTGAATCCTGTATACACATTATTTATTCATACCACGCTGCCCTTTGCTTGGGCCGGGTCCCGTCTCCTACTTCCAAACCTCAGCACTGTGTGGCTTGTGCTCCAGGCTATTCTCTCTACCTGCCTTACCTGGATCCAATGTATATGAAGTAATATTTGTAAAATTATAAAATTCAGGACTGCTAGACAGCTGGCGCATGGTTTAAAACAACTTATCTCCCCTATTCTCATTGCTTGAGGAGTTTAATAATCTGAAAAAAATCAAAATTGTATTATGACAATGAAGTGGTTGATGATGGCTCGGTATAATACCCCTTTAAGGATCATGAAGCGTAACATGGAGACATGATGCCTTAACTCAAAAGGCTTTACAAAAGTAGAGATTTCAGATCATAAAGATTTTAGGGCTCCTAAGGTCATAACACACAATAAGCAACTACTAAGAGTTATGTTATGCTTGCCTTTCCCCAAACTGCTTCAAGAGGGATGTTTGTTTAACTTTTAAAACAAGATGTGTCAGTATTGATCAAAAGACAGGAAGGTAAATTATAACTCAGTAAACTTGGG
The DNA here is from genome assembly GCF_048564905.1 of Vicugna pacos. Taxonomy (NCBI): domain Eukaryota; kingdom Metazoa; phylum Chordata; class Mammalia; order Artiodactyla; family Camelidae; genus Vicugna; species Vicugna pacos. The sequence goes on from NC_133023.1 coordinate 82,920,759, forward strand.
GGTTTTTTTAAAGACAGGTAGATGTGGTGGTTGTGTATATTTTCACATTTACTGGGGAAATTCCATAGTCATTTCCTATAACTGAAATATTGTTTGAACTTCAAACGCTCTAGTTAGGAATACAAGAATTAGGGTCCCTCAGTGGTAGTAAAGATGTTTTCTTAGTAGGAGGAGGTGAGAGAGAAAGTTGTAAACAATTAGATGTGGGTTTTCTCCCTCCTGGGTGCCTTCTAGGTAAAGTGGGGTAAGAGATTGGGGATTAGCTTGCTGGTGAAGCAGCCTTGAAACCCCCTTCCCATCCCCCACCCCCAAGAGTGACTGGCTAGTTTGCATCGCAAGGAGAGAAGGGCCCTAATACTATCCACTGGATATTCTAGGTGATCCCGAGTCTGCTGTCACTGAGCTACAATGTGTTTGGCATAACCTGAGCTACATGACCTGTACTTGGCTCCCTGGAAGGAATACAAGTCCTGACACTAACTATACTCTCTACTACTGGTAAGTATGTGCGCAAGAGGGCTGGCTGTGATTGCCTTGGGAGCTGTTGGATCTGACCTAGTAAAAACAAAAACAAAACAACAACAAAAAGAACTGCCTATCCTTTTCTACAAACCCAAGATGATAGGAAATTCGCTTCAGTGGAAAATGCATCTGCTTTGGGGGATCTCATTTAAAAAAAACCCTTAAAACATAATTATAGATCCACAAGTATGTTGCAAAAAGTGTATAGAGAGATCCTATGTACCCTCAACTCAGTTTCTTCCAATGGTAACATCTCATATAACCAGAGTACAATATCAAAACCAGAAAACTGACATTGGTGCAATTCACTGGCCTCATTCAGATATCACCAGTGTTACATGCTGTCATTTGTGTGTGTGTGTGTGTGTGTGTGTGTTTAGTTCTATGCAGTTTTATCACATATGTAGATATAGAATATTTCCATTATCACAAGGATTCTCTCTTGTACCTCTTCTGCCCTCACTCCTCTCCCCCAAGTCTCTAAGCTGTGGCAACCACTAATCTGTTCTCTATCTCTATAATTTTGTCATTTCAAGAATGCACTGGAATGGGATCATACAGCATATGACTGTTTGAGGCTGACTTTATTTTTGTTAACCTCTGCATAATACCCTGGAGATCCATCCCAGTTGTTGTGTGTATCGCTAGTTCATTCCTTCTCCTTGCTGAGTAGTGTTCTATGATACAGATGTACCAGTTTGTGTAACCATTTACTTATTGGAGGGTATCTCAGTTGTTTCCAATTTTTTTGTGATCATGAATAAAGCTGCTGTAAATATTCATGTTCAGGTGTTTATGTGAACATAACTTTTCATTTCTCTGGAATAGATGCCTTAGACTGTAACTGCTGGGTCATATGGTAATTGCATACTTAGTTTTATAAAATTCAGCTGCACTATTTTACGGATCCACCAGCAGTGTAGGAGTGATTGGTATCTACCTTTCAGAACGAAAATTGTATCATTCCCCAGGGTTAAAGTAGTTTCGCTCCCCTCCAAATAACTTATATTTGTAACTACAGAACTTCTTAAATTTCTAAGTTAATCTTTAATCATTTACTTTACTTTGGAGCCAAGAATTATTAACAACAGAACAAGGAAGAAAGTACCAGGTTAATCAGTTCAGTTCAGTAAATCTTTAGCACGTGTTGTGGGTAAAGCACTGAACGGGCAGCAGAGATAAGAAACATATAAACATGGCTCTTCACTCCTAAAGCTTCAAATGTAGAGGAGACAGTGCCTGACACAGTTACCCATATAGAAATAAGAGAACGTGATGGAGGCTTAGAGGGATAGGCAAGCTCGGTGAGAAGCGAAGGCAGAGCTTGGGGTGGTGGCCGAGCGAAGCTAGAGGCTTTGATGAAGGGGGTGGACTGCACGGGTGAGGGGTGTCTCCAAGGCTGGAGGCTGGTGCTGGGGAGCCGGGGGTATTTAGTCCATGTGATTCCAGGTGGAGAAGCAGGAGATCTAGCGTGGGCCGTCTGCTCTTTGTGTGGCCTTGTCCCCCTTTCAATCATTGTTCATTCAGACTGCATCTCAGAGAGTGGAGTGTGGGACGGGTGTGTCCAGGGCTTCTGAAGCTGTGGGATAAACGTGGCCTTTCATCCTGGAATGTCCATTTTGCCCGATGAGTTGATGAAGAGTTGTTTTGGTATGTGAACACACTCATGGCTATAGTTGCCCAGGGATTTGCATTCACTCTCCTCTCCTGGGCAAGTTGAGAAGCACAGCAGGTGAAGCCAGATGGCACTGAGGTTGTGTGGTTCAGTCTAAAGGCTCCCCTCTCCCCCATACAGATAATTCTCATTTGAGGTTTTGTAGTTTCACTTGTCCACTTATGGTACCTGTTGTTTCTCCTTTATTTAAAACCCTCCAGTGGCTGGCTGGTGGCTGTGGCATAAAGTCCAAACTCTTGAGCACGACAGGCAAAGCCTTTTCTGCTCAGGCCACTGCCTGTCTCTCTAGCCTCAGTCTCATCTCCCTCCATGCACCCCCTACCCCTCTTGCACCTACCACCCAGCCCACGCTGACCTTCTTTTAGTTCCTCAAACTCTGCAAACAAACAGAATTGTGGAATCCAAACAGAACATTCAGCCAGAATAGTGAAAGCATTCTGCGTCCCGTCGCCGCCCAGGCCTTGCCCTTCCACCTGGATGCCTCTTATTTATCCTCCTTATATCAGCCCAGATGTCACTTCCCTTCCAGAAAGGCTTCCTTGACCTCTCCAGTCTAGATGCGTGCCTGGTCATCGTGTACCGCTGTACTTTGCACCTTCCCATGTCATAATACTCAGCACACTTTGTTGTCATTTCCTGTTTACTTAGTGGGAGCCCTCCTATGCCTGCCATCTCCCTTGCGAGCAGGGCCTGTCTCTAGTTTCCCCTGGTGCCTGACACGCGGTAGGTGTTCCATAAAGAAGTTTTGAGTGCTTGGTAGGATACAAAGCTGGAGAATTTGGGGGGTTGGGGTGAGGACTTAGGAGGGATAAGCAATTCAGGAGCATTATAGTTCAGGAATAAAAAGAGAGAAGGATTGAGTAGATCTGACTCCCCAAAGAATTGCTAGTGAAGGGGCCTGAGAACCAAGCCTTAAAAAGAGTAGCCTGACTCTGGTGAAGTTGCGGTGAAGTCTGGAGAGAGCAGTTACTACAGGCCTTTAAGATGTCTTATGAGCTGGTAATATCTGTGTGTTCATTATGCTCTTAAATCTTGCTTTTCCTGGGAAATAGGGAAATCACAGGGAAAACCTGTAAAGAGTCTGTCTATAGAAGGGGCAGGGAAAGGAAGGGAAGAAGTCCTAACACTATCTCAGTCCATGGCAGACTCTACAGGAAAGTAACCCAAATATATAAATCAAGGTGGTGCTGGAGGTAAATGGTGACCTAGTCCTTCAAGTTCTTATAAGACAAAGATAGGTAAATGCCTGAGGCATGTACTAGGCCAAAACAAATCTTTATGCAAATTACAAAACCAGTACCCTCTCTGGATGAAGAAATAACAAAAAATTGAACTGACCAATTCGAAAAGCATCCTTCTTCCTCTGGGCTGAAGCAGTCCTCTTCTGGGCTGATGTAGCATCATCTTGCCAAAGCTGACAGCAGGTGGTGTCAGCCCTTAGTTGATGCTTGGTGCAGGGGATAAGCTACAACTGTCAGAGGTGGCGCAAGAAGCTATCCCAAGAGAATGGGGGTTCACTGGCACCCGAGTAGGTGGGCATCAGGGATACCACTTCTTGTCATACACGTTCCCAGGGTCGGTCATCAGCGGGACTCTCTGTAATACAGACCTGTGCTGTCCAAGACAGGAGCCACTAATCACATGTGACTGTTTACATTTTCATTTAAATTAATTAAAATTAAACTGAATTAAAACTTCAGTTGCTCAGTCTTACTAGGCAGTTTCATATATGGCTAGCAGCTCCTGTATTAGACAGTATAGATATCAAACATTTCTATAATCCCAGAAAACTTTCTGGGACAGTGCTGGTATAAATTCTATATCTTTTGCCCTCACCACTCCACAGCTTATTCTTTTCTGGAGCCACACTGCCCAGGTTCAAATCCTGGCTCTCTTTGTTACTGGCAGTGTGATTTGGGGCAAATTGCGTCTCTGTGAGCCTCAGTTTTATAATCTGTAAAATGGGGATAGTAATAATAGTGCTGCTTCTTAAGGATGTTGCGAGGGCTGTTACATGAAAAGTGTTTGGAGTTGTGCCTGACTGTTAACATGTACAGAGTAAGCATGCAATACATGGTAGCTATATTCTTTTTTATTAGGCATCCCCACTCCCTTGCAGATGTAGCCAGTACACATTGCTGGCCTCTTCCCCTACCTCGAGGAATTAGCCCCTAGCCCATACCTCTGCCTCCCTGCTCTCCCCTGGAGAGGTCCTTTCCAATCAAACTACGAAAGAAAGACACATGGCTCATTCATTATCAAGCACTCAGAAATGGTTTACGTACTAACTTAACTCACATCAAACTGCTGGAGACTTTCCCTGAGCCGCAAACAGAAAACATGGAGTAATTTTGAAGCCCCGAGGCAATGACTTGCAGTCCTGCAGAGGACGTCTGGCATTGAAAGGAGCCTGACCTCAAAAGCTACAGACTAGCCATGCCAATGAATTTTAGGGAATTTCTTACCACATTAATCATCTTCAGAGTTGAGGAAATAGTTTTTAATTTGCCCATTTCCTCCTTGTGTCTGCAGTATAACTCTGTGGAGGATTTCAGTGTGTGAATTTTAATAGGAAGCGCCTGAATGCCTTCTATCTTAGGCTATCATCTAATCTTTCATAAGGTGTCACCAAAAGTTGTCTATTCAAACCAACATTTTCCCTTTTATTTTTTTTCTAAAGTACAACAAAAATTTCATAAAATTTCATATTTAGAGTCCAGAGGAATATATGAAATACTAAGGGTACAAAAAAGTCTCAAAGATTTCCCACTAGAGAAGTTCCTTTCATTATTGAAAAAACTAACTTTCTACATAGTTTTCTTTAGTTATGTAACAAAACCATCATGTGTTCCTTCAGTTTCTATTTCTGGCTATGAGTGGAAAACACTTCAGGCCTGTCTGATCTAAAAACTAGCCATGGCAGTAACTTAGTTTTTAAAAGACTGTTTTCATTCATGAACCATATGGCCCAACAACTACGAGAAAAATCTCATGTACTATCTTTTAAGGGACAAGAGCATTTTTTTTTTACATTTTATTTATTTATTTATTTAACATTTTTTATTGATTTATAATCATTTTACAATGTTGTGTCAAATTCCAGTGTAGAGCACAATTTTTCAGTTATACATGAACATATATATATTCATTGTTGCATTTTTTTCTCTGTGAGCTACCATAAGATCTTGTGTATATTTCCCTGTGCTATACAGTATAATCTTGTTTATCTATTCTACAATTTTGAAATCCCAGTCTATCCCTTCCCACCCTCCGCCCCCTAAGAGCATTTTTTATATTGAAGCATTTCTTTGCACAGCCTGTGAAGGAGTAAATACATTAGATGTGAATTTTTGTTTTCTTTTTTTAAAAAAGACATTATTTATAGCAGTTTTAGATTTACAGCAAAATTGAGAGGAAGATACAGAGACTTTCCAAAAAACCCCTGCCCCCACGCAGGCCCAGCCTGCCCCATTATTAACATTCCCCACTAGAGTGGTGCATTTGTAACAATTGATGAAGCTGCACTGACACATAATCACCCAAAGTCCGTAGTTTACATTAGGGCTCACTCTGGGTGTTGTACGTTCTATTGGTTTGCACAAATGTATAATGACATGTATCCATCATTATATTATACAGAATATTTTCATTGCCCTAAAAATCCTCTGTGCTCCACCAATTAATCTCTCCTCTACCCCAACCTCTGATTTATTTTTGGCTCCATAGTTTTGCGTTTTCCAGTATGTCATGTAGTTGGAATCATACAGTATGTAGTGTTTTCAGGTTGACTTCTTTCACTTAGTAATATGCATTTAAGGTTCTTCCTCAACGTCTTTTCAGGGTTTGATAGCTCATTTCTTTTTAGGGCTAAATAATATTTCACTGCCTGGATGTACCACAATTTTATTCATTTACCTACTGAAGGACATCTTGGTTGCTTCTAAGCTTTGGCAAGATGAATAAAGCTACTGTAAACATTAGTATGCAGGTGTTTGTGTGGACATAAGTTTTCAACTCATTTAGGTAATCACCAAGGAGCATGATTGCTGATTATCATGGTTAAGAATATGTTTTGTTCTGTAAGAAACTGCCAAACTGTCTTCCAGAGTTACTGTACTGTTTTGTATTCCCACCAGTAATGAATGAGAGTTCCTGTTGCTCCATGTCCTTGTTAGCATTTGGTGTTGTCAGTATTCTGGATTTTGGGCATTCTAATTGATGTGTAGTGGTATCTTGTTGCTTTAATTTGCATTTTCCTGATGACATATGATAAAGAGCATCTTTTCATATGCTTATTTGCCATCCATATATCTTCTTTGGTGGAGTGTCTGTGAAGATCTTTGGCCCATATTTTAGTTGGGTTGTTTTATTGTTGAGTTTTAAGAGTTCTTTATATATTTTGGATAAGTCCTTTATCAGATGTGCCTTTTGTAAGTATTTTCTCCCAATGTGTGGTTTGTTCTCTTATTCTCTTGAAACTGTCTTTTGCAGAGCCCAGGTTTTTAATTCTAAGGAATCCCAGCTTATCAATTATTTCTTTTATAGATCATGCCTTTGGTGCTGTATCTAAAGTCATCACCATACCCACGGTCATCTAGGTTTTCTCCTATGAGTTTTATATTTTACATTTAGGTCTGTAATCCACTGTGAGTTTAATTTTCTGAAGAGTGTAAAATTTTTGACTAGGTTCATTTTTTTTTGCATGTGATGTCCAGTTGCTCCAGCACCATTTGTTGAAGAGACTATCTTTGCTCCATTATATTTCCTTTGCTCCTTTGTCAAAGATCAATTGACTATATTTATGGGAGTGGATCTGAAATTTGTAAGACCTGATTTGCAGCACAGCCCCCTGGAGAACTGCTTTCAAAATGCTTCTTCCTAGCCCCTGGACAAAACCTTTCTAAGTAGGATTCTCTGGGAGAGGTTTTTAGGAATCTGCATTTTTAAAATGACCACAGATGATTGTGAAGTAAACAGGTCAAGGGTTTGGGACTCTTTACTCTTAGTTCATTTTCTAAATTGTCTTCCTTTTCTTCAGAACCTTTGCACAACTCCCATTGTGACTGATGAGGTAAGGCTTGACTCTGTCTTCTCTCAGTTCATTAAAACAGAGCCCTTGATAGCCTAGACAAAAATGTGCCGTGAGTACATTCTGTCTGCCTGCACTGTGCTAGGTGCTGATGGTCACTCAGGGACGGTATATGTAGAGGTTTCTCATGGGAAAGAAGATACCAGCATTTAGAGTCACACGGTAGAGTAAGACACTTAGAAAGCCATTGTGTTCTGGAACATTGATCTGGCAGTGGTTGGAAGACACTAATAATGAAGGCCAGAGAGGTCAGTCTGGAGAAGACATCAAGCCTGAAGTGATTCGAGCATGAAACAGGGTGAGAGGACTAACATAGGAGAGAATCCAAGAAGCTTTGCAAAGGAAGGAGTAACAGAATTTGGTGATAGAATATATGGAAGGGGAAGGGGTGATTTCCAAGGCTCTAATCGAGGAACCCAGAGAAAATGAGCTCTGACTGATGGAAATTGGGAAGGTTAGAAGAAAAGGCAGTTTGGCAGGGAAGAAGGGTGTTTGTCTTGAATGTTGAATTTGAGGCAAGAGTGGAACACTCAGTGGAGCAGTTGGAAACCTGGGACTAGCTCCAAAGCAAACAAGAGGTCAGGATTAGGAATCCTCAGTGTAGAAATTCCAGTGAAGGGATGGAAGTGATAAACAGGTAAATGGATGAGGGAGTAAGAAAGAGAAATATACAGAGGGCAGAGGACTGTATGTGAGCCCTCTGAGAAGTAGAGAAAGGAGAGGAGCAAGCCAAGAAAACAAGGACAGAGCAGGCAGAGGGACCAGAGGAGAACCATGGAATTCAGCAGATGAGGCATTTTCAGGAAGCATCAAACTTCTCACCCTGACCTCATACCATCTCCTATACAGGAGAGGAGAGAAGACAGAGAGTCAGGACTCCAGTAGTTTCCATAGCTGTTGAAAGTACCAGTATTCATCAAAAAGGAAGACTTGTTTCTTCCTAGAGTATGAACTAAAGCCACATTATAAAATCGGGCTTTAAAAAAGCTATCCTGCCAGATTGCAAATACAGCTTTTCATGGACATCTTCAGTCATTTGAAAACAAACAAACAAACTTCCATCTTTGTTTCTGGAATACTTTGTTAAAAATAATGCAGAAGGTTGTCTCATTTTATCTTGTAGGCACAGCAGCCTGGGAAAAATTCTTCAGTGTGAAAACATCCATAGAGAAGGTCAACACATTGGTTGTTCTTTTGTTCTGAGTAAGGTGAAGGATTCCAGTTTTGAACAACAAAGTGTCCAAATAATGGTCAAGGATAATGCAGGAAAAATTAGACCCTCCTTCAATATAGTGCCTTTAACTTCTCATGGTAAGTTTAAAAGTCTTCTACAACTGTGTGGATAAAAGTGTTAGGTCTTTTGAACATCAATACAAACAATAAAAAATGATAATTTTTGGTCTGAAGATCTTCCCAGGAAAAAAGGACTATATGTATGTATATATTTCTTTGATCCTTTTTAAAGAAGCAAGCTTGGAAATTCTAATATTTATTGAGTACATGCACTACATGTTTTATCCTGGTTTACTTGCTGAGACTTAGAGCAAGCAGTTAGTTGTAGGACCAAGATTTGAACCCAGGCTCTCTGACTCTTAAGATCTATTCTCTTTTACTTACACTCCAGAGTATGAGTATATGCTGCAGAATAAATGTGATTGAATCTAGTTCCTGAATAATCTGTCTCTTAGTTGGAAATAGCTTAGACTGGAGGTGGAGTGTTCAGTGGTGATATTCAGACTGTCTGATATTCTGGGTGACCCAGGCACTTATCAGTCAGAACAACCAGTGCAGCTGAGTTTTGGCCTATTAGAAAGAGCCCTTGACTTGAAAACAAAATATCTGCTTGAGGTCCCAGCTTCTTCACTTTGGACAAGGCATATAAACTCTCTTTTAAGTGCTTCCTCGTCTGTAAAATGGAGTACACAGTCACTCTTGACCTCAAAGGACTGTTGTTAGGTCCAAATGATGTGAGACGGATTAAAAGCGTTTTGTAAATCTCTAAAGCAGACTATGATAATAAGCATTATGTTTATTTGTTGCAATACCCCAGCAGGGAGCTCAGATTCTGGCTAAGTGGTATGCAAAATATTTATAGGCAAATAACTGTGAATTGACAAAAGCTCCCAAGTTCTGAGAGCAGAACACTGTTTACCACCCCTTCAGACAATCATGGAAGTGAATTCTGAACTACAGTTTTTTCTGTTGTTGTTGAATAGAGATACTGGGGATTGAACTCAGGACCTGGCGCATGCTAAGCACACACTCTACCCCTGAACTATACCCTCCCCACTGAAATGAGTTCTAATAGCAGACCAGAGGCAGCTTAGTTTGTAGGCCAGGGGAATGAGGTTGCAGAAACTTTCCAAGTGGGATCATCTGAAGCAAAGCCCTTCTCTGTCCTCCCCCTTACTTGACAGATTGTCCTCAATGGACCTTTTAAAGCTCACTTTGCTACTCTTCTTCCTGGAGATGAGTGCTGACATAAAGGGAGATCCTTCTCAGCTAGAAGATGACATCATCAAATTGTTTTCTGTTAATTATCCATTCTCTCTTCTTGCTCAGTCCTAAGCATAGTTGACTCCCGAAAAACTAAATTGACTAGGCTAATTTTTTTACTTTCTCTTTAATTGTGGTTATAATCATATAGCATTAAATTTACCATTTTTAGGTGTACAGTTCAGTAGTGTTCAGTATATTCACATTGTGCAGATCTGTAGACTTTTTCATCTTGTGAAACTGAAACTCCATGCCCGTGAAACACTAATTTCCCCTCCCCCCTTCCCCTCCTCCAGCCCTTGGTAACCACCTTCCTACTTTCTGTTTCTATGATTTTGACTACTTTAGACCCCTCATATGAGTAGAATCATGCAGTATTTGGCCTTTTATGATGGGCTTATTTCATTTAGCATAATGTACTCCAGGTTCATCCATATTGTAGCATGTGACAAAAACTAGGCTGTTTTTTAATTGTGGTCTTTGATAAGTCAGTGGCAGCTGGGGAAACCCCTTGTGCCTGATGCCCCTTGTTACCCATCAGGCAGAGGCACATCTGGACCCAAACACTTCTTTTCTTTATCCTCCTTGTTGCAGTTAGATGTCTGATTATAACCCAGGCATGTTCTAACCAGATAAGGTCAGAGTTCGTGTCATCTGCCAGACACCCTGAAGATGTGCTTTCGATCCATTTTCCTAGGCTATTTAAGATAAGCTTCCTACATTAATCGTGGCTAATCAGAAATTCTAGAACTATTTGTCTGATCATGTAAGGCCATTAAAAGCATCAGCCCTATTTTGATCTAACTTTGTGATCTTCATTGTTTCTACCCATAAGTGTATCTCATCAAAATAAAGGCTGGAAGCTAATTTGTATTCTTCTATGTCTATCTTTCAGTGAAACCTGATCCTCCACATATTAAAAATCTCTCCTTCCACAATGGTGACTTATACGTGCAATGGAAGAATCCACAGAATTTTTATAGCAGATGCTTATCTTATCAAGTAGAAGTCAATAACAGCCAAGCTGAGACGCATGATATTTTCTCCGTAAGTTTTTCATGGATAGTTGTTTTTATTTGGATATTTTGCTTTCACTTGAATTTCTTACAGTGTAATAAATTGAAACATTAATGAAATATAGCTCTTAGATTTGTCACCTGATGATGGTGATGAAACTTCTTCTCTGAAATAGGGCACGGGGGTAGGCTTGAGGGTTTTGTCAGTACTGGCTCCAAGATTCCAGCCATTCGTTACCTCATTTGCTCAAAATTGTTTTTACATGCCTACCATGTGCCAGGCACTATTTTATGTGCACATGACACCTGACAAAAATTTTTTTCCCCAGGAAGCTTACCTGCTAGAAAATAAGTGTGTAGGTGAACAAGCTAATTTTAGAGAAGGAATGCTATGAAGAAATTAAATGGGGTCTTGTGATAGGGCGATGGGAAGACCTGAGGGAATATTAGGTGGGGTAGTCATTTGAAGTGATGATATTTGAGATGAGACCAGAATGATGAGCAGGAGCTAGCCGTGTGGTGATCTGGTGGTAGAGGGGGCAGCATGTACAAAGACTCTGAGGCAGGAATGAGCTTGGCACGTATTAGAAACAGAAAACTGGCATGACCAAAATATAGTAGGATGAGATGTCTGAGCAGGAGGCTGGGGTCAGATTAGGTAGATACACGGAGGCTCTGGTACAGCCATTCAGTTTTCTTGGATTTGTGGCAAGTAAAGTAGTCCAGTTTGAATAGTCGGTATTTTTTGGGTTATGTGCAATTACACTATTTGGAATCTAATTTAAAACATGCTAATTAGAGGTCCCCATGGGGCACTGGGCATAAAGAATATAATAGGATGTGGCCAAACGTCAGGGTATCAGTCGCATTGTTACCCTTTAGAATAGAAGTCACAAACTCTAGCCTCAAACATTTTGTTTAGACCACAGACAAAGTGAGGTGTTCTTTGCTTATGTACTAAATTTGAATTTTTTGCCCAGATTTAAAACTGCCGTACCTAAGGGTGTAGTTGCCATAAGGTGGCGCCTCAAGACCACGGGGACTGTGCCACTCACTTGTGTGCCACCTGCCTGTGCCCTGTGTGCATTTGAGTTTCAGAAGTTAGAAACCAAGTGTTTTATTTTGGCTTTTAAAAGAGCCCTGCATCTCACACGTGCAAATTCCTTGGTGCAGTTGTTTTAGCTCATCATGGGAGTTTCAAAAACTAAACTATTTTATTTAACTAAAATAAGCCAGCATTGACAGGCTGTAACTCCAGAGGGAATGACCGGGTCCACAGCTGAACAGAGCTCTTCTGGGCATTTGCAGATGAATCCATTTGTAGAAATAGAATAATCATTATTTGTACCAGAAACCAGTGTCCCCAAATAATACCACAAAGGGAAAAAGCAAAGGGCTTACAAGTGGGGAGAGAGTGAGGATTGGACTTACAACCAAGTGAGCTATCGGAAAGCCAGATATACTTGCCTGCAGCAGCCTTTACTGCTCTCTTCGGTCTGAAATCTTGAGACACATGCTGCTCGTATTACTCGTTTGGCACTGAATTATGTCTTGCTGGTTGTCCTGATCTTGTATGTAGGCCGTTTCTCTTTACTAAAAATATACGCTCCTGTAGGGAGGAGTTAGATGGTGTTTACTTTGTGCTGTTCCTGCTACTAATAGCGGCTAACATGTGTTAAGCAATTAGTATGTGTTAGGTATTTTAATGAGCACTTTGTCTGAATTGTCTCATTTAGTCCTCACAATAACCCCAAAAATCTAGGTCCTATTGTTTTGTCTCCATTTACAGATGAGAAAACTCGGTCTAAGAGGTTACTCCTAAGGTCACATTTCTAGTAAGTAATAGAGTCATGATTCCAGCAAAAGTCTGACTCCAAAGCTCTTTTTCTTAACCCTTGGGGACCACCTCAATACTTCCTCTTAATAATAACAGCCATCACTTATTGCTTATGTTGTGTTACAAATACACTCTTCTACGTACTCCTTATACAGTAGCGCATAATAATCCACGGAATAGGTTCTCTTTTAACCTACTTTTGTTAAGAAACTAAGGCTCAGCGAGATTAAGTTACTTAAGTATGACTTCAGAGGTTGGTCTCCATGGATTAAGCTTTGACCGAGAACACTTGGTATAAAACCATGTGCACAGTCATCACTTAATTCTTGTTAAATTGAGCTGTCGTTTTTTTTTTTTTTACAAACTTCTGAACTGGAGAGAACACGTATATTATGGAATTTGTTCACCTAAGTCAGAACTATAGTTGATTTGGAATTAACTCTGTTTATACACTTGAGTTTAATGTTCTCTCTCCTAGCAGATGTTCACCAACTGTTTCCTCCCCTAGAATGTCATCAGCTTTTTGTGTGCTCACTGATTTTGAGCTTTACTGGTTAGACCCTTTTTTTTTTCTTTTTGCAAGACTTTTTGAGGAATTATTTTGCCTGGTATTCTAGTTAAGAGGGGGAAGTAGGCTGGAACATGAACTGGTGCCATCACATGGGGCTGTGGTCGGAGGTAGTTCATGGCAGGATTACTAAGGAAGGGACGACTGTCTTTGACCACCCCCGTCCCCATCTCCGCCAGCTATCTACTTGGTGATCTGTGCCCTTGTTTTCCTTTTCTCACGGAAGTATCTGAGCAGCTGATAAATTACACAGGGGGATTTACATTTGAACAAGGGCCCAGAACCATCAATTTGCACACTGATTTGCTGACTGTGGAATGAAACTATATCTGTATCTGTATCTGTATCTGTATCTCTATCTCTATCTCTATATCTATCTATCTATCTATCTATCTATCTATCTATCTATCTATCTATCTAGGAGAGGGGGAACATCAGTCTGCAACCTGGTCCCTCAAGTGGTAATTGACGCTTGTGATTCCCCAGCAGACCGCTGATTCCAAATGGCCAGCAGTGGGGTTCAGTAGCCCCTGAGTGGCTTCTCTCTGCCCCCATGTGAAACAGTGATAGGATGGCTCTTCTTCACTCAGCTGGCCTCTCAGCTCTCCACAAATGCAGGGAGGAACCATTTAGTGAATGACATTGAATGCCAAAGATCACAGTGTGGGTTCTGGTCTTTGTCCCATGTTTAAACATCTCTTTGATAAAGGTTGACTATTTTTTCCCTCTTTATTAAGGTATAATTGATTGACAAGTAAAAATTTTATATATTTAGGTTATACAGTGTGACTATTTTAAGGTGTACAACGGGATGATTTAATATACATTGTGAGATGATTATCACAACCAAGGTAATTAACACATTCACAACCTCACATACTTACCTTTTTTGTGTGTGTGGTGAGAACACTTAAGATCTCTCTTAGCAAAGAGAGGTATTCCATATTGTAATCATCATGCTGTTTATTAGATCCTCAGAATTTATAACTGAAAGTTTGTGCCCTTGACCAACATCTTCCCATTTTCCCTGCTCCCCAGCCTCTAGCAATTACCATTCTACTCTCTTCACTTCAATGAATTTGACTTTTTTGGATTCCACATATAAGTGAGATCATACAGTATTTGCCTTTCTCTGTCTGATTTATTTCACTTATCATAACGCCCTCAGGTTTCACCCATGTTGTCACAAATGGCAGGATTTCTTTGGGATTGCTGAATCATAGGGTGGTACTATTTTTAGTTTTTTGAGGAACCTCCATACTGTTTTCCATAGTGGCTGCACAGTTTACATTCCTACAAACAGTGCACGAGGGTTTCCTTTTCTCAATATCCTCTCCAGCACTTGTTATCTCATCTTTTTGATGATAGCCATTCTAACAAATATGAGATGATATCTCATTGTGGTTTTAATTTGCATTTCCCTGATGATTAATAATGTTGAACATCTTTTCATGAACCTGTTGGCCAGAAGTAGACGATTTAAATGAAGCAACAAGTTTCCATGTGTTGATTTTGAGACATTTACATTTTAAGAACTGGTTATTCTCCTTACATCAGACAGCAAGTGACTTAAATTGTGTAGAGGAGAATTTTGCATTTTCCTTTTTCTCTAACCCAGTCATTTTTTAATATATTATACTCTCAACAAGGGAGTATATTTTTCTTTTTTAACTTTCTATTGATGTATAGTATACTATAGAAAAATTGCACAAGTCATTATGTACAGCTCAGTGATTTTTCATAAATGATTTTCACAAACAATTTTTCACTTGCATAACTAGCATCCCAGAAGCTCAATCATGGCTCCTTTTGGTCACCACTCTCCCAAAGAGCAACTATTATCCTGACTTCTAATCCCAAAAATTGGTTTTGCTGCCTCTTTTGAAACTTTATATAAATGAATTACACAGAATTTACTTTTTTGTGTGTCTGCCTTCACTCAATGTTATGTTTATGAGATTCACTGATATTGTTGCCTGTAGTCGTAGATGGTTCACTCTCATTGCATTCATTCCATCCTGTCAATATACTACATTTGATTTATCCATCCTCCCATTGGTGGACATTTGGATAGTTTCCAGTTTGGAGTTTTATGAATAAGAGTTTTTATGAACATTTGCATACTTGTCTCTTGGTGCATGTGTGTGTACATTTCTGTTGGGCATGTATGGGTCATAGGGTTACATATGATTGTCTCTGGTACACAATAGCAGTTTTCCCAAATGGTTGTGCCAACTTACACTACTAAGAGCAGAAGTTGAGAGTGCTAGACGCTTCAAATCCTCACCAACACTTGGTATTGTCTGGTAGGTATGTGTATTTTTACTTTGTGGATTTAATATGCATTTCCCTGATGACTAATGAAGTTGAACACTTTTTCATATGTTTATTGGCAATTTGAATATTCTCTTGTGAAATGTCTGTTCAAGTCTTTTGCCAGTTTTTCTATTGGGTTATCTAACTTTTCCTTATTAATTTAGAGGATATATATATGTGTGAGTATTATATATAAATATATATTATAATGTGTATATGCAAGTCCTTTGTCAGAAATTGCAGATTTCTTCTCTCTATGCATTACCTTTTAATTTCCTTAATAGAATATCTTTTGATGAACAGAAGAAGTTTTTAATTTTAATATAGATGATTTTATAAAGAATTTTCCCTTATGGTTAATATTTTTTAGTCCTATTTAAGAAGTCTTCTCCTGAGTTAAGGTCATGAAGATGTTCTGTGTTTTCATCTAAGAGCTTGCTATATTTATATAATTGTTTGTTCATTTCATTATTTATTTATTTTAACTTTTACATTTAGATCTGCAATCCATATGGAATTGACTTTGTAAATAGTGTGAGGTAGGGGTCAAGTTATTTTTTTTTGCACATATGGATATGTAATTGACCTAGCACCACTTATTAAAAAAAAAAACAACCTTTTTTCACTGCACCTGGTCCTCTGTTAATGGGATAAGAAAACTTGTTAAAATGGTTACATGATATAAAATGTGGTCTTTTTAAATTTTTCAATTTATTCATTTTTTCTATGTTCAAGGTTGAGGAGACCAAATGTCAGAATTCAGAACTTGAAGGAAACCTTGAGGTCAGTGAATTCAACTTTAGCTATTTGGGCTTAAACTCATAGAGCAGTTGAGGGTGGGCAGGGTGAGCATATCCTAAATTTGAACTACTTTGTTCTGTGGATTATTTCCAATTTTCTTTTTCAGGAGTTAAAGTCAGATAATTTGTATTATAACCCAAAGTCTTAATCATATACAGAATTTGGCAGATAATTATATTTAGGATTCAGAAGCAGAGAAAGAGATTAAACTGGTAATGTTCCTTGTGTGTTTTTATTTTATATCTAAGGGTACAATTTGTTTCATGGTCCCTGGTGTTCTTCCTGATACTTTGAACACGGTCAGAATAAGAGTCAAAACAAATAAATTATGCTATGAGGATGACAAACTCTGGAGTAACTGGAGTCAAGCGATGAGCATAGGTAAGAGAACAGGATTTCATTAAAATTTAAATCATTGATGCATAGAAACTAAGCTGAAGCAGAAAATAGATTGTGGGAAAGGACTGTTCTGCATCCTTGACGTCAGCCAGAGAATACTTACAATTGAAATGTGTTTTCCGTTTAATTACTGTCAAATCATTGAGGGTTAATTTACAATGTGCAACTCTTTGAAAATCTGCAATCCAAGTGGTGTTATCCTCTCTTCTGTCCTGTCTCCATCTTTGTGAACGACATGAACAAAAAATATAGAAGGCAGGCATGATTAAATCTGTAGACTGTACAATGGTAGAGGACTGTGCTATGTGCTAGTAACAGAATCAGGAGTAGGACAAAGACCTTGATGGCATTTAATAGAGATAAACCTATATCTGGGTTTGAAAAAAATCAGCTTCACTTATTAATTGAGAGGCTGAACAACCTATGTGCTAGGCCCAAGTACTGGGTTAGAAAGACCTGTGCCTTATGGATGTGTGTGTGTGAGTTGTGGGGTGGGGGATAGGGATTTATTTGATAGTAAGCTCAAAGTGACTCAACATTGGACCCTTAAGTATTCCTCAAAGTCATATGCAGTCATAAACAGCAGTGATAGTGCAGCACCCAGAAGAGGGGAGTGCTGAAGCATGGCTACATCAGAAGTGTGCAGTATTCCATCCTGGGCACCACACTGTAAGAGGTGTGTGGGCAGACTGGAATCTGTTCTTGAAAGGGTAATCAGGATGTTGAAGAATCTCAAAATTTGAGGAGGAACAGTTGATGAAGTAAGCTTAAGGAGTCATGATTGCTGAATTCTGATATCTGAGGTATTGTCAGGTAGAAGAGGGAATAGGCTATCTGTTTTTGTGGCTCCATGGAGCAAAATGGGACCAGCTTAGGAACTTTCTAATAGTAACAGTCAGAGGTTGTTGAAGTAGTCAATTCCCTATTAAATGAGAGACTGAACAATGTGCCAGGTGAGGTGGTATTAGTTATCTGTTATTGCATAACAAATTACCCCCAAAATCAGTGACTTTAAAAAGCACATATTTACCATCTCACAGTGTCTATGGCGCAGGAATCTGGGCACAGCTTAGCTAGGTACCTCTGGCTCAAGTTCTCTCATAAGGTTATAGTCAAGCTGTTGACTGGGACTGCAGTCTCACCTGAAGACTTGACTGAGGCTGGAGAAGCCACTTCTAAGCTCACTCATATGATCATTGGAAAGCCTTATTTCCATTCTGGCTGCTGGTTGGAAGCTGTAGCAGGTTGCATCATATGCCCCAAAAAGATATGTTCAAGTTCCAACTCCTGGTACCTGTGAGTGTTACCTTATTTGCAAATAGAGTTTTTGTAGATGTAGTCAAGTTAAGATGAGGTCATACTGGTTTTGAGTAGGCCCTAAATCCAATGGCTAGTATCTTTATCAGAAGAAGAGGGGATATACAGAAACACACAGAAGAAAGCCATGTGAAGATGAAGGCAGAGATTAGAGTGATGCAGCTATAAGGCAAGGAATACTAAGGATTTCTGGGAGCCACCAGAAGCTAGGAAAAGGCAAGGGGGAGTCTACTCTAGAGCCTTCAGAGGGAGTATGTTCCTGCTCATATCTTGATTTTGGACTTCTATATTTCTGTTGTTTTAAGCCAACTGGTGTGAGGTGATTTGTTACAGCACCTCTAGCAAACTAATACAGAGGCCTCTCTCTGTTCCTTGGACCTCCCCAGAGGGCTACTTCATGACATGGCAGTTGGCTTCCCCAAGTGAGTGGTCCAAGGAAGAAAGAGCATATGAGAGAACACCCAATATAGAATCCACAGTCTTTTATAACCTAATTTCGGAAAGGACTTCCCATCACTGTTGCTATTCACTCATTTAGTCCAGCCCACCCTCAAGGGGAGGGAATTACACAAGATCGTGAATATCAGGAAGCAGGGATCATTTGGGGTCATCTTAGAGGCTGCTTAACACAATGCTAGGCTCTGATGATGCTTTCTAGATGTTCATGCCCTAGTGGAAAAGATGAGCATATACATAGACACGTGCCATTCTATGTGTTAGGTGTAGCAAGGCAGTTAATGTAAGCCTTTGGAATTGGACAGTATGGGGTTTGAGGCTAGACTCCATCACTTACTAAACCCTCTGGGCAAGCCAATAAACCTCTCTTAGCCTTATAATTCTCATCTGTATAAATGGGAAATAATATTATATATCTCAATATCATAGATATAAGCATGTGCAATTTTCTAGTATGAAATCAGACATATAGTAGATGCTCAATTAAGAATAGTAGTAGTGGTAGCCATTGTTAGTATTATTTTAGGTGTTCTAATAGTGCTAAGTAACCAATAAGAAAAGATAATTACTGTTAATGAGATGACATACTTAACAGATATAACATCTTTGTTAATAGTATATGAAATCAGTTAAGATGTCCTGATTTCAGATAATCCTTAAAGTGCTTCTTTACCCATGGAATTTTAGGCACCAGAGCAGGACTTTTTTTTTCACTATTAAGATAACAAAAGATAAGAGAATTGAAGAGTCTTGGGAAATAGGATGGGGTAGAGGACAGAAATATCTGTGATCTTATTAGTCTAATAGAACTGTTGCTTGGTTTATTTCCAAAACGGTTTTATTTCTCATGTCTTTCTCTTTGCTTTCCATTCTCCAGGTCAGAGGGCCAATCCCACGTTCTACATAACCACGTTACTCATCATTCCGGTCATCGTTGCAGCTGCAATCATAGTCCTCCTGCTATATCTGAAAAGGTAAGGCAACTGCTTGGGCAGGTTTGACAGTTTCTGTTAGCCTGGTTGCTATGGTTATTATCCTTTGTGGGTGTGTTTGCTGTTTGCCCAGCGTGTTAGAAGCATTTTGGCTATAGCTGCTTTTGGTAGTAGGGCATGGCAAGGAAGTATTATTGTGCCCATTTTCTGATGAGGAAAGTGTTGGATTAGTTTCCCAGGGCTCTGCTCAGGCACTGCTCTTTTTATGTATGTTTAGAATTATGGATAGAACCTACGTTCACTCTACTCTTTCAAATGCCTAATTTATCAACAGTTAGTTGGTAGCTCATAAGTTTTAGAAATGGAGACCATTACTAATTAAATGATTTGTCTAGTATGCATGCAAAGCAGATTGCTACTTAATGCTATAGGAAAGAGAACTTCAAATTGCCTCTAAGATACAGCCCTCATTCCTTGAGAATGGTTTACTTTCTCTGTCTCACCATAGGGACTAGTCTGGTGCTGTTTGCTTTTTCAGTAAATACCTAAAGTTGGCCTAAGGTTATTAAGCTGGTTCTAAAATCAATATTTTATCATGATTTCAATACTCTTTCAATATACATTTATTGAGTGCCTATTGATATGCCAGGCACTGTTCTAATTGCTGGAGTTGCAGCAAAGAATGGGACGAAGTCCCTATCGTTGGTTTCACATAGTAAGTAGTAAAGTTGTGGGGTTGAGGTGGGGAGAAAGGCTTAGAAGTGATATAAGGCTCATCTTGTATTCATTGGCCAGGGAAGGCCTCTCTCATAAAGTGACATCGGAGGAGAGGACTTAAATTAAGGAGAGGGCCATTCAGATATTCAAAGAAAGCATTCCAGGCCAAAGGAACAAGCAGTGCAGCGGCCCTGAAGCTGGAATGAACTTGGTGTGTCCTGTTGGAGAGGAGAGCACGCAAAGGAGAGAGTGACAGGAGATGAGGCTGGAGGTGTTGGAGGGGCCAGATCATGTAGGCCCTGGCAAGGAACTGAGGTTTTATCCTAATCATGATGGGAAGACATTAGAGAGTTTTAATTAAGCAGGGGAAGGACGTGATCAGATTTACTGTCATAAAAGATCATTGTAGTTGCTGAGTGAAGAATTTACTCTGGCAAGAATGGAAGCAGTTACACTAGTTAGGAAGTGTTGCAGTGATTGAATGGAAAGATAAGGGTAGCCCAGGCTAGGAGGTTAGCAATGGGGGTAGTAAGAAGTAGTCCGATGTGGGGTATAGTTTGAAGATGGCTTTGATAGCAGTTGCTGATGGCTGCTTGTCTCTGGAGGTGTGAGGGAAATTAGGATTCAAAGGATGACTCTTAGATTTTTGGCTTCAGCACCTGGGTGAATGCCGGAGCCATTTACTGAGATAGAGAAGATTGTGAGGAGAGCTGGCTTTAGGGGAAGGGGAGGACTTCAGTTTTGAACATGATAAGTTTGAAATGCCTATGAGATATCCAAGTAGAGATGTTAAATAGGAACTTGTATATGTGTGTAAATCTGGAGTTTAAGGGAGAAGTCTAGGCTGGAAATAGAATTTCGGGAGTCCTCAGCGTGTAAGTGAATTTAAAGCCCTAAGCCTGAAAGATAGCACTAATAAAGTGAGTGAGATAAAGGAGACAGAAGACTGAATCCTGGGGCACACCAATATTTAGAGACCTAGGAGATGAGGTAGGTCTACCAAAGGGTACTATAATATGCAAAAATACAGGAGACAAGAAAAAGAAAGAAAAATTAAAGAGGAATGTCCCCTGTTCTCAGAAGATTATTTTTTTCAAAATTATAAAGCTCCATCTGGTCTATGATAAGTAAAGCACCCTTATTCCTTAAATGATAAGAGTATAACACACACACACACACACACACATACACACACACAATCATAACTGTGTGAGGTAATGGATATGTTTATTAGCTTGATGGTGGTGATCATTTCATTTCACAGTGTATACGTATATCAAAATATCACGTTACACACCTCAAATTTATACAATTTTTATTTGTCAAGTATATCTCAATAAAACTGGAAATTTTTTTAAATGATAAGGTATAAATAGCCTGCTTATCCCTATGGTCCCTTTGCTCTACTCACACTTGGTACTCTTAGGGCATTGATTTCTCA
The DNA here is from genome assembly GCF_048564905.1 of Vicugna pacos. Lineage (NCBI taxonomy): Eukaryota > Metazoa > Chordata > Mammalia > Artiodactyla > Camelidae > Vicugna > Vicugna pacos. The sequence continues at coordinate 82,942,341 of NC_133023.1, forward strand.
GCTTGTTTTAGAAATTTCTTCACAACTGCTTTATCACTAAAGATGACTTGTGTACCATATCTTTTGTCCAAGCCTTCTTTTAATATCGCTGTTTTTAAGTGGGACATTCCTATGGACTGGAAGATTTGATCAAAAATGTCTTTGTTTTCTTAAAGGCTCAAAATCATTATATTCCCTCCAATTCCTGATCCTGGGAAAATTTTTAAAGAAATGTTTGGAGACCAGAATGATGATACCCTGGTAAGCACTGACTCCATGAGTTTCAAAATTGGTTTCTTTTCTTTTTCTTTCTTTTTTTTTCTGTTTTAGAGGCTAGAGGCTGCGGGATTTTTTTTTAATTTGGTAAAATATATATAACGTAACATTTACTGTTTTCACCATTTTTAAGTGTACAGTTCAGTGGCATTAAGTACATTTACAATGTTGTGCAACCATCCTCACTATTTCCAGAACTTTTTCACCATCCTAAACATAAACTATACTAAACAATAACTCTCCATTCCGCTCAGCCCCTGGTAACCTGTATTCTGCTTTCTGTCTCTATGAATTTACCTGTTCTGAGTCCCTCATATAAATGGAATCCTGCAATATTTGTCCTTTTGTGTCTGGCTTCTTTCTCTTAGCACAATGTTTTCAAGGTTCATCCATGTTGTAGCATGTGTTAGAAATTCATTTCAAAATTGGCTATTTTAAACTACATTTTATCTAAAAGCTTAGAGAAGAGCTGATTTAAAAGCATACCATTTAAGAAGTCCCCAGAATACTTTGCCCATCTGACGTCACTGGGCTTCATTCTCTCTCTGGGGTAGGGAACATATTTGATCCAAACCCACAGTTGAGGGAGCCTCTTTTATGAAACTAAACCAATAGGCAGGTCTTCTGACTCTTGGATAATTTTTAAAACCTGCTTTGTGAAAATATGAAGATAGGGTAAACAATTGAAATAGATTTTGTTCATGCTGTTGCCTGGAAGGCTGGCCTCCGAAGACATGGAACTAGAGCAAACCCACTCGAACTGTTAATAGTCAGTTTGCTGCGGACTTTCATGCTAGAATTGGTGGCTGGAAAACCTAAGACCTTATAGGAACAAAAGAGCTTGAGGTTTCTCTGGTAAATACATTCACCCAAATAAAGTAATAGAGGCACTAAATGAAATACATATCAGTATCATGGTATATATCTGAAGTTAGTGATTTCAGGCATAGGGCAGTTAATTCAGGGAAGTAGTACAGCGTAGTGGATAATAGCCTGAGCTCTGGAGTCAGATTGTCTGGGTGCAAATCTCTGCTGTGTTATTTACCATCTATTTGACCTTAGGTAACTTCCTTAACCTCTCTGTGCCTCAGTTTTCTCATTTGTGAAGTGAAGGTAATGACAGCACCTGCCTCATAGTGTTGTTATGTGGATTAAATTAACTTATACATTAAAAACCACTTAGCATGCCTGGCGCGTTATAGGTGCTTAGTGTTAGTGATTACTATTACTGTTGATAATACTTTCCATTTATCTCTAATACCCAAACAATTCTTATAATGACTGATTTACAATGGCAGTGATGATATGTGGCTATGGGAGGAAGGCATGAATCAGAGGAGAAATCATCTGGATCATTTTTCACCAAGTCATGGTCATAGACAATGGGTAACTCTGCCAGGCCCTGGGGGATGAGGCACCACTAGGCATGTCAGTCTAGAAGTCAGGTGCCTGATGGGATTGTGTACTGTAACTGAGGTGACTATGGCAACCAGTGGTTCTTCAACTTTAGTTGTCACAATTGACTGGAATGCTTGTCATATATAGAATCCTGGGCCCTACCTCCAGAATTTCAAATTCACTAGATCTGGGATGGATCCCAGGAATCTGCATATTTAAAAGGAGTCTGAAGATGATTCCTATCCTGGCAAAATCATTCGTGGACCACACTTTGAAAATCACTGCTATGTGCATTTTCCTTAGGATTATCTCTCTGTCTTTCTTCGTTGCACCAGCTACTGTGAAAGATGCTGGAGGCTGGGAATTGTGCGAGCACTCTAGCAACACCTCTAACCAGGAGGTCTGTTATGTGTACACAGTGTATTAAATGCTCTATCTTCATAACCACCCTGTAGTGTAGGTGTGGTTAGTACCACTTTACAGAAAAGGAAATGGAGTCTCAGTGAGGTTAGGTAAGTATACTGCAGTCACACAGCTAATAGGTAGTAAGGTGGGATTTGATCCAGGACTGACTGATTGTAGAGTTCTCTCTCCCTTTCCACTATGCTGCATTGCCTCTTGTAAGCTAGAATGTTTGTCCTCAAGAACTCACTACCTCCTAAAAGTTCTGTATGGCGGAAGTACCAGGTTGGGATAGGGCAGTTCTGAGAAACAGATTTGGAGTTACATTATGGCTGGTGTTATAGGAGAAAGTATTAGGAATGTCATTCTGACAATAACCTGGTGGAAATGGATTAGACAGGGGGGTACCATGACACAAATGCCCAATATCTGTGAAAACATGTTTGGATTCACTGATGTATACAAGACATACAACCAAAGTGTTGATGAGATATAAATTTCCAGCTTAATACATTTCTAAAAAGTGGTAATATCCAGTGTTAACAAGTGGGTGGGGAACTGGCACTTTTCATGCACTGCTGGTGGGCCTATAAAATAATATATATTCTTTCTGGAGGGCAACTTGGTAAAATGTAACAAGAATCTTTGCTTTTGTAATTATTTCTTTAGGAATCTATTTTAAGGAAATAATCCAACAATGGTACAAGGATGGTCAATGCGGCATTTGTTTCTAACATGAAAAATTAGAAACCAGGAAACATCAATAATTGAAAAAGTTTTGTTAAAAGTTAGGTTTCCAAAGCATTTAATATCATAGCAAAATACTCATGATATAAGAATAAGAAACATATTATAAATGTGTAGGGTATTACAATCCTAATTTTTATAAAAATGCATCAGTATATACATAGAACAATGAGTGGAAGGAAATTGGTCAAAATGATCATCTCTGGGCAGGATTGTGGATAATTGATATTATTCTCTCTCTCCCTCTCTGAAATCTCCAAATTGCCTGTAATGAGCATGTATCACTTTTATAATAAAAAGAAACCCTGTACCAGTCATTAAGGGAGAAGAGAATATTGTGGTCATCCAGGTCTGTGAGGTTATAGGGATTTGAACTTTAGTGGTAGCATATGAGATTGATGCAAGAGACATTATTAAAGGAAACTCATTATGACTTGGTGACTGGGTAATGAAAGGTGGTAATAGTAAAAAATAATCTCAAGGTTTCAAGCCTGGGTGATAGAGTGAATGATGGTAACATTGACAGCAAAATCAGATCAATTATCTTTCTCAGAGATGGGAAAATTGCTTTTTTTCAATTTGCTGTCTAGAGGATAATATGTTGTCCCGATGAGTCAGATAATTCTATAATTTAGTGAGGCGGATACACTGACAGGATGGACCTCTAAAAGCATAAGATGTTTTTGTTTGTGGTGGTTGCAGACCATTAAATAAAGTCCATGTTTAAAACTAAAAGTGTAATAAATGCCAGACAGGAGAAAGGGTAATAGAACAAATTTTCATGTTTGCTTTTTAACCAAATGAATAATCTGCTTTCTCTACATGGCAGCAATTCTCACAAATTGAACTGCGTATGCAGCAGGAGGACTATCCTTTTACTTCTAGAATCATCAAATTATGGAATGAACATGGCCCTAGCAGTCATCTAGCGAGGTGGATGTTTACATGTTTAGTTACCTTTAATTATAAATTTTCAAAACTCTAGGTTCTAATCCAACCCCTCACTTTAAAGATGAGGATGTTGAGGGTGACAGAGAAATTTTTCAAGAACTATCACCTAGAGAGATAATTTGCAGAACCTGAACTAGAAGCCACTGTAGCCCAAAATTACCAACTTCTATTCCCAAGAAATAACCCATGCTCTTTCTAAACACTTTCTTCTTCCACGCTGCACCATCAATAGTGGTTCTTAAAAAAAACTTACTTAGGTTTGGCTACCAATTAATTAAATCTTCTGTATAGTTTTCCTTAAGGTTTCTAGTGTTTTGACAGTGTTTTGTTCGTCACTGTAGTAACATTCTGGCCAACAGCATTTTTTCCTGTTGCTTTCCTGTTTGCCTTTTCTTTGTGACTAACTGGGCTGCCGGCCATATCTGGGAGGAGTTGGGGGTGCTTTGCAGAGGGAATTACTTCTTTCTGCATCTGCATTTCTTGTTCATCCATAAAATATTATCTATTCTTCCCTGACTTCTTGGAAACCAATTATATTTTCAGTACTGTGCCAGTTTTGCATTCCTGATTGGAAAGCAGCTCTTTAACTTGGAGTTGACTTCCAAATACTGCTGATTTTTTTTAACTTCAATATGTATCTTTAAAAACTAAGATCACTTTCCTACATAGCCGAAATAATGTGACCGCACTTTAAAGATTAAAGATTAATACACAATTCATATTTAAATTTTTCCAGCTGTCCCAATTGTCAGGAGACAGATAATATCCAGTTGTCCTACCATTAGTGAGGCTAAGATTGACCACTATATTTAAGGTGATAATAGCATGTCCCCTCCTGCCATCTACACTCCCCGCTCCTGCCACCTGAAGATAATCTGAGTGGTATTTTGTTAGCACCCTGCCAACTCTTCAGCTGATGCTTTCTATTGGCCAATTGGTATCCTTGCTTGAATCAATAATTTCATTAGGGGTTGTGAAATGATGATTTTTCTCATCTATCATTTAATCTACCTTTATAAGCTGACACTTTTCTATAAAGCACTGCTTTCAGTCATCAACTAGGATCCTTGATTGCTCTGAAATTCTGTTTCTGCTAGAAAGGCAGGATACATGTTTAATTCTTTCCCTTTAATTATCAATTTTTAAAGTGAGGGTTTGGATTAGTAGCCACCTCAAATGGTACCAAATTAGTCCCCTCCACACCACATTCAACTAGTGCTTTTTACACTGCAGTGGTTTTAAGGCATGGGGATCCACAGTTCATACTGTACAACGTTCTATTGTGAATGTTGCTCTGAAGATGGAGGCACATAATCAATTGACTTGTATACATCAAGCCAGTGTTTTGCATGGGGCTTAGGTGCATGAAACCCACTTCACCTCTTTGGGGAAATTAACTGTGGGAAATAACCAAATCTTGAAAGTGCTCTTAAATTGAGACTTGATGTTCTGTTATTCTATGAATTGTGTTTATTTCTTTAAATACATACATACATTTATTTTTCTAGGATGACTAATAACTAGAAGCCAGTTGTGTTCACTACCCAAACACCAATTTTTTTCATCTCTGATGTTTTTCATCTTTGGCCATTATTGTATTGTTGATTAATCTTGTTTAAGAAATTGGCAGTGTAAGAATTCAATTATGGACTGTAATTTTGTGGATTTATTTTTTTCTACAAGTAATTTTAAAATTAGACTGACATAATTCACAAAATTGAATAATAGGTCAGAGCCTCTGCATTTGTCCCTTTTACCTTACATGGGCATATTTATAGAAGCCATGCTCAGGCAAAGGCCCTGATGCTGATGATGGGTGAAAATGAGTGTAATCCAAGTTTCAGGAATGAAAAAAGGCAATTAAATAAAATTAATGTATTCTTAGAAGTCAGTTCTGCTGTAGCGTTCAGATTGCTTTTTTCCCTGCCCAACATAGCTAAGCCCTGGGTCTAATGATCAGAAACTAATTAAAGTATGATAATCAGGGTGCTTTTTAAATTAAAATAATTTTTCTTTTAAAAGGAATAAATATTTGTTATAGAGAAATGAGAAATATAGATAACCAAAAGAGGAAAAATAAAATCACACCCTTCTTAATCCTATCAACATCTTTATTGTTATAAGAACAACAGAGAGAAATGGAAATACAGTCTTCCCTTAGTATCCGTGTGTGATAGGTTCCAGGGCTTCGTTGAATACCCAAATCCAGGGATGCTCAAATCCTTTATGTCAAATGGTGTAGTAGTTCCACATAACTTATATACATTCTCCAGAGGGCTACTGTACCTTTATTGATAAATGGAATAATAGTGACAACAATAATAACAGTTCATACTTATTGAACTTTTGCTGGGTGTCAGACACTTTTCTAAGCACTTTCCTCATTAATTTGTCCCCATCCTGCAGTAGGTAATATCTCCATTATACAGATGAAGAAAATGGAATGCCAGAGGGATTATGTGTAACTTGTTTAAGGCTCCAATGCTGCTACCTAGCAGAGCTAGGATCTCAACTTAACCAGCAGGTGTCCAAGTTGGGATCTGAACCCAGGCATCCTGATTCTCCAGTCTACACTTTTAACCAATCATATTATATAAAATGTTTTAATTAAATGCTCATGTTTATTTTATTTGAATTTAACAGATGAGAAAGAAACAGAAGTGAAGGAATTTCTGAACTTTTGACAAACTATAAAATAATTTTTAATAATTATTGAAAAGAGCAGTTTTCCCTTATGTTCTCCCCATTCTCTCCCCATGTTTAAAGTTGTCCAGTATCTACCTTGTCAGTATGTAAGGCTATTATATACTTTATTGTCTCCCTTATAGCCCTCTTTAGTCTTAATTCTATATGGGTATGTATTTGATGCTAACTCCTGGTCTTTATGTTGATGTTTCTCCAGTCATTTTGGTTTTTGAAGCTCCAAAAGTTTTCTCAGGGAGGATTCATGGGACTAACATTTCCTGAATTAGTTATACGTTGATGGAGTTCCCTGAATTAATAATTGAAAGTCATTTTAGCTAGATATAAAATCCATGGCTTACATATTCTTGCCTTGGCTATCTTAAATATGTCATCCATTTTCTTCTGGCATAAAATGTAATCAAAGTCTGCTGACAATATAATTTTCTTTCTGTATTAAAACACTTGGTCTTTTTTGCCTGGTTGTCAACAGATTTTTTTTCTTCAAAGTCCAATAATTTTGCCAGAATATGTCTTGGTGTTGGTCATTCTGGGTTGTTTCCGAGGCATATGGTATGCTTTTCCAGTATGTAGTTTTAGATTTTTTTTATAATTTCAGTAAAAATTTCTTCACTTACTTTTTTTCCTGTTCCCTTGTTTTTTCTTTGCCTGTTTTTTATATTTGTCACATCCTCTTGAATAATTTTCATCCACCTTCATTTCTTTTTGATTAAAAAAATCCTCCTTTTCATCTTTTGCTTCTCTTAAGGTATTATCTGTTGTATTTGCCCCTTTGTTTCTTCTAGCTAGTCTTCATTTCTGAAATGAGTCTTTTCTTTTACTTCTGATTCTTTCTTGGGTTTTTACCATGTCATTTCTGAGTTGTTCTTATTCTGAATTTTATATTTTTCCATATCATGCATATTTTTCCTATTATATAACTTTTTCTTAATATATTTTAGCTAGTTTTGAAATATTAGGTTATAATTTACCTCTTTGTATTTTTTTTTTGTGGACATACCTTTCTGGCTTGTTTTTAATTCTGTAAGAATATTCTTCTTGTTGCTTGACGTGAAGTTTTCCTGAAGTTTCAGAAGGAGGTTTGATTTAAGATAATTTTTTTCCCTAATTTCATGGCTATAGAACTCCATCTTCTATTGTTTTTGATACTTTTTCAAAGTTACAGTGAATTCCTTTCTGAAATCTGGCCTTGCCTGTTCACTACCTCTACTTTTATCTGGAATTTCTGTTTTGTCTCTCTTGTCTCTGTCGTGGCCGATGTGGAATCCATTCCCACCAGTTTCTCCTCAGAGTGGGACTTTGCCCAGGAAGGGAGCTTTGGATGGTTTTGAGAGCTCATAGGGCCCACATGGTTCCCAGGCTGTTCCATGGACTCCTTGCACTCAGTCACAATTTGATGGTGCAGGCCTCTGCCAGTCTCACTTGTTGTTCAGAAAGTAGCTTGCTGAGGTCTAAGTGAGTTGTTTCAGAGTTCTCAGATCTATCAGATGCCCTGCTAATTCCCTCTCTGAACTCTTCCATAGATAATACCATTTTGTTCTTGTAGCATATCTAATTTGTCCCCACCCACTCGTATTTCAGGGTTCATAGCAGCATCATTTTCATCTGGTTTTGTCACAAATTGCACCCATGGATTTTGTTTGTTTGTTTTCCTATTTACCATACTTACCTTTCCCACTTGTGGTTTTTATGGTAGCATTTGGGGAGATTCAAAAACTATACTGCCAACCACTATAATTTCCTCATTGGATTTCTCTGTAAATTACAGACCCTGGGCCAAATTCTGCCTGCCAGTTGTTTGTATACAGTGTGCAAGCTGCAAATGGTGTTTATACTTTTAAATAGTTGAAAAAAAATCTAAAGAAGAAAATTATATGAAATTAAAATTTCAGGGTCCACAAAAAAGTTCTGTTGGAACAGAGCCATGCCTGTTCATGCTACAACAGCAGAGCTGAGTTATTTGAGACAGAGACTATATGGTCCTCAAAGCTGAAAATATTATCTGGCCATTTACAGAAAAATTTGCCAGCCCTGGTCCTATAATACACTTTTAAAAAAATTGAAGTATAGTCAGCTTACAGTGTGTCAGTTTCTAGTGTATGATTTTGTTTTCTTAAATACAGGTCTTTAAACCATATAGAGTTTATCCATGTAGGTGGTGAGGTAGGGTTTAACTTTATTTTTTAAATATTTAGCCAGTTGTCTTAGTGCCATTTATTGAATAAGCCATTGTTTCAAGGTTGTATAATTTTTTCAGATTGTTTTTTATTAAAAGTCTGTGCGTTTCACATTTTTAAAAAATCAAGTTTGCTGATTTGATTTACATACCATAAATTTTACTCTTTTTAAGTGTACAGTTAGAAGTTTTAGCAAATATTTGGAATTTTGTAGCCATCACTCCAGTCAAGATATAGAGAACATTTCCATCATCTCTCTGAAAGTTCCTTCATGCCCCTTTGCAGTTAACACCTTTCCCTGACCCTATACCCTTGCAACCACTGATCTGTTTTCTGTCCCTGAAGTTTTGCCTTTTCCAGAATGTCATATAAATGGAGTCACACAGTACATAGATTTTTGAGTCTGGCTTCTTTCACTTAGTGCATTTAAGAGATACTCGTGTTGTTGCGTGTATCAGTAGTTCATTGCTTTCTCTTGCTGAGCAGAATTCCACAGTTTATTTAACCATTTATTTGTTCGAAGGCAGTTTTTTGGCTTTTATGAATAAAGCTGCTATAAACATTCATGTAGAGGTCTTTGTGTGGACATGTTGTCCTTTCTTTTGGGTCAGTACCTGGGAGTAGGATGTCTAGGTCATGCGGTAAGTGTATATTTTATTTTATGAGGAATTGTCAGACTGTCTTCCATAGTGGCTGTACTGTTTTACATTTCTACCTATATATGAAAGATCTAGTGACTCTGCATCCTTATCAGCATTTGGAATTGTCAGTATTTTTTCATTTTAGCTATTCCACTAGGAGTACCAGAGTTAAATCATTATTTAGAATAATTTGGCTATCTTAAGCAGCGCTTCCCAACTCATCCCTCCAATGCTCTCTAAGACTGAATGCTCCTGACTTGCTGAGTCCATCTCTAATTGCACAGCCTGAGGCAGCTGAATAGTCATTGTTACTTGTTCTGTTTTTCCTTCTTTCCACTTCCTTTTCTAGGCTTATAAAACCAGAAAATAGCAGAGCAGAAAAGGAGCTTTGAAGTAATCTAGCACATGGGCTTGGCAAACTTTTTCTGTAAAGAACCAGATAGTAAATATTTTTGGCTTTGCAATCCATTTGCTCTCTGACACAGCAACTCAAGTCTGCTGTTGTAGCATGAAAACAGCCACAGACAATATAGAAGCAAATGAGTGTGGCTGTGTTCCAACAAAACTCTTTACAAGACCAGGGGGCCTGCTGGATTTGGCATTTAGACCATAGTTTGCCGCCCCCTGGTTTAGTCTAACAACTTTATTTTACAGATAAGGGGAGTAAACTCAGGTTTCACTTTTTCCTTTGATTTATACGTAAAGAAGGCAAAGACTAAGAAACTGGCTTTCACCATAAGAGACACACTTAAATTGAGTTCAAGATGTGCTTACCTTATATGCATAATTCCCTTTTCTAGCAAATGATGTTACATGAAGCTGTTGATACAAGCTCTTTAAAAAGTTTTAACCGCACTAAGACATTTTATATGTTGTCATTCACCTGGATGCTAGTTGCCTTTTTGAGCCTATGATATCTCTGGAGCAACGGTCAAATTTGCGTGGTAAGAAAATAACGATAGAAACAGTTGAAGTGAGAAAAGCCACCTTTTTGTTCTTCAGAAGACTGTTTCCAGTTTTGGAGATGTCTCCATTTGTTTATCTCTTGAGCTAGTCACTAAACATCATATAACAAGCCCATGCTTTTTTCCCCTTTGATGTTAATTGCTGATTGTTGTGTTTCATTAGTTGTTCAAATAGACGAAGATTCTTAGGTCAAAAAAAAAAAACACAGGAAAACATACACTCAGGCTTCTATGCACGCAAACCTAAAAATAAGCATTGCCTGTGAGTACTCAGGGAAAGAACGTTGTTTAGGAAAGTCATTGTGTATGTGTTTTTTCTTCCCTTCCAGCACTGGAAGAAGTACGACATCTGTGAGAAGCAAACCAAAGAAGAAACTGACTCTGTCGTGCTGATAGAAAACCTGAAGAGAGCCTCTCAGTGATGGGATAATTTATTTTAACCTTCAGTGTGACCTTGTGAAGATTCATTCCATTCTCCATTTGTTATCTGGGAACTTGTTAAATGGAAACTGAATCTACTGGTCCATTTAAAAACAGGCAGCTCATAAGAGCCACAGGTCTTTATGCTGAGTTGTGCACTGAAAAACTAAAAATAATGGGCTCTTTGGAGAAGAGAGTGGAGTCATTCTCATTGAATTATAAAAGCAGACATCTTTTGCGAAGGCTTCAAACTAGGGGACAAAAGCAAAAAGTGATGATGGCAGTCGAGTTAATCTTATCAAGAGTTGTGACGACTTCCTGAGGGATCTGTATCTGCTTTGTATTCTTTGTGTCAAGTAATATCAACAAATTGTATTTATGAGGGAACTCATTTTGGGTGCAAAGGCTAAAGCCAAATTTGAGTCATAGAGAACATCTAGCAAACAAAATTGATAAAATCTGTTATCTATTGTTTGGGATCCCATTGAGTAATGGCTCTGGCTATTAAAACTCTTAACAGCCCAGAATCATCGTCCCCTTCAGCAGCATTTTTTCCTCTGCTTTGAAGGGCTCAGGCATCAGTGATGGCCATGCTGATGACAACTACAGAAAAAGCAGAGGCAGCTTCTTTACTGAGAACTTTCAAAGTCATTTCAGGCTTTTAAGGGCAGTAGAGGCAGAATGACTTATTGGGTATTAGAGTTTGAACCACATAGAATCTAATGAGGTATTGTTTTTCCTTCACCTCTGCTACTCCAATCAGATATTTACTATGTGTCCAGATTGTGCGAGGCCCCGAGGTGGGAGGCACAGACTCCCTCAAAGAACTGACAGTCTAGCTGAGGCTCCTCAGTTCTTTTTCCTCACCGGTCATTTTCCAGAGCTTTCAGCTCCCCATCTCACACACCCATTTCTCCTTTTGCATTCTCCCTCATCCCCTTCATTGTAGTCTTTCACCTTTAATTAGCAATTAGAATATAAATCTGCTCAGAACACCTAGAGGAGCAGGGAGTAATTTGCATCTCAGGTAAAGTGTGAGTAGACTGAGAATCAGTGACTAATTCTCGCATATTTTGTAACTTCTGTGTGAGTCTGCATTTATTTGAAAGGTTTTCAGCACTATTTCTCTATGCATTTTCTAAACAGAAAGGAGGGATTATCTTCACCTAGAATTTTGCCATTTGCTTGAGAAAAAAAAGAATAGTCGTGTCTTCCTCTTTTCCCTTATTCCCACAAATAGTTATTAGTAGGTTTTGCTTCTTATATGGATAGCCAGCCATCAAAGGCTCTAACGTCTGTATTCTGGTTTTTTTTTTGTATATGTTATGAGTCCATTACCACCCATCCCCACAACGTATCTATCTATCTATCTATCTTCCCTCTACCCCCCCAATTCCTCCAAATTTAAAGTATGGAAATGAGAAGTCCCCCCCCCCACCAGTGTTTCTCTCCTCACACACATAGACTCAAATTACCAGCAGGAATTTGAGAACTTTATATCACAGGTTCTCCAAACATCCATCCATTCATATTAATAAGATAATGCTACTTCCAATTCCTGCTCTTAGGAGAAGAGAGATCAGAGATTCCTACTGTTTACAGGTTTGGGTAAAAGTGGCAACGTGCTTGCACTGCTGCAGAGGAGCTCTGTGCCCTGGCTTCTCTGAGGAAATTGGGGTTTATGGCAATGGTAGATGTCAAGGTGCTTCCTCCCTGTACTTTTATTTTTGAGGTCAGATTGAGGTTGGGAGACAGGCATGGATGTTCCTCTTTGTCCTACTGTTCTCTAGAAAGAATATTTGGTTTTCCTGTGTAGGGGTGAGATTACTACCTAGCCAGGTCTTATAATTCTGGGAAACAAAACACCTAAATGCCTCTCCCAAAGCCATTTTTCCTGTTATCCTATTTAGATGGCAGTTGGGGGATGCTTTGATATTCTGATTACCCAAGGAACTACTGATGCTGACAGTCCTGCAGGAAATTGTATTTTGTTTCCATCTTGCTCTTTTAGCAGTAAAATATTTGATGGAAAAGGGGGCATTGAATTATGAGAGCACCTATGGCTGTTTTATAATTGCTGAAAAGTGATCCCCAGGTCCTGGGAGCTCTTGGAGACTTCAGTGAAATTCCCATTATCTGTAGGAAAGTAGTAAGTTCGTGTACTATTTTATGTCTAACCTGTATGGATTTTTTCCTCCACATAGCTAAGTAAACCCACTGTAAGGATGCTCATTCTTCTTCTTTCATTCAGATAACTTTTTTCTTCATCTGGGCACTGAAGGGATACATGAAACAATGTTAACATTTTTGGTAATGCCTTCACCTAGGGATCATTTTGTTTAACTTCTTATAGGAAAGCTTGAGTAAAATAAATATTGTCTTTTTGTATGTCACCCAGATGTTTTCCTTTGTCTTATTTTGGGGAATATATTGTGGGGAGTGTGTGGCAGAAGAAATTGGAGTTAAAAGAATATAAGTTGGGAAAAAATTCCAAAACAGCTATTTTATCTTACAGTCATTTACCAGAAACTTTCCTGCTCTCAGTATGCCTGTTTTCTGATAAAGGCATGCACTTGGTTTAATTTTAGTACAGCCTTTACAAACAGTACCTAAAGGAACAGAAGTATCTGATAAATTGTGGCTATGACAATTAAGGGAAATCGAGAACTAGTCCTTTCTACTTTTAAGCTTAAAATAGAGTGCAATGTACTTAAGGAGACTGTCATGGTATACATGATGAGAGACCTCTACTTATGAATTAATCATATAAGCAGGTTATGTTTGAAATGAAGAAAATCAGTTTCCAATAGCTGCCCTCTTAAGAGACGGTGATGTGGTTTCATATTTTCTGTAGCTACAGCAAAATGGTTTGAATGTCACAGAGGGTCTTTCTCATTTGTATTGTATTACATTCTAGGAATGGACCTTTATCCTGACCATATTTGTTAACTTTCCTGCATTTTTCCAGGATTCAAGTCCTAGGATATGGGTAGGGGGTACTCATCTTGCTCAGGTTACTTGTATATCTAAAGTGATCCAAGAAGGTTCTGGAAGTCCACCTCCAGGTAAGTATAGTTTTGTTTTGTTTTGAATAAAAAGGAAACCTGCCTTTTAATTCTCAACACATTGACACACTTGAGTATTATGACAGAAAACATTTAACCAGGACCCTTGAGATTGTATATCTGTATGAGATCTATGGTAAACAAATTCCTGTAGCCACAAGCATGTTCACCTCATCTCAGGGCAGAGGCACCAGAATGATCTAAGCCCATTTGCTTTCCAGGGTAATCTACCATTTTGTCATTTCCATGAACTTCTGCTCTTTTACAAGCACAACTTTGTGCTCACATGAGTAGCATATTATGCTACTGCAATATTAGTAATTTTAGAAGAAAGTAAGAAGACAAGAACAGTTTATTTCAAATCCTGTTTTCTTTTAAACTCTGATGATTAAATCAAGCACTAAAGTTTTCTTCTGAATACTGTAGCTAAATCTTGGCAAGCTTTTACTTTAAGCAAGGGAGGGGTTTTACTGACATTTGGGTGTGCTAGATATTTTTGACATCAATTCCCAAGATGATTTCTTCCTGAATGTTCTTTGGCCTTTAACTATCTTTTCTAATGGTAGTGCTTTTAGTTTACCATTAGCAATGGGAAAGTATTTCACTGCTAGATTTCAACATTTACTAGGTAGACCATTATATAAAAAGAGAAAATTAATAGTTATTGAGTAGCTATTGTGTGCCAAGTTATATGTGTTATTTCAATAAATCCCCATGTGAGTCCCATGAGATAGGTTACATTATTATCTTCATGTTATAGATGAAGAAACTTAAGACATACAATGATTGAGGTATATGTGTAAGATCGTACAGCTTAGCTTGTGACTGAGACAGACTTGGAAAACAAGTCAGCCTGACTTCAGAGCTTGTATAATATAGCCAATGATGTACTTATTTGTCCTAAGGAGCTGGCTACCTAAAGAAGGAACATTTCAAATTATTGCTAAATTGCTTATCAACTGGAATACTGAGAATTTAAATCATTTAATTATAAAGTGAGTTTTATACAATGTCTTACAAAATTCACTTCCGCATTAATTCCTCTATGAGCCCGACAATGTGCTAGGTACTGGGAATTTAGAAGTGAATAAGATTCGGCATGGTATCAAGTGCTTAGTCATGGGGAGGCTAGTTTGTACAGGAAAAGAAACCTAGATTAGAATTTAGGAGTTCCAAATGACCTCAAGCAGGTATCTCTTCCTATCTGTGTCTGCTTCCCCATCTATAAAATGAAGATGTTAGACTTAGTGAGTTATCATCCCATCCAAGGCTCAAAATAGTAGCCACAAGTTCTGGAGCTCATTTACAAGTGAAGTTCTTACCTACATCTACAGCAATGCAGTGGGCAGTTTCCTTCCTCTCTCCGGGCATCAGTGTTCTCATCTATAAAAGAAGGTTGGACTAGATTAGCTCTATTTTGATATTCTGCAAAAATTAAGATGGTGACTCATGACTTTTGTTTTGCGTATCAGGAAAATATGTTTATGGTCAACTCCTACGCTTGCTACAGGAAACAGTTAGCTTTTGGCAGTAACTTCCCAAAGTAACCAAAGTCAGCCCTTTAATACAATAGTAAAAACAAAGGAATTGATATACTGAAAGAGCCTTGTGGTCCATCCAAATCAGAACTTTCACAAGGGCCCAGCTATGGTTGTGCCTAACAAATATTTCTTATCCTGCTTTGTAGATCTTAGGTCATTTTGTGAAGAAACACACAAAAAAAGACTTTAATATAGATTGCTTGTATAATGACTACATCTGATACATTCTTTAAAACTGAATCTATTTGAATTTAATACTTGCAAATTTGGTCATTGAATTTAACTTTTTGGGTTTCATTTGCTCAAAATAAAACATGTAAATAATTTTAAGTCAAAGAGTACCCTAGCGCTTATAACAAACAGTTCCCTGCCCCACCCCTCCTTATCCCAGAAGAGATGTTCACACCCTAATCCCTGGAACCTGTGAAAATGTTACTTTACATTGCAAAAGGGACTTTGTGAATGTGATTAAGATTACAAACCTTAAAATGAGATTATACTAGATTATCTGGGTGGGTCCTATCTAATCATTTGAGCCCTTAAAAGCAGATACATTTCTCTGGCTGGAAACGGAAGAGAAGGAGAGTCAAAACACAGAAAGGACCCGAAATGCTGTTACTGACTTAAGGGTGGAAGCGGCCATGTAGAAAGTGTTTGTTAGAGGGAACTGGATCCTGCCAACAGCCTGAATAAGCCTGAAAACAAACTCTCTCCCAGCACCTCCAGACAGGAGCCCAGGCTGGCTGACCCCGTAATTTCAGCCTTCTGAGACCATAAACTGAGAATCCAGTTATGCTGGGCTGGACTTCTGACCTGCAGAAGTGTGTTGTAATAAATCTGCTCTTGGTTAAAACTGCTTTTAACACTTTTAGCTCTCTTTTGGCATAAAAGTCTTTACTTCTGTGTAATACCCTAATGCTTAATATTATTTCTTATTGTTATTTATTAGATTTATAAATTATCTATTTCTAAATTTCTGCTATGGAAGATGAGGAACTAGCTTTCATACATGCCCCCCAACATACATACACACCAAGTGCACTTGTAGTTCTCTTCAAGAAATACAACAAATTTTGGTTAAAATATTCAATATTTGCATTATACCATGTAATTATTGCTCACAGTTGATCCATGTAAAGTGCCAGTAACTATACTTCCTTTATTTTGTTTTTCCCAAATGGTCTCTTTTGGTTGGATTTATTTTTTTCCTTCCAGTTTTACTGAGATATAATTGACATACAGAACCATTTAAGTTTAAGATGTATAGCATAATCATTTGATTTGCATATATCATGAAATGATGACCACAGTAAGTTTAGTGAACCTCCATTATCTCATATAGATACAAAATTGAAGAAATAGAAAAAAAAATTTTCTTGTGTTGAGAACCCTTAGGATTTACTCTTTTAACATCTTTCATATGTAACATACAGCCATGTTAATTATATTTATCATATTGTACATTACATTCCTAGTACTTGTTTATCTTATAACTGGGAGTTTGTACTTTCTGACTGCCTTCATCCAATTCCCACTCCCCCACCCTCGCCTCTGGTAACCACAGATCTGATCTATTTTTCTATGAGTTTGTTTGTTTTTGAAGTACAATTGATCTACAATACTGTTAGTTCCTGTTACATAACACAGTGATTCAATATTTCTATATATTTAAAAATGACCATCACGATAAGTCTAGTTACAATATGTCACCATACAAAGATATCATGTAGGTATTGACTATATTCTCCACACTGTACATTTGGTTTAATTTGTTTTTCTATGTACCTGTCTTGAATTCAGCCCCCAACTTTCTGTCAGAACCATTAAACTCCCCTCAGGATGGTCAAATATATTAGGTAATCTATGAGTTCCATTTCTTTTTCTTGGAGACATCCCTAGTGGAGTTTGCTGCCCTCCTCAGCCATTCTGGAACAGTTGCCTTCTAAGCCTGCCACCCAGCTGTCATCCTGGGAATTCTCTTCTCTTCTGTGTTAGATTCTGTTTCCTAGATCTCAGGTTGTCCTCTTTCTTGCTTTATGCCCTAGTTTTGCAGGTCCACATCCTGCACTAACTTCCTGAGACATATTGCACGGGAGGTAATTTTATAAAAAACCCTCTGTATCTGAATAGCTCTTCATACATCATTAAAATTTTTACCAGGTGAAGAATTCCCAATTAGAAATAATTTCCTTTTGGAATTTTGAAAACATTATTCCAATATGTGCTTCCTTCTACTGTTGCTTTTGAAAAGTTGGATCCCCTATTGATTTCTTATTTTTTGTATGTAACTTTTTTTTATGCAAGCTTTAAATGCTCTCTTTTGGTCTCTGGTGTTTTAAATTCTAACAGTGATATGCCTTCTTATGCATCTTCTTCCATTAACTGGGCTGGGCTTTTGTGAGCCCGTTCAATCTAAAAACTCATCCTTCATTTTTAAGACATCATATTATTTCTCATATAATATCTTCCTTTCTGTTTTCTAGATTTCTTGAACTCCTATTAGTTGGATATTGTATGTCCTGGGCTGATTCTCTAATTTTCATATCTTTCTCTCATGTTCCATTTAATTTTTTTTTTTTGGTTCTACTTTTTGGGGAGGTTTCCTTGATCTGTCTGAGCCTCAGTTCTCATCTGTAAAATGGTGATAAAAGGAATACCTCATAGGGTTATTTCAAGATGTCAATGAAATAAACCATGTAAAGTGAACTTCAGTAAATGGTGACTGTCCATGAAAAGATGCTCCACATTGCTAATTATTAGAGAAATACAAATCAAAACTACAATGAGGTATTACCTCACACCAGTCAGAATGGCCATCATCAAAAAGTCTATAAATGATAAATGCTAGAGAGGCTGTGGAGAAAAGGGAACCCTCGTACACTGTTGATGAGAATGTAATTTGGTGCAGCCACTATGGAAAACAGTATGGAGGTTGCTTAAAAAACTAAAACTAGACTTACTATATGATCTAGCAATTCCATTCGTGGGCATATATCCAGAAAAGATGAAAACTCTAATTTTAAAAGATACATGCACTCCAATGTTCATAGCAGCACTATTTACAATAGCCAAGACATAGAAACAACCCAAATACCCATCAATAGATGACTGGATAAAGAAAATGTGGAGATATACATATATATATATATATATATATATATATATATACACATTTTTTTACAATAGAATATTAGCCATAAAAAAGAATGAAATATTGCAATTTGTAGTAACATGGATGGACCTAGAGATTATCAGTGAAACACTGAGTGAAGTCAGGCAGGGAAAGATGAATATTACGATATTTATATGTGGAATATAAATATTCAGATATGTGGAATCTAAATAAATAATGCAAATCAACTTGTTTACAAACTGAAACAGACTCACAGACATAGAAAAGAAATCTATGGTTATCAAAGGGGAAATGGGAGTAGGGATAAATTAGGAGTATGGGATTAACAGATATACACCAATATATATAAAATAGATAAAAACAACAAGGATTTACTGTATAGCACAGGGAACTATGTGCAATATCTTGCAATAATCTATAATGGAAAAGAATCTGAAGCTGTACACGTGAAACTAACACAATATTGTAAATCAATTTTAGTTAAATAAAAAATTTTTTAATGGTGACTGTGGTTGCACATACTGTTATTCTGGAACCAATTCCTTTTTCCTTCTTATGTGAAAATGACAATCTTAGTGACAGCAATATATCTTGCTTTTACAATATCTTATTATACTATTAACCTTCATTGTACTGAATTTGTAATGGCATGACATTTTCTAATTGCACTATCTTAGAAAAAATATGGTATAAATCTAGTTAGCAAAATTAGAATCTTAGAATGTTAGACTTCAAATCTTAACTTTTATTTATGCTTCTAAAATGCTTAAAATCAAAAGTAGTTTTTTCTTTCCTTTTGCCTTTTTTTCTTTTTCTTTTCTTTCTTTCTTTTTCTTTTCTTTCTTTCTTTCTTTTTTATTTTTTTAGTTGTCAGAAAAAAAAAAAACCCAACACTCACAGATTCACCTTCTCCCCTCGCCCCTGGGGTAGATGAAAACTGGAAAAATAATGCTCATCGACAGTAAAATAGGTAGTTTGGAGCCCAAACTAATAATTTTCTCAGGATGAGAGTGAAGTGCAAAACTTGAACGTAAGAGGATTGATGTACTTCTGCCGTGTGGCCCAAAAAGGCTGGCCAGTACCTGGGGCACTAAGGAGGCTAACAGACAGTTGACAAAACTCAGCCCCAAGAGGAGGCTTGGATTAGCTGTGACCTTCACAGCCAAGAGCTGCTCTGTCTGCACGTAGGGGCCCTGTGGACACCAGAACTAGAATTACAGAGGAAATCCTGTAAGTCAGGGACGATCTAACTTTACTTTACTTTATTTATTTATTCATATATATATATATATATTTATTTATTTAAAATTTTATTTTATTGAGTTATAGTCAGTTTCCAATGCTGTGTCAATTTCCAGTGTAGAGCACAATTTTTCAGTTATACATGAACATACATATATTCATTGTCACATTCTTTTTCACCATGAGCTACCACAAGATCTTGTATATATTTCCCTGTGCTATACAGTATAATCTTCATTATCTATTCTATATATACCTGTCAGTATCTACAAATTTCAAACTCCCAGTCTGTCCCTTCCCACTCCCCTCCCCTCTGGCAACCACCAAGTTTGTATTCTATGTCTGTGAGTCTGTTTCTGTTTTGTATTTATGTTCATTTGTCTTTTTCTTTCCTTTTTTTTTTAGATTCCACATATAAGCAATCTCATATGGTATTTTTATTTCTCTTTCTGGCTTACTTCACTTAGAATGACATTCTCCAGGGACATCCATGTTGCTGCAAATGGTGTTATGTTGTCACTTTTATGGCTAAGTAGTATTCCATTGTATAAATATACCAAAACTTTTTTTAAACTTTTTTTTTAATTGAGTTATAGTCATTTTACAATGTACCACAACTTCTTTATCCAGTCATCTGTTGATGGACATTTAGGCTGTTTCCATGTCTTGGCTATTGTAAATGGTGCTGCTATGAACATTGGGGTGCAGGTGTCTTTGAAATAGGGTTCCTTCTGGATATATGCTCAGGAGTGGGATGACTGGGTCATATGGTAAGTCTATTCCTAGTGTTTTGAGGAACCTCCATACTGTTTTCCACAGTGGCTGCACCAAACTGCATTCCCACCAGCAGTGTAGGAGGGTTCCCTTTTCTCCACATCCCCTCCAGCATTTGTCGTTTGTGGACCTTTGAATGATGGCCATTCTGACTGGTGTGAGGTGATACCTCATTGTAGTTTTGATTTGCATTTCTCTGATAATTAGTGATACTGAGCATTTTTTCATGTGCCTATTGATCATTTGTATTTCTTCCTTGGAGAATTGCTGGTTTAGGTCTTTTGCCCATTTTTGGATTGGGTTGTTTGTTTTTTTCTTACTAAGTTGTATGAGCTGCTTATATATTCTGGAGATCAAGCCTTTGTCGGTTTCATTTGCAAAAATGTTCTCCCATTCCGTAGGTTGTCGTTTTGTTTTACTTATGGTTTCCTTTGCTGTGCAGAAGCTTGTAAGTTTCATTAGGTCCCATTTGTTAATTCTTGCTTTTATTTCTATTGCTTGGGTAGACTGCCCTAGGAGAACATTTTTGAGATGTATGTCAGATAATGTTTTGCTTATATTTTCTTCAAGGAGGTTTATTGTATCTTGTCTTATGTTTAAGTCTTTAATCCATTTTGAGTTTATTTTTGTGTATGGTGTAAGGGAATGTTCTAGCTTCATTGATTTACATGCTGCTGTCCAGTTTTTCCAACACTATTTGCTGAAGAGACTGTCTTTATTCCATTGTATATTCTTGCCTCCTTTGTCAAAGATGAGTTGACCAAAAGTTTGTGGGTTCATTTCTGGGCTCTCTATTCTGTTTCATTGGTCTATATGTCTGTTTTTGTACCAATACCATGCTGTCTTGATGACTGTAGCTCTATAGTATTGTCTGAAGTCTGGGAGAGTTATTCCTCCAGTCTCTTTCTTTCTCTTCAGTAATGTTTTGGCAATTCTAGGTCTTTGATGGTTCCATATAAATTTTATTATGATTTGTTTTAGTTCTGTGAAATATGTCCTGGGTAATTTGATAGGGATTGCATTAAATCTGTAGATTGCCTTGGGCAGTATGACCATTTTAACAATATTGATTTTTCCAATCCAGGAGCATAGGATGTCTTTCCATTTTTTTAAGTCTTCTTTAATTTCCTTCATCAATGATTTATAGTTTTCCGTGTATAAGTCTTTCACCTTCTTGGTTAGATTTATTCCTAGGTATTTTATTACTTTGGGTGCTATTTTAAAGGGGATTGTTTCTTTACTTTCTTTTTCTGTTGATTCATCGTTAGTGTAAAGAAATGCAACTGATTTTTGAACGTTAATTTTATAACCTGCTATCTTGCTGAATTCTTCTATTATTTCTAGTAGTTTTGTGTGGACCCTTTAGGGTTTTCTATATATAGTATCATGTCATCTGCATATAATGACACTTTTACCTCTTCTTTTCCAATTTGGATCCCTTTTACTTCTCTCTCTTGCCTGATTGCTGTGGCTAGGACTTCCAAGACTATGTTGAATAAGAGTGGTGATAGTGGGCATCCTTGTCTTGTCCCAGATTTTAGTGGGAAGCTTTTGAGTACTATGCTGGCTGTAGGTTTCTCACATATAGCTTTTATTATGTTGAGATATGTTCACCATTGGGTACTATGCTGGCTGTAGGTTTCTCACATATAGCTTTTATTATGTTGAGATATGTTCCCTCTGTGCCCACTTTGGGCTTTATTTATTTATTTGTTCATTGTTTTCAATCAGGAGTGATATTACAACTATGTGACATGGGCACCAACCAATCAGATCTGATGCCAGTTCTACTTTCTTGACAGGTCATACTAGTACGTATTAATCCGGGATTGAATAGATATTTGAGTGCCTACCATGTGCCTGAGCTGTAGGATGCTGGGCAAGTCACTTCCTTTCTCTTAGTTTCAGTTTTCTCACCTGTGAACAAAAGGAGTAAATGATCTATAGGAGCCCCTTCAGGTTTAACATTCACAATCAATAAAATGGTAACTTTTGATTGTTTTTAGAACAATAATGGAAGCAGATATGGAAAAACAGCAGCTGATCTGAGACTTGTAGATGTGAAAATGTCGACAAGAACAGAAAATGATTCTAGAGTAATTGTTTGACTTGAGACTTGAACTAAGAAGGAATTCTAAATACCTTACGTCCATGATGTTTCCAACTGCACTAGAGGGGAGACAAAGAGCTCTACACAAAAGGTAAGTTTGTTTTATAGCTTTGGCATCCAAGCTGCATCCCACTAGCCCCCACCAACCTGCATGCACAAGATACCTTCCCCCTTTCTTTTCCTTTTTCTCAATTATTGGAATTTGACTTTTTATTATTTTTTTTAGTGGAGGTATTGGGGATTGAACCCAGGACCTCATGCATGCTAAGCTTGTACTCTACCACTGAGCTATACCCTCCCCCACCTTCCTGCTTTAGAGTCTACTACTTTCTTTTAGCATCCTCTCTCTAGCTGCTACCACCCACAAATGCTCTATTTCAATGGCTGGCAGTGGCTCTGGCAAAAGTCCATGTTCCAGGCCTTTCCAAACTTCCTCTCTTTTCAAACTTGCCCTGCCTCATTTCCTCTTCCTTTTGGCCTCTGCCTCTTTTTAAGACATTTGATCAGTTTATCTTTGCTAATGTGGTCAAGAAAAGCCAAGATGTTTGTGGATTATTATTCCTAGATAAGATTCATATTACAAAGAGCCTCCTAAAAACCACGCTATCACTTTCATGGCATTTTTTGAAAATTTTTTGTTATGGAAAAGTTCATACATAAAAATAGACTGTTACAATTAATGACCGACCATGTGCCCATCATCCAGCTTCAACAATTATAAACAGGGTAAATCTTTTTCCATCTATACCTCAACCCATTCTCTGTCCCCCACGCAATGAATGATTTTAAAGTAAATCCCAAACATTGTGTCATTTCATCTGTAAATACATCAATACACATCTCTAAAAACTAAGGACTCTTTTTTATTGAAAAAATAACTGCAATACTATTATTACACTTAAAAATGAATAATAATTGCTTAATATTACCAAATATCCAGTGTTCACATTTCCCCAATTGGCTCATTTTTTTCCTATAATTTGTTCACGTCAGGCTCCAACAAGGCTCGTGGTGGATTTTTGAATACTGATGCTTTGTGATATGTAGGGGCAAGGATTTGGGAACAAACAATTGTTGGCCCTCAAAACCATACTATGTTGGCATCTAGTAATGAATACAGCCCTGTCACCACAAAATAGCTTTTTCCCCCACTTCCAGATTGCTGTGACTAAACATTAGTTTAGTACCCAATTGGACTCCGGAAATTCTTTATAAGAACAATAAGACATCTGTGAAAGAAGTGAAAACTCAAGTTTGGCCTTGAAATTAGAAAGTTCTTACACAACCAACACGTAGTTTTCCTTGGAAAAACAAATAAACCCTGTGCATGCACACACACACAACCAAATGCCAACTTTTTGTGTGTGTGTTCATAAAATTTTTAAAAATTGAAGTATAGTCGACTTACAATGTTGAGTTAATTTTTGGTGTACAGCATAGTGATTCATTTATACATATATAGCTCTATATATTCCTTTTCATTATAGGCCATTACAAGGTATTGAATATAGTTCCCTATGCTATACAGTAAGACATTGTTGCTTATCTATTTTATATATGGTCGTTTGCATCTGCTAATCCCAAGTTCCTAATTTATCCCTCCCCCTGCTTCTCCTTTGGTAACCAAAATTTTGTTTTCTATGTCTGTGAGTCTGTTTCTGTTTTGTAAATAAGTTTACTTGTCTCATTTTTTTTAGATTCCACATATAAGTGATATCATATGATATTTGTCTTTCTCTTTCTGCCTTACTTCACTTAGTATGATGATCTCCAGGTCCATCCATGTCGCTGCAAATCAAATGCCAACTTTTAATATGCCTAGGGAATGTTTTTCCAAATGGCAATACAAAGCATATGTGGGTTGCATCATTTTTTCCCTGAGGATAAGGACCAATATAAGCACATTGGAAATGTGATCGTGAAAGAGCACTTCAGTATGGATTAAGACCAAAATGATGCAACCCTTTTATATTTTTAATGCACAGAAAATTTGAAAGCAGGGTAGAAGAACAGGCTTATGAGTCTGAATGTTAAGCTGAGAAAAGTTATATGTGGTTAGGTATGTGCTCCTTAAACCCGCTGAGCTGTACACTTAGTCATGCAGATTTCGGTAAGTTGCTGCCTTGAATATTATTGGGAGATATTGATATACACCATGTGTCTATCACCAGCAGGATATAGTAGATATATTGGAGTAAAAAAAGCTGATTAAATTGAACCCTGGAGTCTGGGAGCAGCATTCTTGCTGCCAGGATCTGCTCTGTTCCACTTTTAAAATTCATTCATTCATTTCAAGACTTTAAATGAGTATAGAGTATGTGCAAGGTGCTGTGGTGGATTCAGAGAATAGGACAGGCTTTCTGTCTTAATGTTTTTTATAGTCTAGGGTAGGGATGGAAAATTTGTTTCATCTTGTGGGCCAGTTCTGCCTGGAGTACTGTATCGAGAAGGATTTTGAAACTGAGTTTGGGCCCAGTAGGAAGACAGCTAAGATCTATTAGTGATGTCTCTCATCAGATGCTGGTGGGGATGAATTGAAGCATTTGTGCTACACAGTTGCCATCCTGGACCAAGGGATGGAGGGGGATTTCACCTATAGAAATAATGAATACTCTACAAAGCAGAATGTTAAAAATTAGAGCTATGAAAAGAGGTCCAAATAAAGTGCTGTAGACAGGCAGTGGAAAGGATAACAGGAGTGTTGGGGCTGGGAGGAGACCCAGAAAAATTTCTTGAAGAAGGTGCTAGTTGATCTATATCTTGAAGTGTGAGTAGAATCTTAATAGATTAACAAAATGGGACATTCTTGTCCTTGGAGGAGTTTAAGTGAAGGCAAGATCATGGTGGCATGATGGATTGTGGGGGTATGATGATGGAGACAAACATGAGTTAGGAGCTCAGTCAAGAGATGCTGAGGATCTCCTGTGCCAGGCAAATTGGAGAGGAGGGTGCAGACCTGAAATATTATAGAGGTGGACTCATTAGGAATGGGTGGAAGACGTTTAAGATGATACAGAGAAGTGAAGGCTTGAGTAGGTGATGGGGATGTGGATGAGAAATAAGAATTCTGTTTTGAACATATTGATATGGATTACTGGAGGAACTTATTGAGTCATGATTTCTAACAGGGCTGGAGGGCAGTCAGGGGTGGTAGTGAGACAAGAGTGACTTCAAAATTAAGGGTCCCGGGAGCCAGGCACCAGGGAAAGAATAATGGGGACACTCCCAGAAGAAGACACATTGCAAATCTTCTTGTCACAAAGTGACAAGAAGTGAAACCCCAGATCTAAGCTTGCTACGAGGCAGTCATGGGACAGCCAGCGAGATGCCATTGCGGCAAAGCGCACACCAGGACCTTGTAGCTCAAGACTAACGTAATGCTGCCATCTGGGGGCTGAGTGTAGAAACTGTAATGGTAGCTTTGCGAAAGCCACTTAGTGAGAGGGGACATTATTTTGGAGCCAGCAAGACCTCACCTCTTAAAAGCCTTTTACAGTTCTTCCTTGAATTCTTTTTAGCATAGCTCTATGTCCCTGTCCCCAAAGAAGAAACCATAGGGGCACGTGTTCTGTAGTAACCTTTCTCTCCAGTGGGGTTTGACTTTGACAGCGGACTGCTTCCACTCTGGCATCCTTATGCTGAATTGAGATCTTTCATGTGTCTCCTTCTGTCCAATAGCTACTGACCAAAGTTCTGGCCTGGACTGCAATTCCCTGCTGAACCCACCAAATCCCTCGTTTTGACTGAGTCACTGGCTGGCTCTGACTTTTGATACTGCTGTAGAATATCCTACTTTTTGCCTCCAGGGGCACCATTGGCTCACGGATGTTTTCTTTTGCCACCCTCCTTTTCTATAATGCTACTGGACCTTCACCTTTTCAATCATTCATTCAACAAACATTTATTGAGTGGCTACAGTGTGAGAGGTACTGAGGGGTACATTGGGGAGCAAAGACAGATGGGGCCCCTCAAAAAGTTGTATTACATTCTAACTGTAAAGACAGAAAAAAAGTCATGTGAAATGTGATCATTGCTATGAAAGAAAGGTTCATGATGCAGTGAGAGCAGGTAACAGGGGAATCAGACCAAATCTTGAAGGGTAGCAAAAACTTTTCTGAGGATGTGACATTTAAGCTGAAATTTGAAGGATTAGTTGGAATTAGCTAGGAGTTAACTGTTCTGAAAAATATGAAACCTACAAGGCTGGGCAAAGAAGAAGTGGTCCTCCTGGTTCCTCTGTCTTCTGAGATGATAGTGCAGTGGGAAGACTCAAAGCTTTACACACACAGGCCCTAAGAGAGTACTTAATTCTGAGTTGGCATGTCAATTAAAGTGAAAAGTATGTGTCTAAAATCAAAATAATAATTACAACAGCAACAATCAGAAAATCAGGAAACATAGAAATAAAAAATCCCTCCAAATTAGGCTGCCCCTTTGGGAAAGGAATAGATACAAGTAGATAAAGAAATACTAATTTTCCTGAAGTCTTGACATACTAGGTTTTGGTTTCTTTCTTTCATTTTTAGTTTTCTAAGAATTGAACCAATTTTTAAAATCTCCATATACCACATGAACTAGAACATAGTGTCTTACATGTTCTAACACATTGGACCTGAACCAAATCGGACATCAAAATCTATCTGAACTTCAGATTCCTCAGTGTTAAAATAGGAATAATCATAATAGCTGCATCCCTTGGAGTTTTGGAGACATAATGGGTTAACACATGCAAAGCACTTAAACAAGTACCTGGCCCATAGTAAACACACAACACATGTTAGTATTATTATTTCAGAGCTGATCTGTTTATAGAGCACATCAGAGGAAATAGTTTCAGGCTGATGAAACACAGGCTGCTTCAACACCATGCCATGCAAGAGACTGGCGACTCCAGCTACACAAAGGACCAACTCTGACACTGGAAATGGTAAGTGAAAAAAAGAATCAAGCCCAGTATGTTACCTGTCTGTCACCTGGTTTACAGAATTACACAGAGAACCTTACTCTGTAGCCTCATGTTCATAAGGAATCTTCTCTCCCTTCATTCCTAACAGGTCATCTAGTCTACCTAAATACCTCTAGCAACAGACAGTTCCCTATTTTTGGAGAAAGGCCATTTCATTCATTGGTAGACCATTCTAATGTTTTAAATCAATCTTTACATTACATAGTCAAAAATCATATTCCTCATATGTCTACCTCTTAATCTTCCTTCTGCATTGGGGGCCCAAACAGAACAAAAAATTCTTCCCTCAGGATTGGCAAAATTAGAATAACTGCAATAGTGTATCACGTTAAACTTCCTGAATTGGAAACTGTACTGTGGTTATCTATGAGAATGAACTTGTCCTTGGAAATGATGCACTGAAATATTAAGGAATAAAGCAGCATAAGTTACGCAACATGCCTACAAATAGTTAAGAAAAAAGAACATTAATATGTAAGTAGTGAGAGAAAGTGATAAAATGCCAGGATAGTTAAAATTGGTGGGATCTGTATAAGATGGTGTTTGAGAATTCTTTGTAGCATTCTTGTAACTATTCTGTAACTTTGAAATTATGTCAGAATAAAAAAAATTAATTAAAAAATTCTTCCCTCTTCCGTATGACAGCTCTGCAAAGGTTTGAGAACAATTACCATATTGATTTGTTTCAACTTTTCTCTCTCACTCACTTGTTTGTTCATGCATTCATTCATTCATTCTTCAGCAAATATTGATTGAGCACCTGCTTTGTGCCAGGCCCAGACCTGGGCACTGTGGGTACAGCAAAGAAGATAGTCAATTCCATCTGCTGTCATGGAACTTGGGGGCATTGAGGGGTGAACAAAAGTAATCAAATTATTTCACAAAATAGTTCTATTCTTTCTAACTGTGATACAAGGGAAGAATGGGGAAGGGGGTGGTATGAGAGAGCCTACCAGAAGTTCTGAATGTAGAAATGGCCCCAGCATTAAGGCTGGAGGGATGCAAAGGGCGGTGAGCCAGACGGATTAGCACTCCTTTATGAAAAATCTGTCGGCTGAGGGGAAGGATTTGTGGGCTCAGGTGAGCAGCTTCGGACAAGCATTTGACAAGTTGTTCCATCTGTTCCTTTAAATGTCACAGAGCACTGAAGAGAGATTGCCTGGATTTGAATGACAGCTGCTGTGTTCCAGCAATGGAATTGTGAAAGAAACAGAATAGCCTCCGTGCCTTGGTGTTGGTTGGAAGCGAGCAACAGTACGAGTCTTTAGCTGATTCCTCAAAACATTGGGCACATCCTCAGGGACCAGAGCTCCAGACTCTTTCCTGTCTTCACCCTTGCCCCCATCAATCACAGCCATATGTGATGGCGCAGCTATGACAGTGGGCCCCTTCCCACACAATTTCCAGCTCGAGTTTGAGTTGGCTCTGGAAGAGTCAAGAGGACAGAAACTCCAACAGGAACCTTGCCATTTTCTGTAGTAGGATTTGCCTTATAGCCTAGATAAGAAAGCTTTAGAGCCACTGACATGTATTTTTTCCCAAGGAAAAGTCACTAAACGTGGGGTTGAATCTGAAGATCAAGCTGGGGATGTACATATAGAGCTCAGTACATCAGAGCATCATAGCTCTTGATGAATGGTGGTTGTCATTCTTTTCATAATTGGTACCAAGTGGGCTGTGTGAGGGAAAACGTAGTAGCATGAGTATGCTGGATATTTAATACCTCCAGGGCACCTCCCTGTTAATGGACTGGGGACAGGGCGCCAAGTGGAAAGTGGAAAGGTGTAAGGACTTATTTTTGCCAATCTCATAGTTTTGCTTATCATAAGCACCTAGTATTCTAAACAGTCAATAGTCATAATCTAGTATGTATACTACTCATTCATTCAATGAACGTTTACTGAATACTCGTTATGTGCCAGACACTATCCCGGGTGCCAGGGATACACAAGTAAAGAAAACAAGTCAACACACAATCTCATATTTCTAGATACCATGGGAGTTTCTCCAGTGCTTTTATATCCATAATTTCATTTGATCCTCATGACAATCCAATGAGATAGGTACTATCATAATTATCTCCGTATTCTAGGTAAGGAAACTGACATACTCAGAGATTAATTAATTTGCCCAGGAAGGACAGAGCTGACATTTGAGCCCAGGCCTCCAGGCTATGGTATAGGGCTCCCTCATCACACACGTTGGGAATGGTCACCAGCCTGAACCATGTCTCACCCACCAGCCTCCCTTTGCCAGGGGGCACCCAGGGTTTCCCAGGCTGCCTTCCTCCCACCCCTGCCCGACTCCATCCTCCTCCCTCTCTTGCTCTAGAGCTGGTCTAAGCTGCAGCAATGCAATCCATCAGACAGCAGGGACTTTTCCAGCACCGGGACTTCACAGTAAATAGGTTCCAAAGGGCCTCTTAGACCTCAGTTATCTCAGTCAATCCAGACCAGCAGGGAGGGGCTGGTCTGTATTTTCTGAGGTGTTGCAGCTGTGCAGATTTGGTTGGACATTGACCCAGGCCCCTCTCTGGTATTGTTCTAGGTGGGTGCTCTCCGATGTCCCAGAGACCTGGGACATAGCAATAACAGTTTTGGATGCCATGTTCCCCATCAAGAGTTTGACACTGACCTCGCTCAGATTTGGTGGCCCATGCTTCCTATGGGTAATGCACTCCTCCTGCGCTGGAAATCCTACCACTACATTCCTGAGGTTTGACCAGATTGAAATCCTGCTAGATCATTGTGATTAAAGCAACTTCTAGGAACACCTGTTTACAGAATGCAAGCGATTTTAGATTTTCTCTGAAATGGTACATTTGCACTATACGAATTTTCCCAGTATACATAGCACCCAGGCTTTTGGACATGCTTTCTCCGTGTTAATACATACAAATAGCTTAATAAAGCAGCGTTTGTTTTGAAAATTATTTGAATCTTCTATGGATTAATGGTATGTTCAACTCCATGGCAACATGGTACAGCGGGAAGTGCAAAGGCTTTAGACTTAGATGAACCCGTTTTTAAAACATGATCTCACCTCTTCTAAGCTAAGAAACTTTAGGCTTCTAACTTAACCTCTCTGTGTGTCAGTATCTATCAAGTGTAGCAATTGCAGGATAGGATTGAAGACTAAGGGAGTTGGCATATATCAAGCACCTGACACGATGCCTAGCGCATTACAACATTCAGTAAATATTGATTCCTTTCAACTTCTTTTGGGCTGAGGAGGCAGAACCAGTCCAAAAGAATGAAGTGCCAGAAAGGTAGATGTTTTAAAATGCAATTTTAATATTTTCATGTATCTACAAAAAGTGGAAAATAGGACAATAACAAACATACAACAGGGAATCAGAATTAACGTATTCACCTTACAAAGAGCTTTAGGAAGAAATAATAATACATAATAGTTATTGAGCACTTATGTGTCAAAAACCATTCTCAAGAGCTTATAAGGGTTATCTCCTTTCATCTTCACAATAACATTTGAACTAGATGTGATTGTAGACTTCATTTAAAACTGTGGAAACAGAGGCACAGGAGGAGCCAGAAACTGAGAACTAAGTGGCAGCTGAAGAATTTGAACCTAGTTGCTGTGGCTGCACAGCCTGGATTCTTCACCACTATTACTCCATCGTTAGTGCTCAGGAAAGTCATATCTTCCTTCCTCCTCTACCCTCCACCCTCTCCACCTCTACACCCCTTTAATATCATGGACACTTAACACAGGAACTCTTTTCTTTAAATATCTGGAATAAATAAACTGGCTTAGTCCCACATTTTGACAATTCAGTGTAGTCCACATAAACTCACATGAATGAGTTTAATTTTGTCGTTTTATTCAAAATAGAGCAGTTATACAGAAATGTGCATAAAGCATGTATACATTTTAACACAAAAAAACACTCATGTAACACCAATCAAAATCAAGAATAAAACACTGGGGCGCTGCAGAAGTCCTCTAGAGGTCTCTTTTCAATCAAAACTCCTCCTTCACCCCTACCATTATCCTGACTTTAATTTACTTAATATTTATTTACTATTTCCTTGCTTTCTTTTAGTTTTATAATCTCTGAATGCATGTCAAAACAATATAGTCTTGCTTACTTTTCAGCTTTATATAAATGGATCAATATCATAAGTATTCATTTCAAAAAACAGCTTTATTGTGATAGAGTGCACATCCATAAAATTCATCTTTTAAGGTGTACAATTTGGTGGTTTTAAAAATATACTCATAGGTAAACAAGTTTATACTGTACAGCACAGGGAACTATATTCGATATCTTGTAGTAGCTTACAGTGAAAAAGAATATGAAAACAAATATACGTATGTTCATTTATGACTGAAACATGCTGTACACCAGAAATTGACACAACATTGTAAACTGACTATACTTCAATAAAAAATATATATAAATATAAAATATACTCAGAGTTGTACACTCATCATCACACTCATTTTGGAACATGTTCATCACCACAAAAAAAAATCCTGCACCCATTAGCAGTCACTCCCTTTTTCCTCCTCCCTCAACCCCTGGCAACCATTAGTTTACTTTCTATATCTTTGGATTTGCCTATTCTGAACACTTCATATAAATGAAATCATACAATATGTGTCCTTTTTGGACTGGCTTCTTTCATGCAGCATAATGTTTCCCAGGTTCATCCATGTTGTAGCACGTATCAGAACTTCATTCCTTTTCTTTATTCATCAGTTGATGGACATTTGGGTTGTTTCCTTTTTTTTTTAGTTTTTTTTGGCTATCACTAATAATGTTGTTATGAACATCCATATATAAGTTTTTATATGGATACATGTTTTCATTTCTCTTGGGTATTCACCTAGGAGTAGAATTGTTGCATGGTATAATAATTCTGTATTTAACATTTTGAGGAAATTCCAGATTGTTTTCCAAGTGTCTGTATCATTTTACATTCCCATCAGTGATATGAGAATTTGAATTTCTCCATATCCTTGCCAACATTGGTTATTGCCTGACTGTTTTATTACAGACATCTTAATAGGTATAAAGTGGTATCTCATTGTGGATTTGATTTGCCTTTCCCTGATAGTTAATGATGTTGAGCATCTTTTATGTGTTTCTTGGCCATTTCTACATATTCTCTGGAGCAATGTCTATTCAGATCCTTTGCCTATATTTTAATGGGATTGTCTTTTTATTATTGAGTTATAAAACTACTTTACATATTCTAGATACAAGTCCTTCATTAGATACACAATTTGCACATATTTTCTCTCATTCTGTGGATCATCTTTTCCCTTTCCTGACAGTGTTCTTTGATGCACAAAAGCTTTAAACTTTGATAAAGTCTAATTTATCTATACTGCTTGTGCTTTGGTGGCAAAGAAGTCTTTGCCTAACTCAAGGTCACAAATTTTAACTTCTATGATTTCATCTAAGAGTTTTAAAATTCTAGCTCCTATATTTAGGTCTATTATCAATTTTATGTTATTTTTTGTGCATGGTATGAGGTAGAGGGTCCAACTTCATTATGTGTGTGGATATACTGTTGTCCATACCTCATTTGTTGTATAGACTACTCCTTTTCCCTGTTGAATGGTCTTGTCACCCTTGTCGAAAATCAACTGACCATAAATGTATGGGTTTATATCTGCACTCTTAATTCTATTCTATTCTGATCTGTGTATCTGTTTTCATGCCAGTGCCATGCAGTCCTGATTCTGTAACTTTTTATAAGTTTTGAAAGTAGGAAGTGTGAATTTTCAAATTTTGTTCTTCTTTTTCAAGATTGTTTTGGTTGTTCTGGGCTCCCTGCATTTCCACCTGAATTCTACCAAGACACCAACTGGGACTGTGATAGGGATTATTACATTGAATTCATAGATCTAACTGCAGATCACCATTTTAGCAATATTAAGTCTTCCAATTAATGAAGATGACATGTCTTTCCATTTGTTTAGGTCTTTAATTTCTTTCAACAATGTTTTGTGGTTTTCAGTGTAGGAGTCTTGTACTTCTAACATCTATTCATAAATATTTTATTTTTGATGCTATTGTAAATTAATTTAATTTATGGATTGTTCATTGCTAGAGTATAGAAATACAATTGATTTTTGTATTTTGATCTTGTATCTTACAATCATGCTGGACTAATTTATTCATTCTAGAAGTTTTTTAGTGGTTTCTGTAGGCTTTTCTATATGCAAAATCATGTCATCTACAAATAGAGATTGTTTTACTTCTTTTTTCCAATCTGATGATGTTTATTTCTTTTTCTTGCCCAATTTCTTTAGTTAGAACTCCAGTACAATGTTGAATAGAATTGTCAAAAGAGGACATTCTTGACTTGTTGTCTTTATTGTCTTCTATTTCATTAAATTTTGTTCTTTGTCATTTCATGCTTTCCTAATTTTGGGGGGCTTATCTTGTTTACTTTCTTAAATCTTGAAATGGATACTTAACTCATGAATTTTTGGCCTTTCATCATTGCTAAAAGATACTTTTCCTTCTAAGCACTGCTTTAGCTACATCCCACAAGTTTTGATACGTATTTTCATTATTATTCAACTACAAATGTTGTTTAGTTTCACTATCATTCTTCTTTGACCCATCAGTTATTTCAGTGTGTATGTTAATTTCCAAACATACAGAGATTTTCCAGTTATCCTTTATATTTATCGATTTGTAATTTATTTGCATTATGATCAGATTTCAGGTTTTTGAAAAATATTGAGACTTATCTTCTGGCCTAGTACATGGTCAAATTTTGTAAATGTTCTGTATGTGTATTCTATAATTGTTGGTGGGCAGTGTTCTATACATTGGCTATTAGCTCAAATTATTAATTATATTGTTCAAATATTCTATATCCTTAGAGACATTTTTTTCTCTCCTTGATCAACTACTGAGAGAGATGCAGTAAGACCTCCCATTCTGTATACTTGTCTATTTTGCCTTTTAGTAAGTTAACTTTTCCTTTATGCATTTTGAGGTTTTCTTTTAGTGAGTTGAACCCTTTATCATTATAAAATAAACTTCTATATCTCTAATAATGGTTTTTGCTGTTAAGTTTATTTTGTCTGATATGAACATAACTATACAAGTTTTCAATCATTTGTATGTTATTTGCGTGATTTCTCTCTCTCCATCTTTTTATTGTCAGCTATCTGTATCCTTATATTTTGGATTAGTCTCTCTCAAATAGCCGATGGGTGTATTTATTAATCTCACTTGACAATATTTGTTTTTTTTAACTTGTATATTTAGCTCATAAACGTTTAATAAAATTATTAATATATTTGGGTTTCAAGCTATTCTTTTATTTTATTGTTTCTACCTATGTCTCTTTAACTTCTTTCTTGACTTAAACAATTGACTCAAAATTTTTTTATATTATTCAATTATTTTCCCTCTCTACTAGTTTGGAAATTTACATTCTGTTGCTATTATTTTAATAGTTACATGCTATTAATTTATACATATATAACCTTTTCAAAGTATTAATTTAATAAATACCTAAGTCATTTCTGATTTGATACAAGGCCATTAGAAAAGATGAACTCCATTTATGCTCCTTCTGACTCATGTCTTTTCTTACTGTACGGTACTTTGTTTATTTTTTAAAAACAGAGTAGACGTTTTTATGATTCCTTCTGTCGTCAGTGTTCGCTTACATTGTCCATGTACTATCACTTTCCTTGCTCTTCATTCTTTCCTGCATTTTGTTCCAAAATCATTTTCCTCCTAAAGTACGTACTTTAGAACTTCCATTAGTGTAGTCTGCAGGCACAAACTCTCTTAGTTTTTGTTTGTCTAAAAATATCTTTATTTCACCCTCTTGTTGAAGATTTTTGTAAAACATGCTGCCCTTAGGGTCCCAGTTTATTATGGGAAGGGTCTCCTGTAAACATCCCTACTTTGGCTCTGACTTCCGATGAGCCAAAGCCCTAGTTGTGAAGTGCTTGCATACCCTCAGCTCCTTTGATGACAGAACAATGTCTATCTCAACAGAGTTGTGGAAGATGATTAAATGAGATAGCAGATGAAAAATTCCTGGCACAGAGGAGGAAGGTAGCCGAAGGTGGCTAATATTATTTCAACTGAAAGCTTTAGCTCCTAACCTTCAGGTTTTTAAGGTTTATGTTTTTGCAATTGGAAAATAAAATGTAGCCTCCTGAGAGCCACCAGAGCCTGAATCTTTGCAATTGGAAGTGCCCCCTGACACTGGCAACATGACACCAGAGATAAGGGATGCTCAATATCCACCCAGAGCCAGCTCAGTCAATACTCCTCCCAGCCCTGCATGGAGTGGCCCTCTCTTTGTTCTAATGATCCCACCCAGGCACCTGACACAATCCATTTCCTTCCAACAGTTTGTCAGAGCTCTGACATCTACACTTTGTCTTTTTTGATGCCACCATGTCCAGCTGCAGATCACCTGATTTGATGATAAAACTCTTTAAATTCAGAACAAGGGTGTGCTTAGATGCTAGGGTCAGATTTCACAGTACTGAGGAGCCAAAGGAAGATTCTGAAGATAACCCATAAGCTACTGCTGGCATCACCCTTGACTGTGAGGTAACCAACCTGCCTTCTCTCTACTTCCACCACCCTCCGCTCTCCACCACCATCACCCCACTGTTCTGTCTACAAGAGAAAGGCCACAATCCTGAGGTGGAAGGTGCTTCATCTCCAAGTTTGGATCGTCTACGCCAAGGCATTCTAAGTGTTGGGGTTGGAAATAAGAAAGCAGAAAGGAGCAGGTGAAGTAACTTGGCAGGCTAAATATAAAGCCACCAGCAGCCGAAGGACATCAGATTGTTCACTTGCTCCCAAACACCAGCAGTCAAGAACAAGCAGCAGCAACAACTTGCACTTGGGCAGGCCACTTGTGTAGTGCGTGCTGCCACCACCCTGACCCCCAAGAGCCCTACAGGGACCTCCTAGCCACACTCTCCATGGAGGGTCAAAGACATGCTTTCTCAGAACCAGAAGAAAATAGAGTGTCATGAGCTGAATTGTGTCTCCCAACCAAAATTCATATGTGGAAGTCCCAACTCCCCACCTCAGAATGTGACTGTATTTGGAGATATGGCCTTTAAAGAGGTGATTAAGTCAAAATGAGGCTTTTAGGGTAGGTCCCAATCCAAACTGAGTGGGGTCCTTATAAGAAGAGGAAATTTGGACATCAGGGGCTCAAGCGCACAGAGGGATGACCCTACGGAGAGGCAACAAGAGGGCAGCAGAAGAAACTGATCTTGTGGGCACGTTGATTTTGGACTTACAGAACTGTGAGAAAAAAAAATAAATTTCTATTGTTTAAGCCATCCAGTCTGTGGTGCTTTCTTATGGTAGCCCCAGCAGACTAATACATGCAGGCCCATTCACTCTGAACAGCCTTGCCTGCCATCCATGGAGTTACTCCTCTGGGGCTAGCTGGATGCCAATTCCAGCAAAGGATAGGTCCCTTCAAGAGCTCACCAAAGGGCAACCTAGCAACCTGTCTTTGAATTGAGAAATGGGAGAGCTATATCAGTGGCAAAGAGCTGTGGTTCAGGGGTCTAGTCAAATTGTATTCCATTTCTCAAATTCCTTTCTCAAGTACAAATGGAAGGAGAAAGACATGAATAAAGAAAGATTGTAGGGGAGAAGTTTTTAACCATTATTTTAAAATATACAAAGCTATGGACTCAGCAAAATAGAGTCTGTATTAGTTACCTATGGCTGCTGTAACTAATCACCACAAACTTGGTGGTTTAAAAAAGAGAAATCTATTCTCTTATGGTTCTGGAAGCCAGAAGTTCAACATCAGTTTCTCTGGGCAGAGCTGTACTCTGTCCCTTGCCTCTTCCAGTTTCTGGTGGCTGCCAGCATTCCTTTGCCTGTGACCACGCCACTCCAATCTCTGCTTCTGTCTTCACATCACCTTTTCCTAGTCCGTGTGCATCAGCTCTCTCTCTTCCTCTCTCTTCTAAGGATGCTTGTGTTTGGTTTTAGGGCCCACTCAGATAATCAGGAATAATCTCCCCACATTAGGATTCTTAATTTAACTACCTCTGCAAAGACTTTTACTTTATAAGGTAACATTTACAGGTTCTGGGGATTAGGACTTGATATATTTCAGTGGAAATTATTCAGCCTTCTATAAAGTCCAAAACCTTTGCATACAATTTCAGGAAGATCATGAACCTCAGGAGGAACATCTGTTCTGGAGTTGCATTTCACTGTAGATATGCTGTGAACTGATACATTGGAAGCAGGTCTATTATTCACCATCCTCTTGACACCTCAGAATCAACTACAATGCTGGTTAAAAATACAAAATCTCACCCCCAGCTCTAGCCCTAGTAAATCAAAATCTCCCAGAGGCCAGGTCCAGGAATCTGCATTTCTAACAAGCTCCCCAAACTGATTGAGGCGGCTAGCCTTGCACTCATACTTTAGTGAGTATTGGTTAAGAGCCTGAGTGTCCAAGTCCCCTCACTGTTAAATGGACATGGTACTGCCTCCTTTACAGTAAAAAATAAAAATAAAATAAAGTTGTCTGTGTAATCTACGTGCATAAAGAAAAAGCTAACGCGCTCTTTCCCCTACATTCCCTCTATACAAAAGTGAGGAACATTTACTGTTTATTTGATTTCGATCCCATCTTGTGTTTAATACACCTGGCTTCAAGGCGCAGAGTTGAACCAAGGGAGAGAGGGAGAAGGGAAGAGCCGCAAACTCTTCTAGTCCCTGCGGCCAAGCTGCACTCGGCGTCCGTAATACCTGCTGCCCACCTCCCCCCAACTCCTCCTGGGGCGCAGATTTGCATCCCGCCCGAGGCTGAGCGGAGAGCCCGCCCCCGCGCCCCGCTGATTGGCCGCGCCGGCCCGCTCGTCACGCTCTTTTGTCTCAGTGGGCAGAGGATAAAAGCAGCCGCGGCTGCCGTGGGAACCGTGCTGCCTCGACTCGGCTTCCCTTCACTGGGCGGCCGCGCGGAGCAGCTCCTTTGGGCAGTCCCGGGTCGCTCCGCGGCCAGGAGGCGCCCGTCCCTTCCCCCTACAGGGCCGCGGAGACCGAAGGCGGGGTCACAGCTGTCAACGCTGGAGTGTCCGCTGCCCACCAGCGGAGCACAGGTAAAGAAAGGGGGCACGAGTGCCCCGCGCGGAGAGAGGAGGGGGAAGCCCCACGAGCGTTGGGCGGCTCCCGTTTGGGGAGTCGAGGACTGCGCGGCAGGGGAAGGAGCACTCCCGCGGCACCAATGCGCTGAGGGAGGAGGTGGGGTTCCACTGGAAGCTGCCAAATGGGTAGGGTTTGCCTTGATTGGGGGAGGGTATTTTCGGGGGGGACAAGGGGCGCGATGATGGGGGCTGGGGGAGGATCGCGAGCTGTCTGCCTCGAACCCCCTTTGCATCTCCTCATCTCTTTCTGGGGGAGGAATACGTGAGTGTGCGTGTCCAACTCCTATTCCCTTTCTCTGTGGCAGGCCACCAAAGCCGAATCCGAACTTGAATTCTGTGCTGCTGATTGCAGAGCTGGTAGGGCGATGAATTCCCGGGGGAAATGTAATGGAGTGGGGGCTTGCTTTGGTTTGTATTCAGAAGATGGGAGAGGGAATTTTCCACCTGGCTACAGCGGAGGCGGGGAGGAGGGGGAGAGGGGCGAGGAGGGAGGGAGCGAGATGAGGGATGAGGCTGCTTCTGACCCTTCCCTTCCCTGCCCTGCCCTCTGCGGCGGCGCAGTCCTGACGCCCTGAGGTCCCGGATCGGCGACCCCCGGTGGGCAGAGATCGGCTGAATCCCAGAAACGAGCCTTCTCAAGGAGGCCACCGGTTGCAGAAGCTGGAAGTGAAATAAAGGCGCGCGCTTGTTCCCGAGCTCCTGTAAGAATCTGAGAAATAACGGGGGGAGGGGGGACTTTAAGAAGGGGGTGTGGTTGAGACCTGAGACCAAGAGATTAATGAGATCTTATTTATTCCCACAAATCTGCGACCGATGTGCTCTATTTTGAGAGCCCAATGTCAGCTCCATACACTATTACACTTCGAATTAGAAGCAACAGTTGCCGTCCCACTTGAAAGACTGGCGGGAGGGGATGGATGTGGCTGTAAAAAGCACTCTGCTAACACGGAGACGCTGGCTGGCTCCGTGAGTTCGTAATTGCCAGTCTCCTGGAAGATAATTTTAGGGCAGTGGGCAGATATAAAATGTACTGCAGGATATTCAGGAAGGGAGAAAATACAGCTGCAACCAGTTCCCTTATTAACCCCCCTCTTTTTTTGTTTCTTTTTTACAGTTCCTACTGAGATAGGAGAAAGGCAGAGCTCCCCCCCCCCCGCACGCCTGCAGATTAGGCTTTTCTAAAAAGCTTGAGCATCTCGTTATAGTCAGAGACCCGGTCATCGTCCGTCATGGCTAGCATCATTGCACGCGTGGGTAACAGCCGGCGGCAGAACGCGCCCTTGCCGCCTTGGGCCCATTCTATGCTAAGGTCCCTGGAGAGGAGTCTTGGTCCTTTAATGGCCAACATGGCAGAGAGAAACATGAAGTTGTTCTCGGGGAGGGTGGTGCCAGCCCAGGGGGAAGAAACCTTTGAAAACTGGCTGATCCAAGTCAATGGGGTCCTACCAGATTGGAATATGTCTGAAGAGGAAAAGCTTAAGCGCTTGCTGAAAACCCTGAGGGGCCCTGCGCGGGAGGTCATGCGTTTGCTGCAGGCTGCGAACCCCAACCTAAGTGTGGCAGATTTCTTGCACGCCATGAAATTGGTGTTTGGGGAGTCTGAAAGCAGTGTGACCGCTCATGGTAAATTTTTTAACACCCTGCAGGCACAAGGGGAGAAAGCCTCCCTTTATGTGATCCGTTTAGAGGTGCAGCTCCAGAATGCTATTCAGGCAGGGATCATAGCTCAGAAAGATGCAAACCAGACTCGCCTGCACCAGCTCCTTTTAGGGGCTGAGCTGAGTGGGGACCTGCGCTTTAGGCTGAAGAATCTTCTCAGAATGTATGCAAATGAGCAGGAGCGTCTCCCCAGTTTCCTGGAGTTAATCAGAATGATTAGGGAGGAAGAGGATTGGGATGACACTTTTATTAAAAGGAAGCGGGCCAAGAGATCTGAGTCCATGGTGGAGAGGGCAACTAGCCCAGTGGCATTTCAGGGCTCCCCACCCACAATGATGGGTAATGCCGACTGCAACGTGATAGAGATAGATGATACCCTCGATGACTCAGATGAGGATGTGATCCTGGTGGAGTCTCCGGACCCTCCATTGCTTTCATTCTCGGGTTCTCCTCCCCCCAGACGCAGGGCCAGACCTGGGGATCAAGTGCTAGTCATTGATTCCCCCAGCTATTCCCGGGATGAATCTCCTTCCACCAGCGGGGGTTCTGGGCATAAGAATGACGGTCCCGGGGATTTGCGTAGAACCAGGAAGCGAAAATACACAATCCGCTGCTCATATTGCGGAGAGGAGGGCCACTCAAAGGAAACCTGTGACAATGAGAGCAACAGGGCCCAGGTGTTTGAGAATCTGATCATCACCCTGCAGGAGCTGACACATACCGAGGAGGAGGGGCCAAGAGAGGCCCCTGGTGAACCCAATGACCCTTCTGAGCCACAGTGAGGTGCTAGCCCCTAGCTTTAAATCAACCCTAATTTATATTCAGAGTCCAGTAATGGGGGAAATGGGGGGGGTGCTTCTAATTGCATGAATTAATCCACAAAGCGACTTTCTCTTGGGATGGAGGAGAAAGGGTCTTGAATAGCAGCACAGTGGAAGGAGATGGCCTGACCTCCGTCCTTGCTTCCAATCCCCTGCTGCCTAAGGGTCTACTTTCTGTGTGTGCCCCTTTCCTTGATGGTTTTATTCCCTTTGTGAAAGTGGTATAATTCATTGTTAAATATTAAAAGAAGAAATAAAAGTATAAAAAGTACAAATTACCCCAAACCTTCCAACCCTTATATAACCACTGTCAACCCTTTGATGAATGTCCTTCTAGATATTTCCCTATACCTGTGTGCCCAGATAGATGATATATGTAGAGATAAAAGTGATCAAATATAAGTGCTGTTCTAAAGTCTGTATTTTTTCACCAAACAATATACGTTGTGGGCTTCTTTCTATGTCAATAAATATATATCAGCATCTATCCTAATGTCTCTGTGGTATAATTTAGGAAGATGTAAAGGAAGAAGGAATAAGAAAAATATATTAAAAAGATATAAAATGTGGAGGTTTTATCAACGTCATTTTGCAGATGAGGAAAAGGAAGAGGAAATGGGCTGAAATAGTCCCCAACGGTAAATGGACAGAGCCTCTTACCACAACTGACCTGTCCCTTAGGTTATAGAGCTAAACTATGGCAGCCACTAGTTGACAACGCACTAATGCTTTCTTCTCTAATGTATCCAGAAGATTCTGACAGCGGGTGAGTCCAGTGCTGATGTAATAGCCCAACATGGGGATCCCGGGGCTCCATTCCTGATCACTTCGGGGAGGGGCAGCTCTCCTTCCTCTGGGTGGATTTCTTAGGTCGCTGCTGCCGCTGCTTCACAGCATCCTGGTCACAACTGGGAATCTCTCCTGTAGGCTGACATGGCCCCCTTCCCACTCCCCAGTTAAGGAAAGAGAGCTACTCACGGGAGCCTGACACCAGGAGGCTCAGCCTCTAAGCCTTGAAGCGACATGTTAGAGGACACGGGCAGCCCAAGGACTTCAGGCCAATCCCACCCCAAGAATTAAGAATAGCTGAGGAGAAATGAAAGGCAATATAGTTGCAAGGACACGTGAAGGAACGCGGGGATCAGAAAGCCAGGAAGCCCTCCACACTATTTTCTCGGAGCAGTGGGCATTCATGGCCCTGGGGAGGCACTTTCGCAGAAACCTGCCTGGTCCCCTCTCCTGATCTCATCTTGGAGGGTAGTAAAAGAGGACACGTTTGACCTTAGATCCCTAGGGTCCCTATGTTTCTTGTAGTTGCATAAGTCCCTATCTCTGTGAGCCGGACAGGGCCAGGGTGGGGGTGGTGTGGGAATGATTGCATTTAAGGCAGCGGGTGGAATGTGCAGACCTGAGGACCTGAAGGAGCTGTCGTGCAGGAAATGGGTGGTCCACAGCACTGAGAGGACAGTGCATGCAGAATGGGAGATGGTGTGTCAGGGGCCAAGCATAGAGTAAGAGGAGAGCACGATGACCAGGGAGACTCACAGGGAGATTGACAGGGACAGGACGCCTGCTAGGAATCACAGATCCCAGGGTTTCATACAGAAGTCTGGGCTGTGTGGTACCAGGAACGGCACAGGTTGGGGGCCCAGGGAGAGACAGTGGGGTCCTAATTACATTAGCGGTTGATAACAACTCAGTCGGGACAAAGGGGTGCAGGCTGAGAGGGAAGAAGGAGAAGAAGCCAGTGTAGCCTTCCCTGGAATGCCAAGGCCAGAGCCTACCTTGAAAGTGCTTCTCTTTCTAGAAACAGCCCTTCAG
Organism: Vicugna pacos; assembly: GCF_048564905.1. Taxonomy (NCBI): domain Eukaryota; kingdom Metazoa; phylum Chordata; class Mammalia; order Artiodactyla; family Camelidae; genus Vicugna; species Vicugna pacos. The sequence goes on from NC_133023.1 coordinate 82,985,286, forward strand.
CTCCTCCCTGGCTTCTTGCTCCTGCTTCACCCATGACCCACAATCTGACCTTACGATTCTCCTTCTCCCCAAACCCCTGTCCCCAGCCACACTCTCTCCCTACAGAGGAGGGGGTGGTGAAGGCTCAGCCTCCTGTGCTCTCCCATCACCCCTCTCCCATCCCCAGCATCCCAGGTTTGCCTTAAGCCTCAGCCTCCTTAACCCTCCCGGCCAGAGGAAACTGGGAGGGCCACTCTGACTCCGACCCTTTAGCTGAGAACTGGCCAGGAGGGCAGACTCCAGAAGCCCTCTCCTTGCATCCATCCGTGGTAGCTCTGGGACCCTGGTAGCCACCTGCATCTCTCCAGAGCCGAAAGAAACCCCTCCCCCACCTCTAGGCAAGAGGCAGCTCCATTCATGCCCCCAAAACCACAGGGGCCTGCAACACTTCCCAGCCCACAGAGATTTTAACCCTTAATTCCTCTCTACCTTCCTCATCTAGTCCAGATTAGAACATCATTCCACTTTCTGCTCATCTTTTCTCAATGTTACTCTAGAAACACTTGTTGAATATATGCCCAAAGACACAGTTTCTGCTGCCATAATTTCTTGCTGGCACCAGGTGGAAGAGAAAGATGAAACAATACAGAAGTAAATTCTGCCCATCTCACTACCCTCCCTGTCACTGGTGTTAGCTTGGATGTTCAGTACAGACTACTGCTTTGAAAATTTCTTGCTATTCACCCCCTTTTTCTTCCCTCCACCATCTTCCTCTCTGCTATATGAATTTGAGACTTTAAATTTTTATTTCACTAACTTGATGTAACCTGAGATTTCTTTTTTGCTTCACGTTGTGTGACAATGGCTTTTCCTTTACTCAAGAAATATGTATTTCCCTAATTAGAAGATCTGGAACTGATACCTGGGTTATGAGATCAGACTGATGGGGTTAACCTAAAAAAGGCTTCATTTCAAACTCTAGGCTTCTTTTCTTCCTTTCTGCCTTCGTTCTCATTGGTCGCTAAGAGATGAAAATCCCTCTTTTGTCTTGTTAGAAGAAACTAGCCTCTGAGTGCCCTCCTGCATTATGTCTCCCTCCTTCCTGGCATCCTCTTCCCTTGGTTTCCATGACACCCCTCTCTCACCATTCCCCCCTCCCTGACCTTCCTGGTGCACACTTCTCAGTCTCCTTTGCTGAATCTTCTTCCTCTTCCTGATCCTTCCATAATAGTAATAAAAATCATTACAACTGTGGTTTATTAAGAGCTTACTGTGTGCCAGGCACCCTGTACTAAATCCTTGAAATACATTGGCTCCTTTAATCCTCACATTAACTCCACTAAATAGGCATTACCATTAACACAGGTTTCAGATGAGGAAACACAAAGTTAAGAAACTTGCCTAGGGTCATGCAGCTAGTTAGTGGTGGAGCCAGAGGTTACACTCCAGGGTGAGAAGCCTATATTTCTTATATGTCTGAGCTCTCCTGTGTTCACAGCACCCTATGATGTAGGTGTTATTACCTGCATATGAAGTATAAGGAAACTGAGGTTTGTGAATTCAGGATAATAAGACCTGCCTTTCCCAAGTGTGCCCTGTGTATGAGTGATTAGCATAGGGCCGGTCCATTGTAGGCTCTCAAGAAATGGTAGCTATTATTACTCAGCTAGAATGCGTTATTCTGCTACAGAAGAAAGGAGAGGGAAAAATTAAATGCTATCCGTGCTACGCAGACAGTGCTTTTTCAGTGTTAATCTGACAATGTGACAGTCGGTCTCCAGGAGCTACACCAAGCCTGGCCACTGACAGGCACAGGAGTGGGTTCAGAAATGCCTGAGAGTTGAGTGATGGTGATGACAGTGATGATGGCGGGATAATGAGGGAACACTCATTGAATGCTGAGGTGGATTTCTCCCAGTTTTCTGCATCCCCAGGGGAGGTCTCCTTCCCCCACCTGTCAGAGGTACCCCTATCCTTTCAGATAGTTCAAGGCCAGCCAAGTCTTTCTCTACCTAAACCACTCCCCTGAGAAACATATGGAAGTTAGGGATCAGGGGAGCTGATCTCAGGGGGACACAGATGCTCACCAGTGTTTGGTTGGAAGGAGATATGGGCGAGGTCTGGGGAGTCATTTATAATCTGGGTAACCCTCAAATCCTGTTACTACCAGGGATCTGAGGGGTAGGGTAAAAGGGAGCAGAGAGAGTGGGGCTGGGGCTCCTGCTCATCCTGACAAGATGTGTGGGTCCCAAGCTGCAGCATCTCATCTCAGACCAGAACCCACAATTTATTATGGCCTCTCACAACTGCTCTCTCAGATATTCACCATCCTCATTTTACAGACCAGGACACTGAGGCACACATGGTTATAGTAACTTGCCTAATATCAGACAGCTAGTAAGGGTTGGAGCTGGAACTGAACATTAGATCTGTCCCTTCCCAGAGATGGAAGTCTTTACTATTGTGCTGTAAAGTCATTCCTAAGGTAATAGGTACAAAAGTTCAGATTATTCTAATGGCTACAGCCCAGGTGTGGATTTCTGAACTGTCACACTCACAACCTAAAGTCTGCACAGTAGGATGGCCTCAGTCTCATTTCTTTTATTGAACAAGACAGAAAAAATGACCAGTTTAGGAAACTTCCTTCTCAGAGCCTGAAACCATTTTCTCCTCATATTTATTTTTATAGTCAATTTCTGGGATAATATACTAAAAATAACAAACTGTTGGTAAGGACTTGGGCAAAGAGTTTCTCTCCCACACTGGTAGGACTGAGAATTGACACATTCTTTCTAGAAGGCCAAGGAGGAAATGTATCAAAGGCTGACATGTAAAAACCCTGAATCCAGCAGTTTAACTTCCTGAAATTGATGCTAAGAAAATAACTGAACAAGTGTAAAAAATTTTATGAACAAAGATGTTTACTCTAGGTTTTTTTTTTTTGTAATAGCGGATAACTGGAAACAACTTGAAAGACCATGAATCAGGTTCAGCTGAATAAATTAGGCTCCACACTCAGAATGGAATGCTATGCTTTTATAACTCTGGGGGTGCATTCAGATCATTGGGCCTAACCAGACAAATGAAGAGTGGCCCCTCTAGAAAAGACCAGCGGTCCAGCAAGTCTTCTGTGTTATCTGACTCCCAGTGTGCTGTGTCCAACTGCCTGGTCCTCCCCTTCATATGGAAAACCCTTGCTGATCCTCGGGCCAGCTTCCTCTGACTCCACTAAAGGTCATTCCTTATATCTTAGGTAATACTTATCATTTCGTTGTAATTGCTTGTATAATTATCTGTCCTCTCCAGTAAGCTTATAACCCCTGTGTGTAGCACAGGGAGTTTTAGATATCTTGGTACAGAATCCCACCTCACGTGTTTGCCCTGGCTCCAGATGTTACTCTTCCTCCAGATGTCCCTGTGCCTTGAGCCCTAACCATGTTCAAGTATTCACTCAAATGGCACCTCCTCAATGAGGCTGGCCCTGAACAGACCATGAAAAACTGCACACCTGGCCACCAGCACTCTCATTCCCCCTTCCCTGTTCAATTCTCCCATCACATACGTCTCTTCTAACACACCTCATACTTCACTGATTTATTAGAGTCGTTGTTTATTCCTGTCTCTCCCCATTAGACTATAAACTCAACAAAGGTAGACGTTTTAGTCTGCTTAGTTCACTGGTGCATGCCCAGCTCCTAGAACACTGCCTGGAACACAAGCTGGGTCTCAATAAATGTCTGTGGCTGGAATGAATGAAGGGCACACAGTAGGCACTCAGCGGATGGCAGCCTTTATTACTACCACTCTCCCGGAAGTGGTGTTGCTGGAGGGGAGTCAGTCAAGGAGAGAACAGCTCCCACTGCTGAAGTGCTGTCTACCTAGCTGATGAGGTCAGAAACCCGGGAGACAGTCTAGATCAACTGCTTGCTTCCACTCTCCCGGGCCGTCACTTATGAGTTGGACCACCCACTCCTAACATGGCAGAAAGTGAGAAATGGGTTTCTTTGTAGCTTCTATGTCACATTGTCAGACCTTAGGTCTAGGCATTTCAAATTTCCAGTCACTCCATGTGTATTTGTAAATATTAAAGATAACTGCCCTGTAAAATATGAATGTTTTGGGTACTGTTACTTCCCTTCTATTAAAGAATAATAAAAAGTAATAATAATATGGTGAAGACACTATGGAAAATAGTATGGAGGTTCCTTAAAAAACGAAAAATAGAGCAAAAAATATGGTCCAACAATCTCACTCCTGGGCATATATCCAGAGAAAACTCTAATTTGAAAAGACATACACACTCCAATGTTCACAGTAGCACTATTTACAATAGCCAAGACATGGAGACAACCTAAATGTCCATCAACAGATGGCTGGATAAGGAAGGTGTGGTGTATATATATATACATACACATGTATATATATATATACATACACACACACACACACACACATACATACACACACAATGCACTGTTACTCAGCCATAAAAAAGAATGAAATGATGCCATTTACAGCAACATGGATGGACCTAGAGATTATCATATTAAATGAAGTAAGTCAGACAGAGAAAGAAAAATATGATATCACTTACATGTGGAATTAAAAAAATGATACAAATGAGCTTATTTACAAAATAGAGACTCACAGACATAGAAAACAAACTTATGGTTACCAAAGGGGAAAGGGAGGGGGAATAAATTAAGAGTATGGAATTAACATATAAAAACTACTATACACAAAATAGGTAAGCAACAAGGATTTACTATATAACACAGAAAACTATATCCAGTATCTTGTAATAACCCATAATGCAAAATAATATATATATATAAGAATCACTTTCCTGTGCACTTGAAACTAACACAATATTGTAAATCAACCATACTTCAATAAAAAATATATAAGCCTTGTGTGAATAATAAATAACCTAAGATCTAAAGAGAGTGATAATAATGAGTATTATTTTCAATTGCTATGTATTGAACATGTCAATAATATAATAAGAATTATCAACCCCACTTTAGAGGAGATAAATGGGTCTCAGTAAGAGACAGCAACAGAATTAAGGTGCTAGTAAACAGATGGTAAGTCTGGCACCAAAGTCTGTGAACTTTCCATCATATATTTCAAGTAAAAATACTAACATTAATGAGAAAAACTGTATCACAGTGGAAGATCAGTTATTGGGGCAGGGGTAACAGGCAGATATGAGTATTTGATCAATTTCCTGCTCATCAGGCACAGGTTAAAGCTGTTTGAAAGTCTGTAAGTAAAAGAATTTAAATTTTACCAGAGGGAATGTGATGGAGGTTGATTTTAAATATCCTGGATGGACAAAGATCTAATTTAGCTCAGGGAAACATAATTGAAAATAGAATCTCTTTAGTATCACTGATTTCTGAAACTCAAGAAAGGACATGATAAACTTTTTCCTTTCTGTCTTCCAAAATATTTTGTAAAACTATTTCACTCATTAAATAATTTGAGTTGTTATAAAAGTAGAATACTTAGAAAGTCACAAAAGTATATGAAAGATTTTATATGGTTAATATTTACTAGCCATAGAAGTATACATAAAGAAAAATAGACCATAGGTAAACTGAACATTTTGGCATACTTCTTTGGAATCTATTTTCCTAACTCCGTGAGTGTAGATACATGTACAATTTACTTTATTGAGTGAATTTTGTTCTTTTTCTATTAATAAATGTAATAATTTCAAAATCAGAAAGTAAAGATTGGCAAAAAGAGGAGTAAGGGAGTAGTAAAGCCTGAGCAAATATAAAACATACCAGAAAAGAAAAAACCCTATAAGAAATAAACACTGCTGTTACTGGCTGACAAATAATGATCATTAATTGTAGAAAGTGTGATTATTTTCATAGAAAAAGGGAAAGCACTAGTGAAAACATTTCTGAAAATAAAATAATGTGGGACATTAATGTAACATCTGAAAGACTTAGGCAAAGAAGATGATAAAACTCTTTTGAGCACACTATGAGAAGATATGAATGAAAGGAGAACTGAAGCTTAGCTAAAGGATGGCAGGCACAGTGGCCGCGGAGAGGAAGACATTATTATAAAATCACCCAGGCCCCAGCCACATCATAGGCTGGCCTCACAATTACAATGCAGGGACCCTCTGCCCCACTAGGCTTACTATTAACTGCAGTAGCTCATTGGGAATAAAACAAGAGTCGTGAGAGCCACAGCAGGCATGCGCCAGGGGACAGTTAGAACACAGAGGGGGGCCCTATAATCCAGGGTGTCAGGAATAGCTTCTCACAGGGGGTAATGTGTAGGCTGTAGGACTAGTATCCTCAGCAAGATCAAAGGGAGATCAAAGGGATCAGAGCACCAACCAATGTGAAAGGTACATACCTTACCATTGTTGTCAGAGAGCCCCAAACAGGAGGTCTAAGAGGCCTTAGAGGAGCATACTGCTTCCAACTTGAAGGTTGTGGTGGTGAGATCTCAGCGCCACTGGAGGTCAGTGGGGACTTCAAAACTGTCAAGTGCTGACTCCCCGAATATCACCAACACACCTGTTGATATGACAAAGCTGAATTTATTGCTTACTTCAATAAGGGAGAATCCCACCTCATAAAGTTTTGCCAGTGTTTCTCTGAGAGGAAGGAAGGATCAGAATTTATTGAGAAATGTACGTCTGGTTTAAGGCAGAGGGTCTTTCAACTTTGGGACTTGATTAGGACTTGGTAAGGATCATGATACATATAGTCTAGGATTGGTGGAGTCAGCAAGGGGAGGATTTTAAGGAGAAGGACTTAAAGAATTTCTGAGTGCAAACTGTTGATGCTCTCCATTGGAGAGTTGATGGCTCTTTGGCGATGTTTCTGTAATGAAAAAAACTATTTGCTTGGACAGAGGAGTCCTGGAAAAGTAATGCCAATGAGGATGGTGGACTAGCAAAGTCATACTTACGTGGACAGTATGGCATGGTTTTGTTTCTCAGTGTCCAGGCTGAGTATGGGGATGGACTGTTTCAGTTCTCATATATAAAACATTTTTTTCTGAATAATTCACCTTAGGTATGCATTTATTTTGTGGTGTCAAAATCCTTTCATTTACCTGAGTCCCAAGGAAAGATGACATCTACTCTTCCTAAGTTTTTATTAAGCCTTGAGAAACAAAAATAGCTAGCTTTAACCAGCCTGCTAAACCCTTTAGGTGAATTTTTATTCAATCCTCAAAAACATCTTGCGAAGCAGGCACTATTATTATCCCTATTTTATAAAAGGAGGAAACTGAGGCTCACGGAAGTAATAATTACCTCACGTTCATCAGCTACAAATGCATTTTGCCAGAACGTGAAGAAAAAACATTTTCAACAAAATTGCCTTATTCTGTTCAGTTTTTGCAGAAGGGACCTAGGATGTAGGTTCAAGAAAATTATTTGGCCATTCTGTCCTCTTTAGGGTCATTCTCCTTTGGGGAGAAGGAAGGAGGGGCTGGAGGCCTCCTCCCGGGTCTGGGTCAGCAACCCTTGCCATCACCGCATCGCCCCAGGGCCAGCAACACGGGCATTTCGGCTGCAGAAGCCTCCACCTCGGCCTGGGCTGCCCCGCGGACCGGAAGTCGTCGGACCGCTTGTCCGCGCATGCTCCGGCCGGCTGGTTCCCGCCGTGCCGGCTTTGCCCGCTTCCGGTTACCAGGGGAGCTACGACGCGCTCACGGGTGTGGAAAGGGGCGGAGGCCAAATGATCCGGGAGCCGCGCGCAGGAACGTGGGGTTCCGCGGCGTGGAGCCCGGGACCGCTGCGAGCCTGCACAGACTGGTTTCCTCCCACCACCGCCTTCTCCTTTCGCTCTGCGTGGGCCACACGGTGGGACTGCAGCGGCGAAAGCGACTTAAGTCCGGGCGCACTTATCTAACCTGCTGGCGACCCTGAAAAGCAGCCGCGTGAGTTTCCCAGGAACCAGGAGGCCCAAGAAGGAGACCCCTCACTCTGACGTTGTGGCAGTTTTTGCCCGTCCCGCAACACAAAGGAGGGACTTGGTCCCAGCCTTTCCCCTAGCATCCTCTTGCATCTCCCCACCGCCCTTGGAGAGGTGTGCTTTCGTCTGGAGTACCCCAGGGGGCAGGCCTAGGAGATGGAGTTTGTATCTTTCGGCTGTTTTGGCAGGGCATCCTTGTCCAGTAAGCACTGACCAAATTGCCAAAAGGGAAATTTTTTTTTTAAAAAAACATTTTCACAGATATGCTGTAATAGAACAATTCACTTGGTTGTGAACAGTATTTGAGAGTTGCGAGAAGTGAATTTATTACCTGACTACAGTTTATTGCTTGGAGTAGGGGCCTTAGGCACACTCACACTTAAACTGGAAGGCCATGAATTATCCAAATTACACATTGGGATCACCCAACTGGAAACCCGTTGTACACTTCGTCACACAATTTTCACAGATAAGCTGACTTTGATGTTTCTGTCAGCACAACCCCAAGCCCCAACCAACAAAAATGCCTCAGAAACTTCATTCACCACAATTCATACCATATCTTGTCCTGGAGGAAAAAAGTTAATTTAGAGAGAAACTAAATAATACAATAGATTGAGGGATTTTTTTAAAAAATGAGCTTTATAGATTGTATACAATTAACTTCACTCATTTTAAGTGCACATTTATTTTTAGTAAATTTACAGAGTTGTGCAACCATGCCACAATCCAGTTTTAGAGCATTTTTATCACCCCCGCAAAGTTCCTATAAGACTGCAGTTAATCTCTCCTCCCACCTCTATCCCTAAGCAACCACTTATCTACCTTCTGTCTCTGTAGTTGCTTTTTCTGGAAAGTTCATGTAAATGGAATCATACAATATGTGGTCTTTTGTGAATGGTTTCTTTCACTTAGCATGTTTTCCAGGTTCATCCATGTGGCAGCTTGTATCTGATTTTTCTTCCTTTTAATAGCTAAGTAATATTCCGTTGTATGGATATTCCACATTTGTTTATCCATTTATTGGTTGATGGACATTTGAGTTGTTTCTACTTTTTGGTTATTATGAGTAAGCCTTGTGTGAACATTTGTGAGGGTATACGTTTTCAGTTGTCTTGATTTTACTGCCCTGCACATGTGCTGCTGTAACACCCTGAAGAGACCTCTGTAATAACACTTAATACACTACCCCGTAAGCTTGGATTCATTCTCTGTCTCTCTGCTAGAGAGGGCAAGGACCATGTTCACTTGTTTCCTAGTGTAGGAGTGGAATTTATGTGTCATATGGTAACTGCATATTTAACTTCTTTTAAGAACTTCCAGACTGTTTTTTAAAGTGGCTGCACCATTTAATATTCCCATCAGTAAACGTATGAAGGTTCCACTTTGTCCACACCTCACCAACACTTGTTTTGTCTGTCTTTTCGTTTGGTATCTCATTGTGATGTTAATTTGCCTAGACTGAGTGGTATTTGGTTTAGCTAGTTTCACTTCACTTTAATGAATGCCTTTTAAAATATTCTAATCTAGGAGCTGAAATGAATAATACATGGTCCCTCCTTGCAAAGAGCTCATAGTCCCTTCAGGGAGACAGGCAGAGAGACAGATAATTACAGCAAAGTGTCTTAAGTGCTCTGATGGAGTTGAGCACGGAATGCTATGGGGAGCAGAGAAGAGGGACACCTAACCTAGGCTGGGGGGAGGATGGAGAAAATACTAAAGGGGCTTTAATGTGGCTCTGGTTTTCTTTTGTGTATTTTTATCAAAATTATACATGTACACAGTTTTAAAAAGTCCAATACTTCTACAAGGTTTGCTCTTAAAGAAAAAAGGAGCCCCAATTTCCTCCCCTTTCCCTGCTCCTGCCAAAGCAATCACTTTCTATTCTTTTAAGTCTTTGGATATTTACCTCTATATCTTTAAATAGCATAGTATATTTTTATTTGAGAAAGAAAAATTATCAGCCCTGACATAGGCCAAACAATCACCATTCCCACTCGCATGATTTCTAACATCCCCATTAAATGTTAACACATAATTAATTGTGAAAGCCATGGTCAGAATGCAACTAGGGAACACAACGTTTCAAATAAGATTCAACAAGATGTTATTTTTCGATTCCATTTTTTCATTAGTAGACCTGTATTACAAAACCGTGTAGTCAATTATTATTATATTTTGGATTTCATCAATTAAAATTTTATGGAAATTTGTTTTTTTCTGTTGTTATATAAGTATCTACATAATAGCCTCCATTTTGCTTCTTGGCTCATAGAGCCTCAAATATCTACCATCTGACCTTCACAGAAAAAGTTTACCAACTCCTGGTTTAAAAGAATAAACAGAAATGGAAAGCAGTTGCCACCTACTTGCTGGGTGACCTTGGGAAGTCACTTTACTTCTTTGGCCTTGATTTTCATTATCTATAAAATGGAGATAAAAGGTCATGAGCGGTTGAGATAAGCTCTAGAGTGAAAGCCTCCCATCCCCTAAGTTTTTGTTATTAATTACTTAATTATGCAAATATTTATTGAGTGTGCCAAGAACTGTTAAAGGCATTGGGGATTCTGCAGGAAACAAAATTCCTGTTCTCAAAATGGATGTTATTCTAAATGAAAAGAGACTTAAGATGCAATGTGTGGTCTGAGATTGGAGCTTGATTTGAACTAACTAGCTTTATAGGACATTTGAGGGTGGGGAAGTAGGTAAATTTGAATATGGATGGGTTTTAGATGAGATAAAACCTTAATAACATGGAATAGTGGAGGTCATTAACTGAGAAAAAGCAGTTGCAAAGCAGTATGTACGTGGATTATCTCATTTTGGTAGACAGTACATGTATCTGTTATATATGCTTAGAAAAAAATCTGCAAGGATATATATTAAGCTGTTAACAGTGGTAATTTCTGGGTGGTGGAAACATAATGTTTCCATTATTTTTGTTTTCTCATTTTCTATCATAAATGAACATACATGGCTTTGGTAAAAATAAAAGATTCCTTCTAATTAAGAAAAATAATCTCTCTTCTTGGAGCTTACATGCTAGCACCTCTTGTAAGTATTAACATAGCCAAATTGGTCACTTTTTTTCTGGGGGAACACAAGTAAAATCGAGGGTGCTCTTCCCACTTCAGATAACAAAGGGATCAAGGCTTTTTCTGCAAAATAGCTGCAGAATGTAAACCGAGGCTGCTGGCATTTCCCTTGGAGTTCTGCTGGTAAGTTGAGCTTTCTCATACCCAAGTCTTTAGAATGGGGTGGGATTTTGTAGGGTGGCTGGCATTAAAAAAGAAGGGCTAAGAGAGGCAAACATTGTCAGTGCCCATCTAAGCACCATTCAGGAGAGAACCAAAGCCTGATGTGATCAAGCATTTGAATCATGTAACTACTGCTCATTCTTATTCTGGGCCAGAGGTCCATAAACCCTGACATCTATTTTTGTAAATAAAGTCTTAATTGGAACATGGCCACACTCATTTGTTTACATATTGTCTATCAGTGCTTTTGCCCCGCAATGGCAGAGTTGAGTAGTTGTGACAGATGTGGGTATGTGACCCACAAAATTAAATATATTTACTATCTAGCCCTTTAAAAAGAAAAAGTTATGGACTTCTGTTCCAGGCTCATCAGAAAACCATCTCAGTAGGCAAGCCTGTGGGGAGAGTGTGCCCACTTTACAGTTAAATTAACAAATTGATATTCTAATTTATGAAGTTCATTCTCTCCTGAGCTTTATGAGCATGTGTCATTGTTCCCAATTCCAGATGACTCTAGGTTGCTTACAAGATTGTATTTCTCTTTTTTTAATTGAAATATAGTTGATGTACAATACTATGTTAGTATCAGATGTACTACATAGTGATTTGACATTTGCATACATTGTGAAATGATCACCATGGTAAGTCTAGTAGCCATCTGTCCCCACACAAAATTGTTACAGTATTATTGATCATATTCCTTATGCTGTGTATTAATTCCTGTGACTAATTTACTTTATAACTGGAGGTTATACTTCTTAATTCCTTTCATCTATTTCGCCCCCACCACTCTCCTCCCCTCTGGTGACTACCAGTTTGTTTTCTGTATCTATGAGTCTGTTTTTCTTTTGTTTTATTTTTTAGATTCTACATAAAAGTGAGGTCATACAGTATTTGTCTTCTCTGTCCGACTTACTTCACTTAGCATAATACCCTCTAGATCCATCCATGTAGTTGCAAATTAATAGACACTTAGGTTGCTTCCATATCTTGGCTATTATGAATAATGCTGCAATGAGCATTGGTGTGAATATATCTTTTTGAATTAGTGTTTTTGTTTGTTTTCTTCATATAAATACTCAGAAGTGAAATTGCTGGATCAAATGGTAGGTCTAGTTTTAATTTTTTAGGAACCTCCACACTATTTTCCATAGTAGCTGCACCAATTTACAGTTCTACCCAACAGTGTAAGAAGGTTCCCTTTTCTCCACATCTTCGACAACACTTGTTATTTGTTGTCTTTTTGATGATAGCCATCCTGACAGGTGTGAGGTGGTATTTCATTGTGGTTTTATTTGCATTTCCCTGATGATTAGTGATGTTACGCATCTTTTTGTGTGCCTCTAGGCCATCTGTGTGTCTTCTTTGGGAAAATGTCTATTCAGATCCTCTGTTTATTTTTTTAATCAGGTTTTTTTTTTGAGTTGTATGAGATCTTTGTATATTTGGGATATTAACTGCTTATCAGATGTATCATTTGCAGATTATCTCCTCCCATTCAGTAGGTGGCCTTTTCATTTTGTTGATAGTTTCCTTTGCTGTGCACAAAATCTTTTGAGTTTGATATAGTCCCATTTGTTTATTTTTGCTTTTGTTTCCCTCTCCTCTGGAGACAGATCCAAAAAAAGTTGTCTTTAATTGTGGAAAATCTTTTCTGCTAATCTTTAGATTGTTCTTATAAATAGTTGCTCTGTAAGTAGTTGTAATTTTGGTGTCTGTGGGAGGAGGTGAGTTCAGGGTCTTCCTACTCCACCATCTTGGTCACCTCCCTGAAGATTGGATTTTTTTTTATTCAATATACACCCTTAAAATTATTTATTTATTATGGACGTACTAAGGATTGAACCCAGGACCTTGTGCATGATAAGCATGTACTCTACCACTAGAACTATACCCTCCCCCCAGCTGTACCCTCGCCCCAGCTATACCTTCGCCCCTGGATTTCTTATCATGCAAAGCTGAGGTGAAGGTCAGACTACAGAAAAACAGAAAATTCATCAAGGTAGAGGATAGCCTGTGAGCCCTATCAATAGCTAGCTGGTTGGTTGCATTCATCTAGCTAAGATCTACTTATGCTTCAAATTTAGTTCAAGTGCCTCCTCCTCCCAGAAGCCTCCTCTCACTCCTCACCCTGATTTCACTGTCCTGTGCCAGTGCTCCTGAAGCACCCTCAGCAGTCCTTTGTCATAACATTGAGCACACTGTCCTGTGATCCTGTATTCATTTCTGGCTCTCCACTGGAGAGGGCCAGGACCATGTTTACTTGTTCCCTGGTGTAGCCCCTGAGCCTAGCATAATGCCTAGCTTATAGCAGCTTACCAGCTGTGTATCCTTGGTCATGCTACTTCTCTGAACCTCAGTTTTCTTGCCAGTAAATGGGGATGATAGTAATAATAATAGTATCTACCTCCTAGGGTTGAATGAATGAATGAATGACATTGTTTCAGCTGTTTTGGGAATTGTGAAAGTCTACATCAGTAGTACCTGAAGTAATGAGGGGTTTTACCAGCAACACACTTATCCTATATTGCCTACCCAGACTGGAGCAGCATTCATTTACTATGTGAACACTTATTGAGTACCTACTGTATACCCGATACTGTGTTAGATATTAGAGATAGAGCAGAATATACACAGTCTTCACCCTCCTGGATATTATATTGTAGTAGGAAAGATGGATCAATAGACAAGTAAACTGATACATAAAAATGTATTACAGACTGTGATTAATGATAAAGAAAATAAATAAACTAAATAAACTAAATTAGAGTAATTAAGACAAGTTGCTACATATCTGGTGCTCAGGGATAGCTTCTTTAAAGAGGTGACATCTGAGATGAGACTAGAAAGAATGAACCAACCATGAGAAGAGCTGCAGAAGGAATATTCTAGGCAGAGGGAATAGTAAATGCCAAGGCCTTGGAATCACAAAGGATCTGGCACGTTCAGGGAATGGAAGGAGGCAAAGGTGGCTAGAAGGGTGAAGAGACTGGATTCATTCTAAGAGTAGAGGGAAGCAATGTAGTGATTTTGAGAAGGAGAGTTATATCATTTGTCACTCTGTATTTTTAAAAACTTAAAAAAAAACTGGTAGAATAACAGCCCCAAAGATGTTTATGTACGAATCCCCAGAGCCTGCGAGTATGTTACTTTCCATGACAAAAGGGACGTTGCAGATGTGATTAAGTTAAAGGTTGTGGCATGAGGAGCTTATACTGGTGGGTTCAATATCATGACAAGGGTCCTTGTAAGAGGAAGGCAGAGGGCCAGAGTCAGAAGAAGGAGATATGATGATGGGAGCAGCGGTCATAGTCGGAGAGTTATTTGAAGATGCTGTGCTGCTGACCAGAAGACGGAATACCAGGCCCAAAGCCGGCGAGTGTAGGGAGGACTTAGAGGCTGGAAAAGACAAGGGTCTATATTCTCTCCTAAAGCCATTAGAAAGAACACACCTGTGACGACACCCTGACTTTAGCCCTGTGAGACCCATCTTGGACTTTTGACCTTTGAAAGGGGCCACACTTTGAGAACTACTGTTCTAAGACTAAAGACAAAAAAACTAACAACGTATACATAAATACTATAGTTAGTAGGCTTGTTTTTCACAGAAGTGTAGGTTGGCAACCTGGATCTACACATATTCTACTCTCAAGAAAATAAGTAAATATATTGTGAATGATGAGAGTCAGATTTTAGTCTGTCTGAGGAGGGAGTTACACATAGGGAAAGACATGACTGGTGGTGATCAGAGGTATCAGTACGAACACATTGTTTTATGTGCACACATACACACCCCCACAATCCAGACACTCACACAGAGGTAGATACAGATATAGAAATAGCTATATGGTTGTTTGTATTTATACTTGTTTCCTAGCTCTGTTGAGAAGGTGTACAAGCAATGACAGCCCCAAACCAGTGAGCACACCTAGCACTCAGATCTTAGTTTTAAAATACCATTCTCCAAATAGAAGGAACCAGGACACTTGGCGAAATGGCTGCTTCTAAGGCTAGGGCAGGGGGACTATAAGATGAGGTTGGAGGTAAGTCTTCCTCTGCCAGAAAGTAAGAAAGTGCCCGTGGAATAATGGGGACATGGTAAAAGTATGCAGGAGTCAATTAGAAGGGGTTCCCAATGGTGAAATCTGTGACAATTTAAGCAACAAAATAATGATAGTATGGATTGTAACCCACAGAATAAGATAAGAATCCATGAGTCCATACTAAGACACAGAAATAACTGAATAAATACATGAGGGTGAAGGGAAAGCACTTGTTTAGGGTAATATTCCAATTAATAAATGTAGAAAGAATAATGGAAATAGAAATGTTTTTGGCAGGCACCAAAGAGCAATAACTGTTTCAGGCAAGAATCATCAATGGATGCTAAAATTAATGGACAAAAGTATAATGAGAAACAGTATACATGTTTATAGTCTCAAAGTATCTCCCCACAAGATGCTTATTCATTACAAAGGGCAAAATAGTAACTTCATTGAAAGGAACCTGGCAGATACCATCTTAACCAGATGATCAGAGTTAAGATCAGTAGTTATGGAACCAGCTGATATCTTGTGCCTCTTGATAGGATGCCCTGTGAAGGACACGACACCATCTGTAGTCTTCTTGCCGAGACAAATAACCTAAATTGAGCCACGATGAACCATCAGACAAACCCCAGATTGAAAACAGTGTTTTTCAAAAGTGTCATGGTAATAAAGGACAAAAAAAAAAAAAGACTAAGGAACTGTTTCAGATTAAAGGTGCTGAAGGAGACATGTGTGATCCTGGACCAAAAAAAAGGCCATTGTTGGGGCAATTGGAGAAAAATCGAATAGTCTTTGTTGATTAGATTATAGTGTTGTATGAATGGTAATTTCTTGATTTTTAATATTGTACTGTGGTTATGTAAGATGTTAATATTTGGGGAATCTGGGTGAAGGGTATATGAGGATTCTTTGTGCTATTTTTGCAACTTTTTTTTGTTAAGTCTAATTATTTCCAAGTGGAAAGTTGAAAAACGAAACGTGAGTTACTTACCTCACTGCAGGATATCCCCGGGTGAGCTGACTGCTGTGTGCAGTGTGGCTTATAGATGGGCCATGGTGTAAGTGGGGAGACCAGTCAGGAGACTGTTGCACAAAACCAGGGGAGAATCTAGGGGGATGGCAGTGGAGATACAGAGGGGTGGATGGATTCAAGATGCTTTTTGGCATCTCCACAGGAAGGACGTTGCACAGGAGTGAATGGAAGGGAAAACAACGTCATTTGAAAAGGAGGTTCTCTGGGCATTACCTTCAGATAAAATATAGAACAGAATAGACCCTGCGTGTCTATAAGTGTTTTCATTAGATTCGTGGATTCTGAATCCTCCACTATGTAAGCTGGACTATTTATCATGGAGATTGTATTTTATCTTTTTTCCCCCTATAGTTTTTAATAGTGTTCCTCTCATCCAAAGGAAAACAAGGAAAGGGGATATGCATATATATATATGTTTTTGGTTCCCTCTTGTATTTACCTCTGCTTAGGACTTTTCTCTTGAGAATCCCTCTGCTCTTTTCAAGGAGGGGTCTGAATTCTATGTTGTCACTCAAATTGTGACCCTTACAGAGGTCCATTGGACAGCTCGGGTTTTCACATATGGGGCCCTTCCCTCCATTTAGGTCTTTACCTGGAATACTCTCAGTAACATTTTGTCTGTTTTTAAAGGCTCAGCTCAAACTACCCCCTCCAAGCTGTCTTCCTGGATTTACTCAGCTCAAAGTAATCTTTCTCTTTCCTGGGTAAGTCATAGCTCTTAGTTTATTCCTTTTACTTAGCCCCTATTCACTCTTTCACAGTCATACTCATTGTTTTGTACTTATTTGTATTTGTGACGTATGTCCTATACCAGATTTTAAATTCATTGAGGGAAGTTACTTAGGTTGTTCAACTTTAAATGAATTATTTTCTTTCTCATCATCAGATGCAAAAGAGGTTCACCGATAAAATAAGCTGATAAGTTCCCCCCATGTACTTGGAATCTAATCTTTAGTTTCCCTTGTTTCTGCTGAGAACTTTCCCTGTGAAATATTGGAGTCACTTCCTTTGTCTTCAGTGATCTCCTTTGTAACTTGAAGCCTGTTTTCTGATTTTTTTTTTGCCATTGCTTTGATGAAGTTCTTCCACCAGGGGGAGCTCCTTCCTATAGCTAGGTGAATTTCTTTTTCCTTAGAGGCAAAAGACAGGAGACTTCATTAGACAAAAATATCAAAGCATTGGGAAAACAAACAGTAGAATGTAGGAACTGCACATAACATCTCTTGGGACTTGATTTGGTCCCAGCACTAGTTGGCCCAAAATGCCATTTCACTTGTTCTGTTGGGTTTTGGTGTGATTCTGGCCCATGTGTAAAGATTTCCCTCTTCGCCATCATTTATTTCATCTACAAATATATATTGAGCATATGCTTTGTGTCAGGTATTGCTATAGATGCTAAAGCTTCATCTGTGAACAAAACTGACCAAGCCCCTGACCTCAGGGAGCTTATTTCATATATGAGCAACAGATAATAAGTGAGATAGATAGATAAAAGATGTAGTATATTAGACAGGGACACATGCTAAGAGAAAAAGCAATGCCAGGCCTTGTAGGCCATTGTAAGAACTTCGACTTTTATTCTGAGTAACATGGGAAGCATTGGGGAATTTTGAGTAGGAGTGATGTGATCTGGCATATTTTAAAAGGATCACCCTTGGTTTTTGGATAATAAATTATGTATAAAGGGACAAACTTGGACCATACTGGAACCAGTGGAATTTGTGAGAAGTTTTTGGAGTTTTGGATCTATCTCAAAGGTAAGAGCCAACTGTTACAATTTGCTGCAGATCAGATGTGGGATGTGAGAGAAAGAGGAATCAAGGAAAACAGGGTCACCATGTTGCATAACACCAACAGCATTGCATAAATTGTGACTGGTGCCCGTTGGAGTTGTATAACACAGCATTTCTGTTCAATATGATGCCAAGGTTTTCATCGTAAGCAGCCAGAAGGATGGAGTTGCCACTGACTGCGGTGGTAAAGACTGGGAAGAACAGGGTTGGGAGTTTATCAGAAGTTAAATTTTGGATATGTTGAGTTTGAGATGCCAATTAGACATCGAAATGGAGATGATGAGTAAGCGGTGGGATATACGAGCCTGGCACTCCCAGGTGTGGTTAGGGCTGGAGATAAACAGTTTTGAGTATCCAGATAGTATTCAAAGCTATGAGATGGATGGAATCACAGAGAGTGAGAATAGTTAGAGAAGAGAAGGGAACCAAGATCCTGCCCTGGGACACTCCCACATTCAGAGGTTAGAAGGCGAGTGCAGAGGGTACTTCCAGAAAGAGGGAATGACCAGCTGTGAGAAGTACTTCTGGTTGGCCAAGCAAGAGGAGGGCTGAGAATGTTTGATGGGCTCTAGCAACATGGAGGTCACTGGTGGCCTTGATAAAAGCCTTTCAGTGGACAAAAGCTTGACTGGAATGGGTTCAAGAGAGACGGGGAGGAAAAGAATTGTACATGGGGAATGTAGACAAATCTCTTGAAGAGTTTTGCTGTAAAGAAGAGGCAAGAAATGAGGCAGTAACTGGAATGGGATGTGGGGTCAAGAGAGGTATTCAGAATGGGACAAGTAATGGAAAGTTTGCCCCAGGAATGCTCACTGCTTGTTGGAGTTCACTTGTCCTTACTCACGTGCATTCCTCAGCAGGGTAGCCAGTAATCCTCAGAGAAGCTAGACGTTGAGGGAGGGGAAGTTGCTAGCAAGTTTGCCTGGAACACACTCTACAGAAACCCATGGACAGCCTTTAGCAAAACTGGCCTCAGAACCTCGGCATTTGGCAGAAGGGAGCGTATCCCCACGTGTGGAAACAACCGGGGCCGTGAGCTCAAGCCGTCTGCCTTGTACCCCAGGTGACTCCAGCATCCTTTGCCAACCTTGGAGGATCTAGCCTCAGTTACACAAAAGACAGCCTGTAGATCCCCTTCCAGAACCATTTTCAATTTTCTGTTACTATCTACAGAAGGGACAGGAAAAGAGATTCCTACAGATACTGTGAGCATGACAAAACCCCAGGTAGAGTTTGAACCAAGTGGGAAAACTGATACAAAAACCAGGCCACAGATGCACTCATTATTTCCCTGTTCCTCGACGAGAAGTGGCCTCAGCAGCAGAGGCCGGTGTTGAGCTGGGCTTGCTTCTTGGCTGTGTGTTTTGGTGTTGATGGCTTTGAAAACACATACAGGTTTTACTGGTCTCCGTGTACTGTTAGTATTTGAATGTGTTTCCTACTCTCCGATCTTCCAGGTACAGCTCAAGTGTCCCTTCTTCTGCAGAGCCTTCCTTGGGCCCCCTCACAGGCAAAATCAGTCCTTTCCTTCTCTGTGTTTCCATCGCAGGTTTTCTTTCTGTCTCTTCTCGTGCACATTACGTTGTATGAGAGCTGTGTGTGGTTGTAAATGGAAGAGGCAGTAGAGTGTAGTGGGTGAGACCATGCAGTCTGGAGCTAGGCTGTTTGGGATTAAGTGGTGGTTCTTGCAAATTGCTGAACTGCCTTGTGCCTCAGTTTCTCACCTGTTTCATATAATAATAATAATAATAGTAGTAGTAGCAGCAGCAGCAGCAGCAGTATTGCCCTCATAGGGAATTTGTGAAGATTAAAGAAATTAATCCATGTGAAGGACTTAGAGCAGTGCCCTGTGCATAGTAAGTGCTCGATAAACTTTTGTTATTTGTCTCTCTTCTCCTTGAGGAATAAGACCATGCACTTGTCTTAGCACTGGACTTGGCACAGAGTACTAGGCACTTAATACATTTTTGTGTGAATACACCAGGTTTCTAAATGAAATTAATTCAAGTTTGTATTTAATGGTTTTATGTGCATAGCCCTCTATCAGCTCGCTTATTTACTGCTGGGTATCACTCCATGTAGTGGTTAAGAATGAAAGTTCTAGAGCCTGATGGCCTAGTTTGTATCTTTACTTTGCCACTTATTAGCTCATTAACCTCTCACTGCCTCAGCTTCCTCATCTGGAAAATGAGAAAAAACCGAAGAAGTTAAACACAGAGTTACTGAACATTCAAATGCTGTATATTTATTTTCCTATTAATCTTATCGTTAATTCAATGATTTAATAAACACCTACGATGTTTCAGGATCTGTGTTAGACAGTAGAGGTACAAAGATGAGTAAGGCTTGGTTCTTGCTCTAAGAAAACCCATCAGCTAGTGAAGAAAAGAGTGAACAAGTCAGGGTGTATAGAGCCTGGCGGAGCAAAGGGGCAGTTTTATGAGAGGGACCAGTGAGGGGACAGGGAAGGGGATGAAGTTTTATAGAGGAGGGACATCCTGAGCTTTGCATCAGTGGGTTGAGGGTCCTGGGATAAGAATGTCGCATATATATCAGAATCCCTTTTGCAGTTCATCAGAAATGAATTTCCATGAGATTTCCTTAACAAGAGGCCCCATCCTGTATTTTGAAACCCACAGAAACCATTCTGGGCCAACAACAACACATTGTCAGGCCAACCTAAGTGCACCACATATGGTTTTGGACAGTTTTCCTTGAGCAAAAACGTCTCTTTCTTTTTGTAGGTAAGCCAGAGAGCCCTCACAGGCAGAAGACTGCATTTCAGATGCCTCTGTCCTGCCCTCTCCCTCCCTCCCTCCCGATGAATTTGCTGAGGAGGTTGGCATTTACAGTCTTTCCTGCCTCACCCCAACAATCAGGTGTTAGGAAAAGCAGAGAGTTGGGTGTGTTTTCTAAGAAAAGGCCAAGACCCCTTTCTAACTCCCACTTCTACTAGAGACCTCTCAGGGATGGTGGGATGGGGCAAGATTTCAAATTTTGAGATTAAGAACAGGGTCCCAGTAGATGAAAACATTATGTCTTCTGTCTGTTGGGAAACCAATAAAGCCAGTGAAGCTTGTCCAGATCCCCCATGTAGTGAATAAGAACAATACAATTCAGAGTTCCTGGTGTTCCTCTGGAGCTGATTTTGGCAAGTGATAAGCAGCTTGTAAAAGGCCTTATTATTGAGTGAGCTTTGGCTGCCTGACTTTTGAGGTTGGTTATTTATTTTGCATGTTGTATAACAGGAACATTGGGCAATGCTGAGAAAAGTCCTTCTGGATCAGAGAGTAAGGACTTCTCCGACCACCCCCTCCCACCAGAACCAGATTCCAGCTGCAGAGTCAGGGTCCAGGCTGTGGCTTTCCTGTAGCCCCAGCCACCAAACAGGCCTTCTCATTAGGGGTTGAATACATCAACATTTCCATCAAGTCCCAGCCCAAGAAAAATATATGTATGTGTATAATTTCTCAAACTTACACTGATAATGTGACATGCCTTTGAAAGACACATTTTTAAAGACGCATTTTGGTCATTTGCAACAAGCAGTCATCTACGGGGTCCCTGTCATCGCAGTAGGTAGACGCTGTGAAAGGCGGAGCTTTCAGCAGGTTGCAGGGGAAAGTAGCCAAGAGGTCTTCCCTCCTGTGTGAAGAGTGCCAGGCCGAAACTGTCCCCAGTCCTCTTGGTTCAAGCGTTAAAGCATTGTGCCTCTTATCTCAGGCTAGCCTTGCTGGCTCCCTGAGAGATCCAGATGTTTCAGAGACAGTGAATGAGGGAAGTTACTCTTCTTCCTGTTCTAAACTTTAAAAGTGGATTGAGCCAGGGCCCTCAAATTGAGATGGTCTCGATACAGGGAACCTTACTTGTGGCTCCTTTTTTACTTTGCTCTTGTTTGGTTTTTATGGGAACCTGAATTTATGAGGAAGTTCTGTTTATAGAGGCTATAAGCAAGTGTTTGTGTCCAGTGATGTTAGTAAAATGGGAAGCAGCAGGAGGTTATAGGTGCCTGGGAAGAGATTTCATGAGCTGTTGAATATTAAATTTTGGATGCTTTTTATTTTGAAGACATATGTCTTGGGAGAGGTGGCCTTTACACTTGAAGTTACTGTTTTAGAATGAACCATCCTCCCTCAGAGACAATGCTTTGTTGAAGAAAGTCTTGGGAGACATGAAATCCAATCATCCTCGTAGAGTTTGTGAGTGTGACTAGGTTAATTTCTTGCACCACAGTCTCTGGCATTTAGGATGGGCCGCTGCTTTGGCTCCTCTATTAGTCAGGATAGGCTAGACTCTGATGAAATAACAAATAAACAACACAGGTTTATTTGTTGCTCACGTAAATAAGGCTTGATGCAGACTTGTTGTCTGTTTTCTGTCTTGTAGCTGTGCCATCTGGTACACATGACCTCCAAGGGCACCATGGTGGAGAAGACGACAGCTGGAAGCCCACCTGCCTTAAACGCCTCATCTCAGAAGTGACACACATCACTTCTGCACATATTTCAGTGGAAGAAACTAATCACTTTGCCCCATTCTAACTTCATAGGATATGTAGAAGTATACCCTGTATATTTGGTGGCTATTAACAGTCTCTTCTCTACCCCCTAGGTACCGACTGACCACTCACTTCCCACCCCACTCTCAGGGAGTGTGTGAGTGATGCTGCTTTTCTAATCTGCAACAGATTGGACTGTGAGCCCCAAACCACCTGTTCAGCCTGATGGCCAGTGCTTGTTTTATCTAAGGAGAGGAGACAGGACAGGCAGTGCTCACCTATTCATTAGGTACGGTCCTCTTCCTCCCACCCTTAGCGCTCACCATGAAGCACACGTTCTCCCTTCTGCTTCTGTCCTCCGAGTCACACTCATGTGAACATAAGAATTGCCCCAGGTCAGATGCCTTTGTCACTGGTCCCAGTTTCTAGGTCTGACTGGAGCTACGGGAGTGCTTGATGAGAAAGTGTAAGAGTTGTTCTTTGTGAAGTTCATAGAAGGTTGGGGCAGGCTGCCCACGTCTCTAGTGGTCCTAATGCCCCAGGGTTAATTAATTTATGGCTGAACCTCTGACAAGATTGAGGGAGCAGAATTCCCCAGTCCCTGGGTATCAGTGAGAGAGGGAAATTAATCCCTTCCCAAAGCCACGTTCTCTGTAATTAAGGCAGTCCTTCTCCCAGGAAGAGGGGGGCCGGTGGAGTCATTTCCAGATTTCTCACTAGAAGTAATAACCAAATTCCCAGAAGGGACCTGAGAGTTAGAAAGTGGTTGGCTGCTCTTGATCTGACTTAAAGTGTGTAGCTGAACCATAAGCATTAGGGTATATAAGACCGTGTGTGTGTGTGTGAAAATCAGTCCTGTGGCACGTGGTGACTTGGTTGCCCAGCCCTTGCAACAGTTTGCTTCTGTTGTTGTTATTTTCCCTTTGAATCTCTTACATGAGCAAACTAACAAAGTAATTTACTGCCTTTAGTGTCTTCCATAGGAAAGGGATGACTGGAGTCAGTGCAGATCAGTCCCAGGAGTGCACATCTGTCAGAATTTCAACCCAGCTTCCTTGCCTCTGGCATATCTATCTTTCTGAAGGGTAGGCCCTAAACCAGATGTAGGTAAGTTATCCAAACAGAGTGGCTGGTTGGCTGATTAGCTGGTTGTCTTAGATGGGGGGAGCAGAAATGGAATGAGGTAGGGGTTAGGAAGAGCTGTATCTGAAAGAGGGTCACAATGATTAGTTTCCACTTTCTCTCCCTTGGCTTCACTGCAATACTCTGGCCCTTACCTTCTAGAATCACTGCCAAGCTCATTATGTTTAGAAGATTTCTAAGACCCAGGTACAACATGCACTTTGGTTGGAGTTTGCCATTTAAATTTATTTCACACATATACACGTATATCCTTTATAATGTGTTTTAAATTGTCTCTCAGTTATTCCAGGTTGAACCACTTTTAAAAACTTCTTCACATTTTCTTAATGGGAAAACATTGCTTGATGGTTGTTGTTTACGTTTCCCTCTTTCTTTCCCAGTAACAAAAGTTTAATTCTTCTATTTGACATTTTCATGTCTTCCTCTTCCTGTTTTATATCCTTGCTGTTGACTGCCACTTTCCTCACTCAGGTTCCTCCCCAAGGTTCCTCCCTATTCCCAACATTGAAACCAAAGATTTTTTCTCTATTCTGTCTTTAGTTTCAGATGTTGTGTATGATTTCTAGTAAAACTTTTAAGTGAGTGAAGATACTTGACTTTTGAGTTAGAATCTCTCAGACTTACATGATCTTTCCAAGGACTTCAAAGTAATTCACCTTAAAAACTAAAATATTCCATTGCAGCACTTTGTTTATCATCTCCAAATATCTGGAAACTAGGGAGGGACAAGTTTCATCCCTTGTATCTTGAGAATGGTCAAATCAAGGTTCAGAGATGATAAAATAACTTTTCCACTGTCATCATCCCACTGGCTGTTTGATGTCCAGGCCAAAATAAGAAAGTGATGGCCTGTGGATTCTGCATTATTACCTCCATCCTGGGCTAAAAATGACATTGCAACAGGCTGACGAAGACTGCTCTGCATCGTTTGGGGGTTAATGGTTGGACAGAGGTGGCACTCTGGGATTAGAGGTCCCGAGAAGGCAGGCCCCCATCCCCTAGGCAGTCCTTCTTTTATACCCTGTGCAGAACCCTGTGGTGAGCCTTGCCTCCAGAGGATGTGGGTGCAGTGGGGATTTAGCTGTCCATAATATTACAGACAATAGAACAGTTCAAGTGTTGCTTCTTAAAGTAGCAATAGAAATTTTGAAGTGTTGCTGAGGATGTGAGAAAGAATGGCCTTCTCTGCAGCGTCTCAGATGAAGCATTGACCATGAAAAGGGTTTCTAACTGGTTCTGTGATGGAACACATGATGGCTATTGCTATCACATTGTCAATTGCATGTGTTGCTTTTCTCCCAAGATTTTAAAGAAAGACCTCAAAGATCTCAAGTATTGCTACATTTAGGAAACTTCAAAATTCACTTTATTTACCTTACTTCTGATTAGTGCTTTTTTTATTTTGCTTTAAGGTAGAGCCCATGGCTTATTTATCATCTTTTCTCTAGCTTCATTGAGGTATAATTGGTATCCTGCAAATAATTAATATATATGATTTGGTGCATTTGGACAGATGACTGGACCTAGAAGACATGCTAAGTGAGATAAGTCACTCAGAGAAAGACAAATACTGCATGTTTCCTCTCACATGAGGCATCTAAAGTTGTCAAAAGTAAGGATGATGGTCACCAGGGGTCGGGGGGATGAGGACACTGGAGGATTGGTGCTCAATGGGTATAAAGTTACAGGTAATACAATACAAGATTTTTAAGTTCCAGAGACCTGCAGTACAACATAGTGCCTTTAGTTAACAGTAACTTATTGTGTGCTTAAAAATTGATTAGTGTTTTTTTTTTAATGTCATTGAGTTTCTCTCAGGATCTGCCTAAGCATGAGAATTCACCTTTTTAATTTCCTCAGTGCTTCCCAGTTCTGGGAACAGTGCAGAGATGCTCCTCTGTTGGAGGTGAGAGCAGACCCCCCAGCCCACGGTGTCCCTGCTCTAGTCAGCACTTCTCTTGCTGAAAAAAGAATCTAGCATGGCCTCATGTTTATTCTCTGTCATCTTCCCAATCTCCTGTCACTCAGAGCCGTCTGAGCTAGGGAGTCGCTGTGGGGATAGGGGATTTTGAGGCC
This sequence comes from Vicugna pacos, assembly GCF_048564905.1. Taxonomy (NCBI): domain Eukaryota; kingdom Metazoa; phylum Chordata; class Mammalia; order Artiodactyla; family Camelidae; genus Vicugna; species Vicugna pacos. The sequence goes on from NC_133023.1 coordinate 83,011,072, forward strand.
TGGCCTGATCCCAGGCAGATATCCAGCAGCACAGCACTTAACCCCAGGCCAGGCTTCTGGCAACTTCTGTCCTCTGGAAATTTGCCCCAAACCTGCAAGCAAGAAATAGCCACCAACTCCCTCAAACACACAGAGATAGCACTGAAGCCACAAATTTTTCCCTAGGCCTTTTCTAGTGCCTTGTTTATAACATAGCTCTGAAGAGTTTTGTAATCTGGTTCCTAGCTGTACAGATAGAAGCAACAGGAAGAGATATTGGAGTGGGGGCCATGGGGGAAGAAGCTCAGACACACTGAAAGGGGAAGTGCTGACCGAAGGCCTGATATCCTGAAAAGAGACAGAAAAACAAAGTAGTATAACATAATAAAGGATGTTGATTCTGATTACCCTGAGTTAGCTGGCAAAAAGATTTGATGAATTAAGAAATCTGGGGAGCATGTAATACATACCTGTATATTTCAGGCCATAGAAGAGACTGTTTAAACGTTTTGGTGTTTAAAGGATAAGATTCCCTTATCTGTACAAAGCCAGTTATTTCTAACTCGCCATACCTCACCTAAGCCAGAATTATGAGGTATTTCCTGTAATGACAACATAATGCTCTTTTTTATAGTAAGGATTTGAAGCCCTGAGAGGGAGTGGAAACTAAGTCTTATTTTGTAAGAGTGATTCAGGCTTTGAGTAAGAATGTGATTTGAATGCTGATTTCATTCATTCTCTGATTTGGTACTCTGTAGAGGTGTCACATTTTAGTCTTCATCTGAGGCTCCCTCAATTACCTATAGGCTTATTCTCACATTTTTTTCCATTGGTCTGGGAGCCACCTGTGATCCTCCATGGAGGCCTGAGCTGTGTGGGAGTGCAGCTCAGGGCTTGGGGTCCCAAACAGGAAGTGACTTCAGTCCTCAAAGAAGGCACTGCCAGCCTGTTGCCTGGGTCCCCTGTGCTGATGAACCAGCCCAGCCTATTCGTCACCACCTCTGAGTCAGAAGTCTGGGCAGGGTGCACAGGCTGATGTGCAGATTCCACTCTGGCAACCTGCCCTGTTCTCATGGCCATGAGCTTTCTGACCAGCTGCTATGAACTCTCAGGCCTCGCCTGGGTGGGAGGGATGCTGGTTGGGCCAGGGCTTTCTGCTTCCATCATATGCATCTGCAATTACCTCCCTCCTTTTGCGAGGCGATTAATAGTCTGGCCACACACCTCTGCCAGCAGGAAAGTCTGTTTTGTTCCTTCCTCTCCCTGACCCCCCTACCCCACGACACAGCGTGATTGACTTGGCTCAAAGCAAAGAAGCAGTGAGGTTGCAGAGCCCATAAAGCAGTCAGAAACATGTCTCACTCAGCCCTTGTAATTGTAATGCCTTGGCTCGGCCTGTTGCCTCCCTCCCCTGTTCTGGCCCTTAACATGCTTCACTGAGGGCTGGCTGCTAATTGGGAAATTTACCACATCCACCTTCTTCGGGGAAGATTCTTATGACAGTAGAACTACTAAGTAGGACACTAAAATGTGGTAGAACACTGGACTGGAAATCAGAAAAGCTGGGTTCTGGTCCTAGATCAACTGTGGACTTCTGCTGTGTGATCTTAGACAAATCTCTTATCCATCTGCTGGACGGGGAGAGGGCAATGGTTGCATTAGATGATCTCTACGGTCCAAGTGCTAACTCTTCCATTCTTTTTTCTGTTCATAGAGACAGAAATGTTCTGGTCCATTTTTGAGACTGCCTTCTCTTTTCCTCAGTCTCCTTGGATCCCTTCATCTGAGTCTGAGTAGTTATTAATTGATTTCTTTTGAAAGCTGCCCAGGGAATAAGGAAAGATTGTGTTAGAGATACGTAAGTTCTGAAAGTTTTGATTTTGGAGCCGACAGATTCAGAATTAATTGAGTTACTGTAGTCCCATCTGGAATTTAAGTTGCTGAATCACAAGGAGATCAGCCCAGCGAATTGTCTGAGATGCAGTGAGATTTGAAACTAGACATCTCTGCCTCAGTTTACTCTCCTGTGAGTGACTTGAGTAGGTGCAGGAGGAATATGCTGAGCCTTCACCTTTCATCCTTAGCACTGCTCAGAAAAAGCCAGGGAGAGGCTGGAGAGGGAGTGCCATCAAACTTGGATACAGAGACCCAGCAAGTAGCAGACTTTATTAAATGCCCAGTGTTCGGTGGCGGAGCCAAGCATTGTGGAGCAGAGAGACTAAGAGGACAGCTTTCTACAAACAAACCCTGCCTGTTCTTGCTTTTGGGCCTACATCAAGTTGTTTTCTCCAATTGGCATGCCTGCCTTCTCTTCTTAGCTTACTGAAAATCCTAACCATCCAGCAAGTTCCATATCTTGTGTTAAGTTTAGCAAACTTTTATGGAGGACCTCGCTGTTCCCCAGCCCTCTTTGGGGGATGCAATGATGAAAAAAGACTTAGTCCCCATCCTTGGGCGGACTGTGCTGTATTGTCCTGCTTGGGTCACCATTGCTTCATGTTTCTTCCTTTCTCCACTCCAGCTAAAACTGAAGCCCCTTGAAGGCAAAGGCTGTGTTTTGGGGGCCCCACAACCACTCCAAGTTGGGCGATTCACTTGAAGGGCTCACAAGATGCAACAGCAGGTGTTACTCCAAGCAAAGGTTTCTTATGACAGAGGATACAGAGGAAGGCGGCAGGAAAAATATACGCATCACTCAGGCACAGGCTTCCACATTCTTCCTGATCCAGGGCCACATGGGAGCACCTGGCGGCAAATCACAGGGACACCTGTGACATGTCTGTGCCCAGGAAAGTCCACTCAAGTCTCAGGGTCTGAGGCGTTTGCCAAATAGAACTCAGGACTCCAACATTGAAACCAGGTACATCATGAATCTTGTGAAACAATCCTGAGACGTCTTCCTGAGCTGGTACAACATGCCCCATTTCTCTGGACAGAGACATAAGACAGCATGATCAATCAGACATAAGAACCTTCTAAGGGCCATAGTCCTGGGGGTAGGTCAGGGGTCAGTTATGATGCCAGGCTTCCCTGGAGACACGCAAGTGCTGATCAATGAGACCTTCTGTGTTAACTCTTTCTTCCAAACTGTGTCTTGATGGGTTCACGTACCTTTTCAGAGTGCTTAGTGTGAAATTACACAAGACCCACCTCTCCTGAGCTCCACTCGTACGTATGTCACTGTCTACTTGCCACATCCAGTCCCATGGACATTAACACCTCAATATGTCAAAATCTGAGCTCAAACCCCCCTTCACTGCTCTCCTCCATCTCAGCAACTGTCAGCGTCCTCCACTCTGTTGTCCTTGACTGCCCCTTCCTCTCACCTCCCACAGCCAATCAGTAATTCCCACTGAGTCTGACTCTTGGGCGCATCCCAAATGTGACTGTCTCTCATTCTTACAACCACCCTGGTCCAAACCACATCATCTGTCATCTGGATGACTCACCTTCTTAATGTTTCTATTTGTCTCCCGTATGATCTGTTCTTCACTCCGTACCCAGGATGATCCTTCAAAAGTATACCAAGATTCTGTCATTCCCTGCTATTCCCAACCCCCAATGGCTTCTCAACATGCTGGGATTAAAATTCAAATGCTGTACTCCCATGCTCATTCATCATGCTCCAGCCTCAGACCCAGTGAGTGGGTGTATTTCTTCCTTATGTGACCTCCCTTCGTACAAGACTGTTCTTCGCCTAATTCTTTAAATGCTCGGATCCTTCTCATCTTTAGTGTTTTACTTCTACTGTCAGCCCCTCCAAGAAACTGTCTACAACCACCCTATCTGAAGTAGCCTTGCCCCTCCCCTCATCTGAAATTGCAATTGTTTATTTGATTATATATTTGCTGTCATTCAACATTGGCTAGAATGTGAAAAGACCTTTTTCTCTCTAGTCCACAGTGATATCCTTAGCACCTAGCACTATGGCAGATTCAAGGTGGGCCTTCAGAAATATCTGTTGATGAATGCAGCAGATAACTAATAAATAATCAGTATGTGATTACTTAAAAAGGATGAGCTGATCTCTGCCCTTAAGGGTTTACATTCTACTGGAAAGTTGAGTAAGAAGAGGCAAAACATGCAGAAAACTTCTCTGTGCTTCCCAGTATGCATATCAGCATCCTGGGCAGGAGAAGCCAGCAGGCAGCAGAGGGGCCACATTGAGCAGCTTGAATCTCTGTAGCCCAGTGTTCTCTTTGATGGGCTTCTAGGGGCTGTTGGAAGGGAGATACCAGCACCCTGGAAATTCCAGACAGAAGGCACAAATCACAGGTAGTTGGTGTCTCCTGCAGGGTAGAGGCAGTGGGAATTTTGGCGCAGTAGCGCTTGCAGTGTGCTTGCACCAGGCTTCTGGCTTCTTCAGAGCCCGGCTTCACAAATCTCAAGAGGTCCCAGGGACTGTCCAATATTGTTTAATAAATTTCCTTTCTGCTTAAACTAGTCAGAGTAGATTCTGTAGTTGGCAACGAAGAACCCTGGCCTATCTAATAGGTTGAAGGGGGAAAAATGGTTGAAAATCAGAATCCTGACTTGTGACTGACATTTAAGCTTGAATGGGAAATGTTAACTGACATTGAAGGCATTACTTCAAAACTGAACTATTAACACATGTAGCTATATCCAAATGATATGCTGTTTCAGGTAGAATAATTTATTTACTCATATGCCTGGGGAAAATGGTACATTTTTATGTGTTTGTAAGCACCATTAAAAAAAGCAACAACAATGAGCATTTGTTTCGTTAAGTTATATGCTTTTATAATCAAGCATGATTTTTATTACAAGTATGTCAGTTACTAAGTGAAAGAGACTTAAAATATTTTAAAAAGGCAAAACTAAAGGGTAATGCTTAGGATTGCAACCTGGGTGATAAAATTTTTTATAAAATGGAGGGATTACCATAAAAATCAGCTTAGTGGTTAATTTTAGGACTGGGATGGGCTATGCACCCAGCTTCCGAGGTAGCTGACAAGGTTCTATTTCTTGACCTAGACAATAATAAGTTTTTACTTTATAATGCTCTATTAAGACATGCAGTTTTCTATATATTTTACAATTAAAAGTGCTTTAAAATAAGTATACCAGCTACTTAAATGTGAATTTTTTTGGAGGGGGAGGTAATTAGGTTTATCATTTATTTATTTACTTGACGGAGGCGGTACTGGAGATTGAACCCAGGACCTCGTGCATGCTAGGCATGCTCTCTACCACTGAGCTATACCCTCCCCCAGATGTGAATTATTTTAATGCATATGTCCCTTGTGTGTTTTCGTTTCGGTATCCCTGAAGACTTCATTATGGATTTCATCTATGGGAACACGTGAGTTCCTGTATAAGTTTAACAGAGAGTTAACTTAAAATGTGTATCTCTTCCCTTATCATCAAAGTCATACAAATCAAAACAAAACACCAAATTGGCAAATACTTAAAAAATGTTATTACTCAGTGTTGGTGAAAGTACGAAGAGTTAGGTACTTATGTGTCCTGCTGGTGGAAATGTAAATGAATACAACCTTTCTAGAAAGCCATTTTGCTTGTGTACCATGGGCCTAAAAGATATTCATACTCTTTTTTTCCCAGTAAACTCAATTCTAGGAGATTTATGTTTAAGAAATGATCAGAGATGTATGAGAAGATATATGTATAAGAATGCTCTTTGCAGCAGTTTTGTAATAGTGAAATCTTGAAAACAACATAGATGTTTAACACTCAAGAAATAGTACCAGCACAAGATGACATATCATACAGCCATCAGTGTGGATAGTTTTGAATGTAGGCACATAGAATAATAATGATGATGAGGATGGCCAACATTTATTAATCACTTACTATCTGCCAGGGACTACGATACCTCTTTACGTGAATTCATGGATCCTTGCAACAACACTTTAAGGTGAATAGTATGATTTTTCTCATTTTGCAAATAAGAAGACTGAGGTTCAGAAAGGTTATGTAATTTGTCCAAGGTCACACTGTAAATAAGCAGTAGAGCTAGGGCTTGAATCCAGGCCTGAATGCTCCAAATTTACATAAAGGCTGTTAATGTTAGTAATCTTTGGATGATGGGATTATAGTGATTTTTATTTTCTACTTTATATCTTCCTTTATGCTTTCAATTTTATACAATAATCACTTACCAATTGTGTCATCAGAAAAAAATAGTAGCTCCTTCTAGATATTCCTGCCACACAAGGATATACTGACTTCTGTTACTAAGTCGAAGTGTCCAGGGATGAGGGCAGGACCAACGGTCTTGGGGTGGGAAAGACTGAATAGTTCCCTTTGGCTTGGTTTCGCCTGCTCCAGGGCTAGTGCAGATTTTTCCTAAGAACACTGCCTCTAACTGGGCTGGACAAGCAGCTGCCTTGGTTTGGGTTCTTTGCTTCCATACAAGTAGAATCTTGCTGAGGAGAGGAATGGCATGTGGGCAGTGACAAAGGGCAGAAACTGCCTGCTTTTTAAATTTTCTGCTAAAGTTCCCCACTTAAAGTCCTGTGCTTCACACTGCTAGCCTCATAGCTGTGCGTTATACAGCAGGAGTTCTGACACCTCTGGTTGGCTTCTCTGCCACCTCTACATTTATACCAGGGGTCAGATAGCCTCCCTCTGGCTCTGCCTGGGCAGCCGCCTTGTCCAAGAGGCCTCGTGCAGCCCTAGCAGGTTGTATTTAGCTCTGCACTTTTTCCATCCATGTATCAGCGACTCCACCTTCCATCCAATCACAGCCAGTCTTTTTCCCCAAACTTGGATCTTTTGAGGGAAGGTGAGGCAAGAGAATGCAGCAGACTCAGTGTGACCCCTTCTCTAGGCCTGAGAAAACTTACTCAGTACTCCTGCCTCACTACGAATGAATCAGTACATGAAAGAAAGACACTCAGGGAGTTTGCCCCCAGGTTAACTGAGAGACCTGGAAATGAAACCCAGCTCTCCTGCTTCCTGGGCCCCCTGTGCTGGCTATATTTAGCCCAGCTGCCCCGAGCCTTGTCCACCTTGTCTGAAAGCCAAAGCAGGCACAGTTTGCTCATAAACATTCCCGTGCCTGCCAGCTCACGCCAGCCAACCATTTAGTTGCTGATTTTCGAATGCAAGTCTCCCCTTGCACCCAACTCCAAGGGCCTTCAGAGAATACACACCAAGGGATCAACAGCCCTAGTTTTTCCCAAGGCCAAGTGTCCTCAGCCAAATGCCAGAAAATGTAAGGCATGTCTCTCACCGCTTCATCTTGGCAGGGCTCAGTGAATGACTCCCTCTCAGACCCACTGTTCCTGGTCACAGTTCTTTGAGTGAGTTGACCTACTTTCTTCCTTTCAGAGGGAAGACAGAAACCAATAAATGTCTCCTGCGAGTACTCTTGCTTTCAGGAACATTGATTCTGACTCCTGGCCCCTAGTCCTTTCCATACTCCATTATCACTCTGCTCTACCCACTTCAAGCATGACCCAATCAGAATCCTGAATGTTGCTTACTGTCCCCATTTTACAGCTGTGTTTTCAGAGGCAGTATTGCCCACACATCACAGGGATGGGGACAGAGCCTTCCCCGCCTTTCTTTCCCTGCTACAGCCCACATTAAGTGGCACGAGCTGGTCTGAAGTGGCTTCCGCATGCGTATCTCTTGGGAATCAGCAGGGTGTCTCTGATTTTGTGACTGGCAGCATCACGGAGTAAGAGACATCCAGCTGGAGGCTGCCGACTTGATGATTTCCTACACCTTTGGTGTGGGCCTCCAAGAAGAGTCTTAGGTAGCTCAACTCTTTAGTTGCTTTGACAGGCAGATTCCTATGGACAGTGCATACAGGTGACCCTTAAATACCTACATTGAGATTTTCTCTGGCAAATAGATCATTTAAGCTGTCTTCACCCTTCCCGGTCTGCATGCTGTTGCCCACTTCCTCCAGCCATCAGCTAGAATCAGCCTGGAAAATATATACTCATTTTAATGTCAGTCTGAGAAAAATTAGTTAGATGGATAAACTTGCTGAGGTTCAGAGGTAAGGTGTGGCTGGGTCATATAATGGATCCAGAGTGCCTTTGGGATTATCTACTGGCTTTAATAAGCTGTGTTGTCTGTTCTCCATGACCACAGTGATGGAGCGTATCTTATTTAGCACCCCATCACTGGCTGCTTTGTCTCCTTTCTTCCCGACTTGCCCCAGTGTGCAGAGCAGATTATAGATAACCAGCCTGCCTTCTAGCATCCTATCAGATTTCATTTACACTGGGTAACATGCGATTTTAAAAAAGTTCCAGGTCCTTTTCACCAGCTCCAAAATCACATTGGAGTCATGGTGGCCACAAGCGGCTGCCTCTCAGCAGCCTGCTGGGCCAGGGTTAGGGTGAGCCCGCCCTCTGGAGAGCTGAGCGGGTGGCAGGTGGTAAGACAGAGCGTGGCTGCAGACAGTAGCCAGGGAGCTCTACTTCCGGGGGACCTTTCATACTTGTGGCTGTAAAATGTCTGTCCTCCCCATCCAGTCATCTGGGTTGGTTGGGGGCAGAATAAGAATGAATTAAGGGATCTCTGTCTTCCCAGACCTGGAGAGGGGAGGGGGCATGAGGATGAACTGCAGGCAGTAGATAGAGAGGGTGATATTGCTGAGGATGTGAATGATGGAGGGGATGATAATGAAAGTTATTACCTTAACGTATGCCTCGAAGTTTCCCCGAGACTCTGGAGTGAGAAGAGCCAGATTGGCAGGGTGGAGAAAAGGGGACAGAGCTTGGAAGAAGCTTGCAGAGCCGACCCTGTCATAGCACGTGCACTCAGGAACCACAGTGTCTATGAAACCTTCTGTGATGAGGGACACTTTCTTTGTCTATACTCTTTAATATGGCAGTTATTAGCCAACTGTGGCTTTTGAACCCTTAAAATGTGGCTGGTGTGGCTGAGGAACTGAATTTTTAGTTCAGTTGTAGTTAATTTAATTGATTTAAATTTACCCAGCTGCATGGGGCTAGCATTTGTCCAATGAGGACAGCGCAGCCCGAGAGTCACAGTTGACACTGGCGCGTGGATGTGGTCTGCCACCCTGCTTCAAAGCACAGACTCTGCAGCTGGCAGCCCTGGAGTAAATCCTGGTTTGCCACTTACTAACTCTGCAACACTGGACAGGTTACCTAACCTCTTTGAACCCATTTTCTCATCTGTAAGATGGAGAGCACAACAGTGCATACATCGCAGAGGGCTGTTGGAAAGACTGAATGAAGTAATCCATCTAAAACTCTCTACAAAGTGCCGGGCTTTGGTGAGGCTCTCAGTAAATGGTTGCTGTCAGGCTGTTTTGATGTTAAGATGTTATGCTGTTTAGTTCTTTCTTATTTTCCTGTGCTTTGGCCCTAGTCACTGAGCATCAATAAATCAAACTGACTTGCTAAGTGCCTGGAGGTGTGAGGATAATGACATTTGCCCTTATTGACTCCCTTGAGCTCCATAGCAAAGGATCTGTTATTTGATTTTGTAACTTTATTGTGTCTGAGCCCTGAATGAAATGAGATTTTTTAATGAAAGAAAAGATGAAATAGTCAAGGTCAGAATAATAACATGAAAAAATCACATGCCCCACATTTCCAACTTCCTGTTCATTGAATAGGCATTTACTGAATCTTTACTGAGAGACTAGTGATTACAAGCACAGACTTTGGAGCTAGACTGCCTGGGCTTGTATCTGTTACTTACTAGCTGTGTGACCTTGGGTAAGTAAACTAACCTCTCTGTCTCTATTTCCTTATTTGTCAGCTGGGCATAATAATAGTACCTGCCTCATAGGGTCATAAAGTTTAAACGAATCAGTACATGTAAAGCACTTATAGAATTACTTGGCACTTATAAGCACTTGATAAGTATTGGCTGATGTGATTACTATATGTTAGACACTATATTAGGTACTGGGAAAAGGAAGAGAGGTAAGTACCATCCCCGCCCTCATTAAGCTTATAGGCTAGTAGAAGGAGAGAGCTACATGAACATAGAAATGCAATAAGGTATTATAGACACTAAAGGTGGAAGCATATTCAGAATACTGAGGAGACACCAAGAGAGAAGAGATCAAGTTGGCTTGGTTGGAGAGCAATCTGGAAACTTTTCATAGAGCTGGAGAACAGGTAGTAATGGGGTGCACAGCAGGTATGTGTTGACAGACATAAACAAGGATGATGAGTCCAAAGAACTAAAGGCAATTGATAAATTGGGATGCCTAGGATATAAGGGAGAGAGAGTTAGTGGAACATACGGTTGAAAAGGTCAGTAGGAAGCAGATGCTGAAAGACCTTATATGTTAAGTTTAAGAATTTGTACTTTATCTTGAACGATGGGAAACCATCAAAAGGTTTTAAGTAGTGAGTACCATGATCAAGGCATTTTAGGCAGCATTGTGGGGGGACAAGACTGGAGACAGAGATACCAGCTAAGAGTCAATTGTAGTAATCTAGGCATGAGATGATGAGATTGATGACCTAAAGAAACTATTATGGGGACGGAAGGGTGGGGAACTGTACTGGAGATGTTACAAAGAGATCCAGTCACCTGATGAATAAATGACAGAGAATACAGAAGGAGGACCAATTGTGGAGAAGTCTGTGGAGTCATTTTGGGACATACTGGGTTTATGTAAGGCATTTGATAGTGGTTCTGGAACTCGTGGAAGAAAGAGATTAGGACTAGAGATACAAATGTGGGAGACATTGGAACTCTGCATCAGCCCCCCTTTTTTCTCATTCTCTGCTTTCTTCCTAAGTTGTCTATTCCCAAGGCTTTAAATACTGTATCTGTGTTGATGAATTCAATTTCTAAACTTCTGTCTCTAGCCCTGAAAACCTCACTGAGGTCTATCTGGACTTCCACAACCAGCCATCTATTTAAGATCTCCAGTTAGTTGACTTAATATTCTCGAATGTAACATGTCCACAGCTCAGTTCTTGAAGCAGTCCCCATCCCCACTTGCTCTTCCCCTTGTCTTTCAGTCTCAGTGAGTGGCACCCACTGTCTGTCTAATTGCTTAAGCCAAAAATCTAGGGATCAAACACTGTGATTGTTCCTTCAAGTTGCCTTTGTCAGGATTCCTTTCTCTGCTCATCTCCATAGAATCTCATTTTACTCTTCAAGCTCTCCTTGAAGTGGTCCTAAGAGCATACACTCCCCATGGCTTCAACAACCTCCATCCATATCCTGACTCATAATTCAACAAAGATTCACTGAGTACTTACTAGGTACTGTCCTGGATGCTAGAGATTCAGCAGGAACAAGACAAATAGAGTTGTCACTCTTGTGGAGCTTACATTCAAGTGGTGGGGAAGACATAATACACAAGCAAACTGGCAAGTGAAACATAATTTCAGATGACAAGAAGTGCTAGGGAGAAAAAGAAAATGGTGATGTGATGAGACTAGGGTTGGGGCCTGCTCAGTTGGGATGGTCAGGGAAGGCATCTCTGAGTAGGTGACACTGGAGCTGAGATATGGTTGATGAAAGGACAACTTAGGCACATACAGAGACCCTCAGGAGGGGACAGATTATAGCTGAGAGCAGAGCAAACAAGGAGGGCAGAATGGGATAAGGTCAGAGACTTGGGAAAGGGCTCTGTCTTACTAGGTCAAAGTAAAGAGCTTACATGTTATACAAAGTGTATTTGGAAGTCCTTGGAGGGCTTTGAAACAGGGAGATTGATATGATATGATTTATATATTTAAAAGTTGGCTCTGGCTGTCATGTGGAGAATGGCTTCTGCAAGCAGGGAAACCATGGAGGAGACCGTTGCAGTGATCTAGGGAGAGACGAGAGTGACTGGGGTTACAGTGGAGGCCGAGCACATGGAGAGAAGTTGAGAGAGATGAATTTGTTTATTGGAGATAGGACTGGTGGAATTCGCTGGCTGAGGGATGGGAGATGAAGTAGAGGAAAGACTTAGAGGTCCTAGCACATTCCCTAGTAAGTGCTCAATGAATATTTGTTGAATGAATGAGTCAAGATTTGGATGGAGGTTTTTGAAGCTGTGGGAAATATATGATCTTAGGATCACTTCAAGGAAAGCCTGAAGAGTAAAGTGAGATTCTAAAGGGATGTGCAGAGGAAGGAGTGCTTACAAAAGCAACTTGAAGGAACAACTAGGGTGGTAGGAGGAGAAACAGCAAAGTGTGATATTACAGAAGGCAGCCCCACTTCCCTCTCCAGAAGTAACCAATGCTAGCAGATGGGTGGGTAGCCTTCCAAATCATCTTTGTATATTTACATACATTAGCAAATGTTTATATTACATGCATATGTAGTTTGGTTTTTATGTAAATGAGCTCGTAGTACATGCATTGTTCTATCACTTGCTTTTTAAAAACATAACAGCTTTATTGAGCTATAATTCACATACTATACAATTTGCACAGTAAAAGTGTATAATCAAGTATTTTTTAGTATATTCACAGATGTGTGCAACCACCACCATAGTCAGTTTTTAGAACATTTTCGTCACCTCAAAAAGAAATCCTGTAAAAAAAAAAAAAAGAAATCCTGTATTCTGTAGCTATCACCCCCTTATCCCCACTTCCTGCCCCGAACCCTAAGCAACCACTAATCTCCTTTCTGTCCCTACAGATTTGCCCATTCTGGACATTCACAGAAATGGAAGCACATGACATGTGGTCTTTTGTGACTGGCTTGTTTCTCTTAGCACATGTTTTTGAGATTCATCTATGTTGTAGCATGAATCAGAACTTCCTCCTTTTTATTGCTGAATAATAATATTCAATTGTACATACAGACCGCATTTTCTTTAGCTGTTCATTAGTTGGTGGACACTGGGTAGTTTCCACTTTTTTGGCTTTTATGAATAATGTTGTTATGAACATTCAATGACAGGGATTTTTGTGTGGATATATATTTTCATGTCTCTTGAGTGTATACCTAAGAGTGGAGTCACTGGGTAATACAGTAGCTCTATGTTTGACATTTTGAGGTCCTGCCACACTGTTTTCCAAAGTGGCTGCACCATTTTACATTCCCTCCTGCAGCCTATGAGGGTTTCAGTTTCTCCACAACCTTTCTGATGCTTGTTAGAATCTATCTTTTTGATGATTGCCATACTCAGGGGTGTGCTATCACTTGCTTTTTAATTTAAGATGCCTTCACTATTTTTCCATACCAGCACATATAGGTTTCTTGCATCTATAACTGCTATGTACTGTTCCACAGGGACCATGCTTTTTAAGGTGATCCTGTCTGTACCATTGTGTTCTTTCCTCCCCCAGGGCTCCGCAGCCAGGACATAGAAACAGCACTGGTGGGTGATTGCATTGATCCAGATTTGAAAGTTGTGTGGCAGGTAAGGCAGAAGGAGATGGTGGGAATGGTGTTGACGGTAATGGTAAGAGAGTGCTAGCAGTGAGTTATCCACCCTGGTGAATATCATTCCTGTGTAAGTGACAGCGACAAGGACCTGGAGTGGATGATATAGCATAGTGGCTGGAACCTTCAAAGTAGGGGTTTTGCATGACAGTGAAAAGATGGTTTTTTTGCTTTGTTTTGCATTTACTCATTTCCTTTGTTGAGTTTTTCTTTCCTTTTTTGAGATTACATCATTCATTGCTTTGCTTTCTTAAACAGATGATTCAGAGCATAATATAACCTTGTTCTGTGACTCAGAGTGGCCATAATGACCATCTGCTTTTGCTCTGGACCTGTGGGGCATGTAGGAATATGTCATTCTCTATTAAATGGGTCCCAGATTTCTGTGCTTCTAAAATTCTATCTCATTTAGTTTCCTGCTTTACTCTTTTTGGCATCAGAGGCTGAGATCAGTGTATTCTAGATTCTTCTAACATACAGTTGTCTGACCAAGGGCTGATCCCATGCATCTCCTGTGAAGTTCATGTGTCTTATGATAGCAATTTGAAATGCTATTTATATGATTTTTTTTCTTCTAGGTTTGTGGCTATATTATGGCAGAGGTTATGATAAATCTGATCTCCAGAGAAGTGCTGGTGCTTCTTTAATTTGATATGTTATTTTTGGTAAGCTAGTTTTCTAGCATTGAAGAATTTAATGAATAAGTTTATATTTACATTATCCACGCTCTTTTTAATGGTAGAGACTTGCTCTGTCTAATACAAGTAGCCACTAGCTACATGTGCTACATGCTTTTTAAATTTAAATATAAATTAATTGAGTAAATCAAATTAAAAGTTCAGTTCCTCAGTAGTACTAGCCACATTTCAAGTTCTCAGTAGTCACATGTGGCTAGTGGCTACCATATTGGAGAGTGCAGATACAGAACATTTCCATCATCACAGAAAGTTCTATTTTTTAGCAGTGGTCTAGAGTTTGAGTCAGTCTCCTTTCAGGTTTTACCTTCCCAGACTGGAGTCTCATGTCTTTGACATGTCTTTCTGCAGCAGCCATGTTCCTCCTATTCTATAATATCTCGTGACCTCCCTGCTGATCATGTCACTTGCCCTCTGTCAGTGTATTAGTTCCTGTTGCTGCTATAAGAAATTACCACAAACTTCATGACTTAAAACAACACAAATTTATTATCTTACAGTTCTAGAGATCAGAAGTCTAAAATCAGCCATTTTCCAGCTTCCAGAAGCCACTTGCATTCCTTGGCTTATGGCCCCTTCCTCCATCTTCAAAGCCAGCACATACCATCTTCAAATCTCTCTCACTGTCTGACCTCGGCTTCACATTGCCTTCTGTAATTATGACCCTCCTGTCTCTCTTATATGGACTCTGTAATTAGATTAGGTCTGCCTGGATAATCCAGGCTACTATCCCATCTTAACATCCTTAACTTAATCACACCTGCAAAGTCCCTTTTACCATGTAAGATAACATATTCACAGATCCCAACGATTAGGACATGGGCATCTTTGGGGATCACAATTCAGCCTACTGTAGCAAGCAGTCTTCTCCAGTGGCATCTTGTTTTCCTTGAGGACCAGGGCTGCACAGAGTATATCACATACTGATGTGCCAAGGTTTAGGCAAAGGAAGAATAATATTTTAAAATCTTATTTTCTGCCTCCATCCTGTCTGAAAATACTGAATTTTGGTTGTTCTGACTCCTCAAATATGATCTGTGAGTACAGTGACATAGGATTATCTTTTAGGCAAGACAGATCCACAGCAGACTCAGCATCCTATCAGAGTGTTTGCCCCACTGTAACACAGTTACTCTTTCAGGACTCATCTCTCCAACCTTTCTTCTCAAAAACCAAAAACCACACACATACACAAACAAACCCCCCAAACTGGGAGCTTGTTACATTAACCACAGCAAAACCTCCTGAGCTTCTCTTTGCCAAGAAAAGGGTGACAGATGAGTCATTCCTAGGAGAAGCTGCAGCAGAAACCACTGCAAAATTGGTCTTCTACTTCCAGTCTGGACAAGATAGCATGGACTCATTTCTCCCTGCTCCTCCCAGCTAAGTATAATGATAAATCCTAGAAATAATTCAAGGGGCAACCAAAGGAGAATTCTGTAAGATGTAAAGAGGAACACAGAATGGTTAGGAATTCCAGGACTGGAGGAACACCGTGGTAGCCAGCAGAAAAGGGGGACCCAGACCTAACATTTCCCAACCCCCACCAAGCAACAGACAGTGACTCGGGTAGGCTGCTGCTTTCTCTGGATTGAATGGGAGTTCTGCTGACAACACCAGGTGGACATGGCAACTCCAGCAAAGGAAATCTAGCAGGGAGCCCCACTGACAGTGAGCAGTTAGGGAAAGTGCTTTCCTTTCCCACCAGGCCAGAGACTGCCCTATGCCACCAAAAGATACTGTGTGACCAAAGCGCCATCAAGGGGAAATCCCACCACAGCAAGTAGTCTGGCTCAGAAAGCCTTTTTCCCCATGGTCTTGAGGATCTCCTTTTCCCATAAGAGATACCAGGAGGGCATATAGCACTGGCAAGTGGGGGTGCCACCAGAATAAGCAAAGCCAGAGAAGGTTTGTTGTTTCTACAGACTAGAGACTCACTTCCTCTACCCGGATGCATCAGGCAACCCAGCCTAGTGAGGCACCTTCTGCTCCCCCAGGCAGCACCAGCAGGGACCAGTGGGGGCCCCATCAATACCGCATTAACCAAGCAGACCAAAATAGCACCACAGAGGCCCTGAAAAGTAAATCATCATTGAAATCACAGCCTACAAAAATTGGCCAGGACCTGTGTGCTAAACCTAAACAGTGACTGCCTGCTGAAATAGAAGATTTAAATGGTCTCCTAACATAGTAGCCAAAATGTCCAGAATACAATAAAAAATCACCCATCATACCAAGAAGCAGAAAATCACAGCCTGAATGAGAAAGGACAGTCAGCTGACATCAGTACCAAGATGAATCAGATGTTAGAATTATCTGACAAAGAGTTCAGTGCAGCATCACAAAAATGCTTCAATAAGCAATTGCAAAGTCTCTTGAAACAAATGAAAAAAAAAGAGAAAAAGCTAAGCAAAGAAATAACAAGTTATAAAAAAGAACCAAACAAATTACAGAACTGAAAAATACAATAACAGAAATTAAAAACTTGCTGGATAGGCTCAATAGGATAGTAAAGATGACAGAGGATAGAATCAGTGAGCTTGAGGATAAACCAATAGAATTTACTCAGTCTAAACAACAGAGAGAAGATAGACTAGGGAAAAAAATAGAGCCTCAGAAACCTGTGGGAAATAACAAAAGATCCAACATTCATATCAGAATCCCAGGAGGATACCCAAACCAGACAAAGACAGTACAAAAAATAGAGAAAACTATAGACAAATATCTCTTATGAACTTAGAAAAATCTTCAACCAAACAGTAGCAAAACAAATCCAAGGATGTATGAAAGAATTATACACCCTGACCAAGTGGGATTTATTCAAGGTATGTAAGCCTGGTTCAATATTTTAAAAATCAGTGTAGTCCACCATGTGAACAGACTAAACAAAAATCATATCAACTGGCACAAAAACACACATTTGATAAAATTCATCATTTATCCATGATAAAAACTCTCAGTACAATAGGAATAGAGAGGAACTTCCTTAACTTGATAAAGAACATCTACAAAACCATACAGCTAACATTATACTTAATAGTGAAAATTGAATGCCTTCCCTCTGAAGATTGGGACAAGGCAAGCATGTCTGCTCTTATTTCTTCTATTCAACATTGTACTGGAAGTTCTTGACAGCGTTAACAGTAAAAAATACAACATCATTTATAGTTGCTCCAAAGAAAATGAAGTATCAGGTGTACAGGATCTATATGTTGAAAATGACAAAACCCTGATGAAAGAACTCAAAGAAGACATTAGTAATTTGAGAGACTTACTGTGTTCATGGATTGGAAGACTCAACATATTAAAGATGTCAGTTCTCTCAAATTGATTTATAGGTTAATGAAATCTCTATCAAAACCCCAGCAAGGATTCTTATAGAAAGACTTATTATAAAATTATATGGAAACGCAAAGGACCTAGAGTCCTTTTACCTAAACATCACATTGTATACAGAAAATAACTTGAAATGGATCACAGACTTAAAGTGTAAAACTATAAAACTTGTGGGGAAAAAAAGCCACAGGAAAAAAAATCGTCATAGCTTAGAACTTGGAAAAGAGTTCTTAGGCTTGACACCATAAGCATGGTCCATAAAAGGAAAAACTATTGATTAGATTTCATCAAAACTGCAAAGTTTTGTTCTATGAAAAATCCTATTAAGATGAGCTACAGACCAGAGAAGATACTTGCAAACTGCGTATCTAACAGAGGATTTGTATCTAGAATATATAAAGCACTCTCAAAACTCAAACTCTCAAAAAGAAAATGGGCAAAAGAAATGAACAGACATTTCACTAAAGAGGATATACAGATGGCAAATAACACATAAAAAGATGTTCAACATCATTAGTCATTAGGAAAATGCAAATCAAAAAAACACAGTGAGGTATTACTACACACCTATCAGAATAGCTAAAATGCGAAATAGTGACAGCAAATGCTGACAAGGATCCCAAGAAACTGGATCACTCATACATGTGTTCTTCAACAGATTAATGATTAAATAAACTGTAGGATATAATGTGCCATGGAATACTGCTCAGCAATAAAAAGAACTTTGTGCAATAACTTGAATGAATCTCCTGGGAATCTTGCTGAGTGAGAAAAGGCCAGGCTTAAAAGGTTACATGGTGTATGATTTATTTTATTTTATTTTATTTTTATTGAAGTATAGTTGATTTACAATATTGTGTGTTTCAGGTGTACAGCAAAGTGATTCAGTTATACATATGTATGTATATATCTATATTCTTTTTTTATTCTTTCCCATTATAGGTTATTACAAGATATTGCATATAGTTCCCTATGCTATACAGTAAATCCTTGTTTACTTTATTTATGGTAGTGTGCAGTTAATCCCATATTCTCAGTTTTTCCTTGCCCCCCTTCCCCTTTGGTAACCATAAGTTTGTTTCCTATGTGCGTGAGTCTTTATGTTTTGTAAATAAGTTCCTTTGTATCATGTCATATGATAATTGTCTTTCTCTGTCTGACTGACTTCACTTAGTATGATGATCTCTAGGTCCATCCATGTTGCTGCAAATGGCATTATTTCATTCTTTTTTATGTCTGTGTAATATTCTGTTGTATATATATTGTATGATCATATAAGACTATTGAAATGACAAAACACAGAGATGGAGAATAGGTTAGCGGGCGCCAGGGGCTAGGGAATCTGGTGGATAGAAGGTGACTGTGGCTGCAGGGGGAGCAGGAAGGATGGTTGTGGTGATAGTACAGTTCTGACTGTGTTGGTGGATACCTCAACCTACATGATAAAATTGTGATAAAATTGCATACAACTCAATATACAGACACATACAAACAAATGATTACAAGTAAAGCTGGGAAAATCTGGACAAGATCAATGGTTTGTAGCAGTGTCAATACCTTGGTTGTGATATTATACTACAGTTTTGCAATATGTTACCACTTTGGGAAACTGAGTGAAGAGTGCGTGCTATCTCACGTTGCTTACAATTGCATGTGACTCTACAATGACCTCAAAAATAAAAAGTTTAATTTAAAAAAAGACAAAAAATTGGGGCCTTGAACATTTTGCCAGAAGCTGGACTAAGGAGTCTGGCTAATATGTGGGCATGAAATTAGTTGGCCATCTGACTAGCAGACTGGATAGTTAACAAAGAACAGTGACTTTCCTAGCTTGAGTATGCCGCCCGTTCAGGAGCCTCTCATAATCCAGAGAGGCATTGTTCATCTTCTGGAAATTCTTATTAGCCAAGTTTAATTAAAAATCACTTTCATGAAAAAAGCAAGCATTTGCTTCATATCAGAGGGCAGCACTAGGAAATCAAAATAGGGTACCTCAACCTGTCCCCTCCCCAGCCCTTCTGAAATAGGAATCACTGGCCTGATCATTGTCCATGGAGTCAACACGTGAGGCCTGAATGGACTTGTTAACTTTGCATGGTGAACAGACACCACCCCTAATCCTCGTCAGTCAGCTGGCTCTGACTGCAAGAGAACCTATGAGGGGGAACCAGAGACTATGGATGATTGGCCACAAACCCCAGTCCTTTGCTTGGCCAAAACCTCCAAACATATGCTCCACCTTCTTCGTAGATTCAACACCTTCTTTAGGAGGCACTCAGAGGGTTTTCATGATCTCTTCCTAAAAGCCCTTTTCATGCCTGTTCTCCAGACCTGGAGCATCTTGAACTTACTTGATTTTTATAGAGGGGAAACTTGACTTCACAGAGGACTAAAAAAACAATAGGAACAGTACATTTTCTCTTAATATTAGCTTTAAGTTAGTATGTAGAAAAATTGACTTTATTGTTATGCAGTTCTGTGAATTTTAACACAAGTATAGATTCATGTAACGACCTCTACAATGAAGATACAGAATAGTTCCTTCATCCCCCAAAACTCACTAATGCTGCCCCTTCGTCGTTACTTACACCCCACCCCCAAACCCTGGCAACCGCTGATGTGTTCTCCATCACTGCAGTTGTGTCTTTTTGAGAAAGTCATATAAATGGACTTGTACAGTAGGTAATATTGAAACCAGCTTCTCTCAGCATAATGCCTTTAAGGTTCATCACATTGTTGCATCTATCAATAACTCATTTAAGCACCTTTTTTACTTAAGAATTATTCCCCAATTCTATTCAGGTTAGTTCTCTAGGCAGGCTTTGTAATAGTATAGCAACAGTATAATCTATGTGCAATGAAACCACCTTTGGTCAAATGACTGACAATTAACATTTCTCTTAGCCAGTTCTTAATCTGTTTCTTTTGATGAAAAAAAGTGGAGAAGCAAGAAGTAATTTCTACACAAGCATTGTAGAGTTCTACAGTGAGAAAGCAGCATCTCTGACTGCCTGAACTATTCTGGAATTACCCCCTCACCACTTGGGAAACCTACCAGGACACCAGTGGCCAGTGGACTTCTAGACATATGCTTCTTGCCCAAGAGCCTCCATGTGGTTCTAGAACCAGTCCCACACAAAGGAATGAGTACAGTTGCCTAGGAGGTAATGTTTTAAGGAGTTTTCTTAAACTGCTTTCCTGAGTACCCCAAAATCATGTCAGAAATTTCTACCATTTGAATCACTCATTTAAGCTAAGGAATTCCAGAATTCTCTCCAAGAATGCAAACATGGTCACTTATGAGGGTATCCCATTGTGAAGTTGGGCCCTGAGGAACTGGAGCAAAAAACCTTCTGATTTAAATTGTGAGACAGGTCCAGAGTGGTGCTCAGTGCTAAGGACTGGGAACCCCAGCGTAAATTAGAGGTGGGGTCAGGGAATGACTCTACAAGGCTGAGTGGCAGTAAGAGATACTGGAACCCAGGGAGGTGGGCTGAAAAGTGGGGGGGGGGGTGTCAAAAGACGAATTGGGACATGCTAAGAACAAAAGTTGCCTATTTCATAAATATACCTGGATCGTGCCCTAGTGGGCCCCACTTTTGAGGTGGAGAGCTAGCTGCCTTGTTTGCTTTTGTCTTACCTACCTACTGAGTCAACACTAAGTAACAGCTCTGAAACCCAATTCAATAGAAGAGTGTTTATGAATCCAGCGTGCTTAGCCTGAGCTGAGGAGAAGGGCACCCTCTGACTGTAGGGGAGCTTTCTTTTTTATTCAGTTTCCCCTTCTTTTGTGTTTATAGCCTTTTCTCCTTCTCCCCAAAGGCAGGCCACTGTGGAAGTCATACTTGTGAAAGGAACTCAGCTGCCAAGTAGTGAAGACTTCAGGTGGAGGATGAATTGAGTCAGTTCCTGTAAGGGAGGGGATTCGGTCTCGGGGGGCTGAACTTCTCTTGGAACTGAGGGCAATAGGACAAGCCTTGCATGCGGCATTTAAAAAGTGAGCTCCCTCCTGCCCGGGGTCAAACAGGACCTCCGTCTTGTTCACCAGTGTTATTTTATAGCCTCCCCTCAACCCCTAGACATGTACAACTAGTGAAGTAATGGTCGGTGTGCCTGCCAGGAACACAGCTAATTTCTGTTAATTAGCCATAGGCCAGCAATTAGTAAATTAGTAGATTGTGCTTGAGTTGAACATTTTCAATCTAATGGTTCATGAAATAGACTGCTGCTTATTTTATTTAGGTATCAGTGACTCTTAGTGCGTCAAAAGGATGTTTAAAACAGCAAAGGAATAATCAAAAGTACAATTTAGCATCTCAGTTCAGAAACAGATTCAAACTGTATAATGACAGCAGCCCTTGTTGAAATCAGTGCAGTAACAGATTGACAGTGGAAGCACCGGAACAGCATAGTGTCATTCCTGATGGGTTCCAGCCGTGGCACCTGGACTCCAAGCAGGTGTGCTGTGGTGTGGCCCAGGAAGCGGAAGAACTGAGCATTCTGATAGTCCAGACCTTGGCAAAGTAATAGTCGCAGAGGAAGTGCTTTTTGAGAAAGAGCAGAAGTGAAGTGCACCTAGGAAGCTAGTTCAGTGTTGGAGACCTAAATGCAAATGGGAAAGAAATGCATCTTTAGAGCCAGTGCAGTCGGAGCCTTTCATGTCAAGTCACGAACATTTTCAACCAGGGCAGCAACCTCCCCTGCATTTTTGTTCATCTGATTTTCCATTTCAGTTCTCATTCTCTTTACCCAGCCCAGCTGTGGGACTGCATGCTAGTTATCTCACGGTGGTGATACCATCTGCTGAAAAGGCTGGCAGCCGAGCCATCCCCATCTTTTTCACCTCTACCTGCCCTGGTCCGGAAAAGAGAAGGCAGTGTGCTTCCCCCATGCCCTGCTCAGGGACTGACTCTGCTTCACAGATTGAAGCAGAAACTGAGAACTTGGCCAGTTCTCTAAGCCAGAGCCTTTGCCTGTGGTGTTCAGTACTGAAGTTTGGGGACTCAGCCTATGTCTACACATGGCCTGGGTGGGGTGGGCCAGGTGACATGGTCAATCTAATGAAAGAAGTTGACTAAACTACTGTCATATGCAGTTCCAGGCATGTGTGATTCATGGTCTTGGGTCGGATATAAGTGAACAAGTCAATTTCTTGGCCACTGCTTTTACCTCTATCGCTGGGCACAAATGAAAGCTGTTTGGTCACCAGAGGGTGAAGGTGTAGATGATGTTGACTGATTCCATCCTCAACCCTGGAAAAAGAGCTGAAAGAATATGGTTTACATATAAATCAGCTGTACCATCTTTCTGTAGAAACAACGGCATGATCTTTCTTCACAATCGTACTTGTATTAAAGTATTTTTAAACTTCAGAATAGGAATGAGGAACCTAGGCTGACACTGGTGAATTGTTCCCAGCTGGCTGGCTATATGGAAGAGAATGGGCAGGGCACACTGTCCCTAGTCCAGTTTCCCCCAATGAAGTTCTGAAGTTTGCATAAGAATAGTTGAGGATGATAGTTAAACACCTTTTTCTTTTATGTATATTAAAATCTTAATGCTTTTGACAACTGTGAGGGATGTTATGAAGAGAGGAAACTATTTACTATCTCCTCAAAAGTTAGCAGGGACAGGGAGTGAATCTTGATTTGACCAGAGAAAAAAGGTGGTTGGAGTTTTCCACTTTTGAACCGTTGATTTGATCTCAAGGGAACACAGCCTTACAGTTGTACAGCTGGGCGCTGAAATTAATAGCAAGAAGTCAATCACATTTTTACCCTTTGACTCTGATTTTTTTTTTGCTTACCATATTTTGTTATGATCTGGGTTCCTTGGATATTTTTCCTGTTATCATGAGCTTGAAAAGAATGTGGTAAGCTTCCACCCATTTGTATTAATGTAGGAGAGCATTAAGACAGCTACAAGACAAGCATAGATAAGCCAGAAGTCAAAGTGAGAAAGTCAGAGTGTTCCAACCAAAGGAGCTGAAGAAACAACGGAGGCCCAGAGAGGGAAGGTGGCAGCTCTCAGATTCCCATTCCTGTCTTCTTTCCAGAATATGGTACATGACTTTACTGCCACATACTCTCCTTTCTAATTATGATTTGTAAAGGTTATTGGTTGGTATTCCTGGGGCATGAAACCAATTAGGTAGGTGTTTAAGAATGGACCCAGAGCCATTCAATGGTAGGGAAAGCTAGACCCAAACTAAAGACTCACGTTGAACGAGCAGATCTGAAGTTGACACTTGCTTGCATTGTTAAGTGTTGGCGTTCTCCTGGGTTCTGCCCTTTGCCCTCTTTTCCTCTGGTAACAGTAGCTCCGTGGTCAGGGTTGGTCAGGCAAATATAAGACTAACTCTGAACTGAAAAGGTACAACTGCAGTTCTTATGATTTCCGGCCTGTCTCAGAGGATAATGGATCGCTTCTTCAGTTCAACACCAACCTTTTCACCAGTCCATCTCTTAATTTTTTGCACTTCCCTTCTACCCTGCCACACCTGTAACCACAACCAAACCTCTATTTTGTTTTAATAAAAACAAACAAAAATCTTTTCAACCTGTGTTCCCCCTCAGGTATTCCCTTGTCATCCAAGCCTCTTGAAAGAATGGTCCATACCTGATCTAAGCCTTCGTTTTCATTCACCCCAATGCCAAACTCAGTGGACACCTTCTAGTCTTTATTTTAAGGGATCTTGCTTTGCAGTGTTTAACACTGTTTAACCATTCACCTGCTCGAAACTCTTTCTTCCCTGGCTTTTTTTTCTCCTGATTCTCCTTCTCCTCTGTTCCTCAAGGATCTTATTTGATGGTAGTTATATTTGGGGTTAACACGTAGCTTAAATCTTCTTTACTGCAATATTTCCCAACCTAGGATCTCTCAGGAAGAATTGGTAAAGCCTCAGGATGCAGCCAAAATGACCAGAGATGGATATTTAACTGAAGGTGGACACCTTCTCTGCAGGAGTCCCTTCTCCCAGGAATGCAATAAGATGGAGAAAGCTGACTGCAGGAAATCAGGCAAGGAGGTCAAGTTGATTCAGAGGCTGATGCTAGTGTTGGCTGTATGTGAGTGGACAAGTGACTAGAAGACAGTACCAGTCAGAGGGGAGGGGGTGGGAAATAAAGGCAGCACTCCCAGAGAAACAAGGAAGAGATCAAGAGCCAAAGAGAGGTGTGGATTAGCAGACAGAGGAGGGAGGAGAGGGGAAGAGTTGTGAGTGGAATAAGAGGGAGAGAGGGGAGTGATGAGAGTGGGCCCAGAAGATGGCACCCAGATAACTTGTGAATTTCAGTGAGGTGCCGCTGTGCATCCTGCAGGAAATTTCAGTGTGATTCCCCTGTATCCTTGTAATAACCCTCTCTATTTCCTTATTTTAGTGGGTTGTTGTTTCTTACCTTTACCCTAAGGTAACTATTCTTCTACCAACTCCTCAAACTCATCCTGAATGATTTCATCCACTTTTTTTTCCAGTTTAAAATATTTTTCTTCAATGTAATACTTGCATATAGCTTAAAAAAAAGAAAGAGTACCAAAGGCTTAGAATGATAAGCAGAAGTCTCTATGCCCACCCCTTTCCTGCTTCCCAGAAGCAATCACTCTTTGAAGTGTTCCCTATGGTATTTACCTCCATCATTTAAAAGAATATGATTATCATGCTATTTCTTTTTTTTATTGTGGTAAAATATACATCACACAAAATTGACCATTTTAACCAGTTTTAAGTGTACAGTGGCATTAAGTTCATTCAAATTGTTGTACAATCATCACCACTATCCATCTACAGAATTCTTCCATCATCTCACACTGAAGTTCTATATCCATTAAACAATAACTTCTCATTCCCTTCCTCCCCAGCTTCTGGTAGCCACTATTCTAGTTCTTGTCATTATGAATTTGACTATTCTAGGTGCATCATATAAATGGAATCATATAATATTTGTCCTTTGATGTCTGTCTGATTTCACTTAGCAGATGTCTTCAAGGGTTGTCCGTGTTGTAATATAGCTCAGAATTTTATTCTTTTTTAAGGATGAATAATAGTCTATTATGTATGTATGACATACACACACACACAAACGTATTTTGTTTATCCATTCATTCACTGATGGACATTTGAGCTCTTTCCATCTTTGGCTTTTATGAACATGCTGCTATGAACACAAGTATAGAAATGTCTGTTCGAGTCTCTGCTTTCATTTCTTTTGGGTATATACCCAGAAATGGAATTGCTGACTCACATGGTAATTCTGTTTGCTTTTTGAGGAACTACCATGCTGTTTTCCACATTCTACTGTTTCTTGTCAAACACTTTTAAAACATCATCTACTGACTTTGTGTTACGGCAGCTGAAGATTCATCTGCTCTTAAAGTATTCTCTAGCCCTTTTGCGCTGATGACATCCCATCTCTAGTCCCAGCCTCGACTTACCCCTGAGCTTTAGGCTTCTATTATCCAATTTACCCATATGGATGTTAAGCTCAATGTATCCAAAGCATAATTAAAATGCTTGCCCCTGCCCCCAACCCAAACTTTCTCTTCCCCTTGTTATTATCATGCCCCTACCTCAGTGAATGTCACCGTCTCCAACTCACTCAGACAAGAAACCTGGAAATTATCACAAACTGTTCCTGGGATCCAAGGGCTCACCAAGACTTCCTGATTTTACCTCTGAAATATTTCTTGACTCCGTTCTCTCTTCTTCTTACTCACTGTCACTGTCCTAGTTCAGATCTTCATCGTCTATTGCTTGAACCTCTTGCAGGAGCCTCCTCCTAACTTGTCTCCCTTCCTGCATGTTTACCCTCCTTTAATCCTACTGCAAATTGATCTAAGCCAGTTTAGCTTCTCACACTGTCTGGTACTTTTCAGTGAATATCAGTAGCTTCCAATGACTAGAGATAGCTCTGGGTTGTCATCCTCATCCCCACAATCTCCCATACCAGGTGGTATGTTCTATTGAAAATAGGACAGGATTTTGACCCACTTCTGCCAAGCATACATTTACTAGCAGCTAGACATAATCCTACAAACTGTCTTCATAAGATCCATTAAGCCCCATGCAGGAAAGTTTCACTTGAAGCACATGTCGTCAGATAAGGTGACAAAGTCATCCATTAAGTGTCAGGAGGCAGAACCCAGTGGATTCCTAGACTTAGAATCACCAGTTTTTCAGGCTCCATTCATGCGAGGGCAGACCAAATGTCAGCCCATAAATCTAGAACACCATTTATTTTACCAGTGAGAGTTCATGTCTAACATCCCTTACAGTAATGAGCAAACCCTCTAGTGTAGATTTAGTAGGTTGGTTAAAGCTTCGCAGTCGCTTCATTTGGAGTGTGGACTCCCAGCTAGAGTCTTTTAGATGCAAACTAAGCATTGCTAGAGTGTGTTCCTCTTGGAGGGCTTGGGATGTTAACTGTCCCTCGGGTATATGTATATACGTTCATGTGCATATATAGGTGTGTGTATCTCTCACACTGTGCCGAGTATTTTAAAATTTCAGACCATATAACAAATCTACACTCCCATGTACATCTGTCCATATTGTTTCCCTGCATAAAACCCTTCCCTTCCATGGTTCCCTGTTACCTATAAAATAAAGTCCAGACTCCATCAAGCGACATACAGGGCCTTTCCAGATCTGCCCCTTATCTCTTTCTGTTCTGCACTGTACACTCTAGTCTAAAATTAGCAAGCTGCTTCTACTTAAGCTCCACCAATGATGCTCTCCTCACCTGCCTGGCCCATCTTTCCCAGCTTCCTTCACCTGGCTAACTCTTACTCATCCTCTATGACTCAGTTCAGGCATCAGCCCTTTCAAGAAGCCTGCCCTGTAACCAAATTCAGAGTTAAGTTTATTTCTTTTATTTAACATACAAATAGGACTTATTATGTGCCAAGAACTATTCTAAGCACTTTTAATCCTCATAACAACTCTATGAGTTAGGTTCTTTTATTATCCCTCTTTCAGGTGAGGAAACTGAGGCACACAGAAGTTTAATTTGTCCAAGTTCACATAATTGATAAGTAGCCAAGTCAGACTGCAAACCCAGGCTCTCTCTCTGGCTCCAGAGTCTGTGCTCCTAGAAATCCACATGCTATGCTGGTTATTCCCACAGCACTGGAGGCATACCTCTGTCTTAGCATTTAGCATGAAAATTTGAAACTCTCTCTTTGAGTGCATATCTGCCACTTCTCCATGAGGGTCTTAAAGCTTAATGGTCTCTGAAGAGTATGGTATAGTGGGTTAGATTGTGAAGTTTGGAATTAGATATACCTGGGGTTAAGTCCCACCTCTACTCTGTACTAGCTGTGTAACCTTAGGCAAATTATTTAACCTTTCTGAGCCTCCTTTTTCTGATTTGTAAAGTGGGGATAAGAATACCTCATAGGGTAATGGAAAAAATGAAATGAGGTATTATAAGATGTTATATCTAAAGCACCTAGTAGAGGGTCTGACATAGTAAAACAAAACAGAGCAACTCTTGGTAATTCTTGACTATTGCAACTAGTTATTATTATCTCTGCATTTCTAGCAGCTAACATAGTACCTGAAAAATAGACATTTGAGAAATATTTGTTGAACTGAACTACTATGGAAATCTTTAGATTGTCATAGATACCTGAATTGTACCTTAGTATGTATAACTTCAGAAATGGTCTCCTGTAGTTAAGCAAGATGTGCCACCTTACTTTGCTTGGGCGCCCATAAGAGTTTTACCTCCAAAGGGTAGATAGCCCTGGAGCTCTCCAGACATATAACTAATAAGCATATCATTCTGGTCCTTGCAACCATTAGTTTTAATGTAGATGAAGCTCAAATAGGATAGCTCGTCACTTTGAAGTGAGTCTTGTTATCCTAAGTCATCTCATCATCGTTCAGAATGAAAGAGAACTCCATTTCATTTCCTTTTCTTAGAACAAGGGCTTCAGAACTCCCTAGGGCTGTCCATCCTCATGGGATCACTGACCTTTTCAATTCTGAAATTCCCATGCAAATTTTCTTCCCAACACCCTAGAGTTTTGATCCCTTCTGTTATAAATTTCACTTGTCAAATGAGTGAAAAATATAGTTAACAGACTTGCCCAAGTCACATTTGGATAGCATTACGACAGAAAATGTCCCAGGTATCAATGAAATACTCATCTTCTTGCACCCAAGAGCAGCAGATGCTACTTGAAAAGCTGAAATAGACATATATATCACATCCAGAGAATAATACAACCCCTTAGGGTACTAGGGGAATGGAAGCTCCTAAGGCAGAATCTTTTGGTTAACTTAGGGCTAAGGAGAAACTTCATTTGGCTTCAGGTGGCCAATCTTTTTGCAATATCTGAACCCACTTTCCTTCATCAAGGAGGACAGTCTAGTGACCACTGATTCTCTCTTCCACACAGATCTGGCAAGATCTCTAGGCTGATCACTTTTCAGAATTTTAGGTGAAGAGACAAAGTGGAAGAAATTGAACTGAATTTGTATTGTTGATGAAAAATCAATAGCCAATCTGTGAAAGAAATGGAAAATTTTATTTGAGTCAACCTGAGGATTATAATCCAGGAGACAGTCTCTCAGAGAGCTCTGAGAACTGTTCTGCCCAATAGAGGTCAAAGCCCAGTCATTTACATTTTTGAGACAAAGGGTTATATACATCACATGATGTATTGACGATTTACAGAATTCTGATCTGCATGTACAAAGATGTGGGTCATTGTGACCCCTTACGGGTTTAGGAAGGAATGTTATCCCCTAAGGAGTTACTGAGTAGTGCGTCATTGTGACCCCTTACAAGATTAAGAAGGAATGTTATCTCCTAAGGAGTTATATTGCTGGCACCAAGAGAACATTGCTCTTTATGGTTGAGCAGGTATTTCTCCTGTTGGGGAGGGCTGCTTGATGCCTAATGCAGATACACAATGCACACTAGAGGGGAGGGAGGAAGCCAGAGGGCAGAAAAAACCTTTATGTTTAAACTTTTCGTTACTTGCCTTAAAATATGAATTTTTATTGCATCAGCATTAATCCTGGTCATAGCCTAAAATCTGGCTGTTTGATTAAACCTCTGCTCATTATGTTGTTATTTTTCTCTTTTTCTCCCTAAAATCTGGTGTGTAGAACCCCATCACCTCGCACACACAGAATGTCTAATTAGCTGAGGCTTCTGGATCTTCAGGTGCTAAGGGAATTTAATGTATGGGAATGATGGCTGTAGCGTGGGTTTGATCAGGAGAGGCTGTCTGGAGAAGGTCTCCGGCCAGACCGTGAGGGGTTGGTAGACTTTTGATGGTAAGGGCTTCCAGAGTTGAGGAAGAGGGAGGGGCATGAGCCAGAACCACACAGTATGTGTAATAAACTGGAGGCAGTGCTTGTGGTTTTATGCTCAGGGCAAAGCCTGGGATTCCCCTCTCATTTTTCTGTCCAGATGGTTAGAAATAAACCATGGAGGGTCCCCAAACTCAGAAATTGGAAATGTTCCCCTCTGGGAAAGTGCACTGGGCCAGAAGTGAGGAGATATGATTTCTGACCCTGGTTCTACCACTGATTTTTCCCATAATGGTGGGCAGTTTGTGTAAACCTCTCTCAGATCATTTTCTTGCCAGTTAGAGATAGATAAATGATCAAACTACCACACAGAGCTGGTGGGAGGATTCAGTGAAAGCTTGCACATATCCATCAGATATAAGTTACTGAGATACTATTATTAACATATAGATACCCCAGGAAGAGAAACCACCTTCAGCCTTGTCAGCTTGCATGTTATTGAATAACAAGTGCCAGCCCCTCAGAGACTCAAGAAATAGATGTCAGGTGCAGAGAAGAGAAAGGATTTTTTTTTAAAACAAATGAAGAACCGAAGTTCAAAGAGCTTAAATCACTCCCCAGTTATTGAGCAGGGACTGTGCCAAAGCCAAATGTCAACTGCTTCACTGCTTTGCTCCAAGAGCTTGGAAACCTACTTGGATCTCTTTGGAAGGCACTTTAAGAGTGACTATTGGTGAGAATTGCAAGGATAGTGGAAAGCTACTGACAGCAATATTTTGGAGGTTGGCAGCTGATCTCAGATACAAGTAGTTTAATTTCTCTGTGTGCCATAATCCACTGTGATCTCTAGTACATGTGAACTATATGTCACTCCTTTTGAGCCTCACTTGGAAGAGGGAACTAGGAGTTGATAACACCAAAAAGGGAAGTACTGTCCCTGTAACGTAGTAAGTATTTCTGAAGTGAGGTCTTGGATCTGTGTTGTGGCAGGTCAGTGAGCAGAGCAGGAGTTCAGGTTTCTATAAGAGGGCCTGTCAGTGAGCACTGGTGCTGGGAGAGAGACAGAGACATCTTCACTATCTTCCAAAACATCTCTCCCCTCAGGAAGCAGAGTCGTGAAGTCCCTGAAGACCTTCTGGATGCTCCACTGAGGCACTAGTACAGCTCTTCCTTCACTCTCTTTAGCTAACACTCAGCATGAATTTCACAAGAGGTTGCTGGTTACCTTTCTTAAAACATGTTTAGCTGATTTTTTTCATGCTATTTCAAAAATTGAAGGTAGAAATTTTAAACTCTATGACAATCTAAAAAGGAATTTAAGGAAATCTTATGAATCTCTTGTGGAGGTTCCAGGCTTCCTCTTGTAATGCATGAAAGGGTTTAAAGCAATTGTTCTCTTTGGATAACCCAGAAAAATCCTCCATTCCTTGAATCTAGCCTCCATATCTGAGAGAATTCTGATTATAGTTTATGTAACATTGGTGCCTAGGGGCCAATTCCCTTAGCAAAATCCCACCTTTTACACCTATAAATCTGTGTGTTAACATATGACTTTAATCAGAGACTGAAGATAACCCCTTGTTAGTAATTTGGCATATGAATCATTTAAAAAACAAAACACTTTTGTTCTGATGAAGAGTGGTGCTAGAATTCATCCTCATCATCTCCCCCGAATGTGTATTTTACATAAAATCACACAGATTTTCTTAACAAGTTTAATACTGTGCTATTATAATATAATTGCAATATTGTACCAGAAGCATTATCAATGCTAAGTACTGTCCAATTTAGGATGCATGAATAAATTCTCTAAAGCTCTTGAGAAGAGTATCCATTTCCCAGCTAAATAATATTTAAGTTCAAAAGATAAAAGAATATTTCTTCTTATATGAAATATGGTTCGTATGTGAGAGTAGAATTTTGATAAGCATTTGTGAGCTCCCTGCTGGTAGATTTAAAAACCTCCTTGGTGATCTCATGACAACTATGGATACAATGCCCCCTTCCACCTAAGGGCCAAGACATGGTGTCTGCAGAATTATGTACCCATTAAGGTAACATTAGCTCTGTCATTTTCATCATATGGCATCCAAGGTCACCCTGGATCCTGACAGTCAACAGATGGGAAAAGAGAAAGAGTAGAGAAGGCATGTGAGCTTCTTAAGTTGGCCTGAATGTCACCCACACCCTTTCCACCAACATCTCATTGGCGAGGACTTGGCATAAGGCCCCACCTAGATGCAAAGAAAACTGAGAAATGGTAGTTCCTGTCTGCAGAGCCATTTCCCAGCCACAACTTAAGCATGATAGAAGGGCAGGACAGATATTTGGAGGTTAGCTAAGTGACTTTGTCACAGTTGTACTGTGGCAGTTACTAATTTCTTGTCTCAACTCCAAATCCTCCAAACCCTGCTTTGCTTTTTAGTTTAGTTTTTTTCCCCAAAGCCTGCTTTGTGATGCTGGCAATAGGTCACTACAAACCACATTTCTGCTTTGTTGGCTGTGTGTTAGGTTCTGCCAATAAGGAGCAGTAGAGTGAGACAGCAAAGCTGGAGAAGGAAGGGACTTGTTCCTACCTGTTTGCTTACCGTGGGTTTTTGTCTGCTTGTGGTTCTTGTGAGCATCACCCCAGCCTTCACCCTGGAATCAACAGCGCCTTCCTATAGCATCAGCTGAATCTGGTTGCAGTTTTCCGTTATTTGGAAGAATCAGCCTCATCATTCCCGCTCAGAGAGACACCAACGATCTGTGACCCTACTTCAGAAGTCTGAGTCCCAGCACCACAGGGACCTTCCTCTAAGCTCAGAGATCCCAACACCAGTTGACAAGTGCCCCCTTTCAGAAGTCTGAGGTTTAGCTCCAGGGAACCCCTCTCCCAAGTTTTAGTAGTTACAACCTCTTCTCTTCCCCCGTCCCCAGGCTAGGGGTGATAGCTGCTTCCTGCAATTTTTACCTTTATGATACCATAGATCAGCACTGTCCAATAGAAATAAAATGTGAATCACATGCTAATTTTTAGTTTTCTCATAGCCACATTAAAAAATAAAAAGAAGTAATGAGATTAACTTGAATGATATACTATGTATAACCCAATCTGACCTGCTTTCGTTTCAGCATATGATCACTATCAGTATTACTAGTGAGATAGTTTTATATGAAGTCTTTGAAATCGTGTGTGTTTTACACTTACAGCACATTTCAATCTGGAGGATAAATTTCACCAGAAATATTTGATCTGTACTTAGATTTTGTAAAATTTACTATTGAAAATATAGATTGACCAACTCAAGTGTTCCAAACATACTTAAAAGTTTTCCAATAACTGAATTGAATATCAGTTTGTAACTTTTTATTTGGAAATAATTCTACATTCACAAGAAGTTGCAAAAAAATACTACAGAGAAGTTCCATGTACCTACCACCCAGTTTCCCCCATTAGTGACATCTTCTGTAATTACAGTCATTGTCAAAAACAGAATATTGATTGGCACAATACAATTAATAGCCTCTCGACCTTAATCAGATTTCACCAGTTTTTATATGTGCTTATTTTTGAGTATTGCCTTTGTGTTCACATGACATTTTATCACTTGTTTAGATTTATATAACCACTACCATCACAACCAAGAGACAGAACTGTTCTCTACAAAGGAAGTTCCTCATGCTGCCTTTTTATTGTTACTTCTCCCCTCTTCACACCTAGCCCCTGGCAATCACTTATATGTTCTCCATCTCTATAATTTTGTCACTTTAAGAATGTTATGCAAATGCCATCATATAGTATGTAATGTTTTGAAATTGGCTTTTTTCCCCCTTCTCAGTGTAATGCCCTTAAGAGACATCTGAGTTGTTGGATGTCTCAATAGTTGGTTCCTTTTTATTGCTGAATAATATTCCATAGGATGGATCACCACAATGTGTTTGACCATTCACCCGTTGAAGGACATTCGGTTTGTTTTCAAGTTTTAAACTATATGAATAAAATCTGTATGAGCATTTGAGTACAGCATTTTTGTGTAAGCATAAGTTTTCATTTCTCTGGGATAAATGCCCAGGAGTATGATTGCTGGGTCATATGATAACTCTATGTTTAGTTGCCAGAATGATTTCCTGGGTGACTGTACCATGTTTCATTCTGACCAATAATGAATACAAGATCCAGTTCATTGGCATCCTCATCAACATTTGTTGTTACCAGGGCTTTTCAATTTTAGCCATTTGAATAGGTATGTAGTTGCATCTCATTGTGGTTCTTATTTGCATTTGCCTAACTAGTGATTTTATTCATCTTTTCATGCATTTTTTGCCATCTGTATATCATCTTCGGTGAAATGTCTGTTCATATCTTTTCCCATTTAAAAATTGTGTGGTTGGTTTCTTACAGTTGAGTTTTAAGATTTCTGTATATATTCTGTGTACAAATCCTTTGTTAGAGATGTGATTTGCATATATATTTTCCCAGTCCATAGCTTGTCTTTTTATCTTCTTAACAGGGTCTTTTACAGAGCGAAAGTTTTTCATTTTAAGGAAGTTCAATTTATTGATTTTTTTCTTTTATTTATTGTACTTTTAGTGTCATGTCTAAGAATTCTTTACCTAACCTAGGTCATGAATATTTTCTCCTATGTTTCCTTCTAAAATTTTATAATTTTGCATTTCAATTTGTGATCCAATTTGAGTTCATTTTAATGTAAGGTATGAGGTTTACATCTAGACTTATTATTATTATATACTTATTATATACTTTTGCTTATGGATGCCCAATTTTCCCAGCACCATGTATTTAAAAAAAATGTTTCCATGGTCCCATAACTAGCCAGATTCAGTGGTTCACTGGATGGGCTCATAAGACTCAACAGCAGGCTTTACTTACAGCTAAGGTTTATTACAGTGGAGGATACAGACCAAAAATGGTAGGAAAAATATCTGCATATGGGTAGAGTTCAGAGAGGTCAGGCATAGACTTCCCCAGCTGAAGTCACACAGGATGTGCTTCCTCTCTATCAGAGAACTACAGGTGTGGAATAACTTTGCCCAGGGAAAGTCTCAGGGTCTTTGGCTTTTATGTGTAGGGGAACAGCTCTGTCGTGGCAATCTGGTGACACAGACCACATAGCCAAAGGCTTTATCTGGTCTTAACAGAACTCATTGTGATCCACTCAGAACATAAGGAGATGGGAGGCACTTTTTGTTTTGTGGTCACCCTTTTTGGATTGTAGAACAGGGAGCACCAGTTGCTGATACATCTGGCTACTCTTCCTTTCATTTTCCATGTAAGTAATAATCTGAATCTAGAAAGGGCTCATTGTGTCTTTATGGCTGAATCTGTTAGGCCTTAGCCTTTACTCACACTCCACTGAATTGCTCTTTCATTTTTATAAAAAATCAGTTGGGTATATTTATGTGAGTCAGTTCTTTTTAACAGTTTTATTGGAGTGTAATTGACATACAATCAACTACATATGTTTAAAGCAGACAATTTTATAAATTTTGACATATGTATACACCTATAAAACCATCACCACAGTCAAGATAATGAACATACAGCAAAGTTCTCAAGTGCCCTTGGTAATCCCTCCTTCCCCTCTGTCTCCAGGCAATCACTGATCAGCTTTCTGTCACTTTTCGTTAGTTTGCAGTTTTTAGGATTTATATATTTTGAATCATATTTTGAATCATACATCTTTCTTCTGGCTTCCTTCGTTGAGCATAATTATTTTTAGATTCACCCATGTTGTTACATATATCGATAGTTCATTCCCTTTTCTTTTTTTCTGAATAGTATTTCACTGTATGGAGATATATACAACTAATATTTATCCATACATCTGTTGATGAATGTTTTGGTTTCCAGTTTTTAGCTACTGCAAATAAAGCTTCTATGAACATTTGTTGGGGAGGTTATAGCTCAAGTGGCAGAGCGTATGCTTAGCATGTTTGAGGTCCTGGGTTCAATCCCCAGTACCTCCTCTAAAAATAAATAAATAAACCTAATTACCTACTCCCCCCCTTCCCGAAAAAAAGCTTCTATGAACATTTGTGTACAAGACTTTATGTGGATAATGCTTTCTTTTCTCTTTGGTAAATATCTATGAGAGGAATGGCTGAATCATTTTATAGGTGTATGTTTAACTTTTTAAAAAACTACCAAACTCTTTTCCAAAGTGGTACCATTTATATTACCTCCAGCAGTGTAAGAGAGTTCCAGTTTATTGACATCCTCAGCAACACTTGGTATGGCCATTCTTTTTAATTTTACCCATTCAAATGTGTGGTGTTATTTCATTGTGGTTTTAACTTGCATTTACCTAATGATCAGTGAGGTTGAACCTCTTTTCATGTGCTTACTTGCCATATGTATGTCTTTGGTGAAGTGTCTGTTCAAATCTTTCACCCATTTTATATTGATTGGCTTGTTTATTTTCTTATATTTGAGTTTTTAGAGTACTTTTTATATCTGGATATAAGTTCTTTATCAGATATATGCTTTGCAGATATTTTCTCCCAGTCTGAATTGTCATTCTCATTGTCTTAACAGTATTTTTCAAAAAACAAATTTTTTAATTTTCATGAAGTCTAACTTATCAATTTCTTTTTTGTTTTTATTTGAATTTTAAAATACTATAATTTTTTAAAAATTAGTTTTATATTTATATATTTTTAAATTTTTTATTGATTTATAATCATTTTACAATGTTGTGTCAAATTCCAGTGTAGAGCACAATTTTTCAGTCATACATGAACATATATATATTCATTGAGACATTTTTTTCTCTTGATGGTTTATGCTTTTGATGTCATAGCTAAGAAATCATTGCCTACCCCAAGGTCATGAAGATTTTTCTCTTAAATTTTCTTTGAGAAATTTTGCAGTTTTAGTTTTTATATTTAATACTGTGATCCATTTTGAGCTAATTTTGTGTATGGTGGAAGATATGAATTAGTTATTTTTGCATGTGAATATCTAATAGCTCCAGGACTATTTATTGAAAAGGTTATTCTTTTTTGCAATGAACTGTCATTACACCCTTGTAAAAATCAGTTGTCTGTATTTGTGTGGGTGTATTTCTGGGCTCTTTATTCTGTTCAACTGATACACTTTTCTGTTTTGACATCAATCCCACACTGTTTGATTATAGTTTATAATATGTCTTAAAGTCAGAAAGTGTTAACCTTCCAAATGTGTTCTTTTCTCAAAGTTACTTTGACAATTCTAGGCCATTTGCATTTACATATGAATTTCAGAATCTGCTTGTCATGTTCTACAAAAATTTCTGGTGGGAATTTGAAAAAGATTATATTAAGTCTATAAATCGATTTGGGAAGAATTATCTCAACGATATTGAGCCCTCTGACCCATGAATAAGATATAAATCTCCATTTAGATTTTCTTTAGTTTCTCCCAGTAATGCATAGTTTTCAGCATATAGATTTTGCACATCTTTTCTTACCCAAATGCTTTGGTCAGAACCTCTAGTACAATGCTGAATATAAAGAGTGAGAATAGACATCTGGATTTGTTACTGATCTTATGGGGAAGGCACTCAGTCTTTTACCATTAAGTATGATGTTAGGTATAGGTTCTTCATAAATGCTCTTTATCGGGTTAATGAGGTTTCCTTCTATTCTTAGTTCACTCAGATTCACTATCAGTAAGTTGGATTTTGTCAAATTATTTTTCTGTGTCTATTGTTAATTTGCTAATGTGATGGATTATATTGATTGATTTTCTAATGTAAAACAACCTTGCATTCCTGACATAAACCATACTTGCACATGATGTATTAGGCTGTTTATATATTGCTGGATTTGATTTGCTAAATTTTTATTTTGAGTTTTTGCATCAGTCTTCATGAGGGATATTGGTCTGTAGTTTTATTTGTCTCATTTCAGTATCAGGTTAATGCTGTCTTCATGGAATGAGAAAGGAAGTATTCCCTCCTTTCAATTTTCTGGAAGAATTTGGGTACAGTTGATATTATCTCTATCTTAAGTTTTGGTAGAAATCACCAGTGAAAACATCTGGGCCTGGAGTTTACTTTGTGAGAAGCCTTCTAACTGCAAATTCAATTTCTATAATAGGTTTAGAGGTATTCATTTATATATATATAATTGAATGAGCTTTGGTAGTTTGTGTCTTTTAAGTAATTAATCCATTTCATTTGAGTCCTCAATTTTGTTGACATAAATTTGTTCAAAATATTCTCTTATCATTCTTTTAACATTCGTAGTATCTGTAGTAATGTCTTCTCTCTCATTCCTGGCTTTGGTAATTTGTGTATTCTCTCTTTCCTGATCCACAGAGCCAGAGTTTTATCAATTTTGCTTTTCTGAAAGAATCAGCTTTTGGGATCATTGAGTTTCCCTATTGATTTTTTTTTCTATTTCATCTGATTGCTGCTGCTTCTTCCTTTGGGCTTAATTTGATCTGCTTTTCCTAGTTTCTTAAGATAGAAGCTGATGTCATTGATCTGAAATATTTTTATTCCCTTTTTTCCTTTCTTTTTTATTGAAGTACAGTTGACTTACAATATTATATTAGTTTCAGGTGTACAGCATAGTAATTCAATATTTTTATAGATTATACTCCATACAAAGTTATTATATCTTCTTTTCTTATGCATACACCAAGTGCTGAAAATTTTTCTCCACATTGTGCTTTAGGGCCATCTCACATATTTTGATATGTAGTGTTTTCATCTTAATTTAAAGAAAAAACTCCTTTTGATTTTTTCTTTGACATGTGCTATTTATAAATGTGTTATTTAGTTTCCAAATATTTGGGATTTTATAAATATCTTTCTGTTAATTGGAATCTAATTTAATTCCATTGGTGTCAGAATGCATACTTGTGTAAGACTTGAATGCGCTTTTCAGTTCATGTATTTTGAAGCTTCATTATTAGGTACATAAACATTAGGATTGTTATATTCTCTTGATGAATTGACCTGTTTATTATTAACATCCCAGCTAATATTATTTGCTCTGAAATCTACTTGTCTGTTATTAATAAAGCCATCCATCTTTCCTGTATCCGATGTTAGCATTAGTTAACTAGGTTTTTCAGTTTCCTGTGGCTGCCATAAAAAATTACCAAAAATCTTACTAGTGGCTGAAAACAATAGATACTTATTTTCCCACAGTTCTGGAGGTGAGAAGTCCAAAATCAGTGTATAGACAGGACCACATTCCTTCCAGAGACTCTAGAGGAAAATCTAGTCCTTGCCTCTTCCAGTTTCTGGTGTCCGTTAGTGTTCTTTGGCTGCGGCTACATCTCTTTCTCTGCACTGTCTTCATATTGTCTTCTTCTCTGTGTCTGTGTCTAATCTCCCTCTGTGTCTCTCTTATAAGGATACATGTGATTGTATTTAAGGCCTTTCTGGATAACCTCCTTCTCTCAAAATCCTTAAGTTAATCACCCCTTTTACCACATAAGGTAATAATATTCACAGGTTCTGAGAATTAGAACATGGACATACCTTTGGAGCCACCATTCAGCCTACTACATGTGGTATATCATCTTCCATCCTTTATTTTTAACTTATTTGTATATTTATATTTAAGGTGTGTTTACTATAAACAAAATACACTTGGGTCTTAAAGTTTTTTATCCACTCAGACAGTCTTCCTTTTAATTGAGGTGTGTGGTAGACAATAATGGGACCTCCAAAGATGTCTACATCCTAATCCTCGGAACCTGTAAATATGTTACCTACAGGGCAAAGGGTACTTCACATTGCACACATGATAAGTTTAAGGATTTCGATATGGGAAGATTATCCTGGATTATAAGAGTGAGCCCAATGTAATCGCAAAAGTCCATAAGTAGAAGGCAAGAGGGTCAGAATGAAAGAAGATGTAATGACAGAGCAGAGGTTTGAGTGATGTGCTTTGAATGTTGAGGAAGGGGCCATGAACCAAGGAGTGCAGGCAGCCTCTAGAATCTGGAAAAGGCAAGGAAACAGATTCTCCCCTAGAGCCTTTGAAAGGAATGTAACCCTGCTGACACCTTGATTTGAGCTCAATGAGACCCATGCCAGAGTTCTAACCTATAGATCTGTAAGGTAATAAGTTTGTGTTGTTTTAAACCCTAACAAAGTGTTTAGACCATTTATGTTTAGTGTTATTATTGATATAATTAGGTTTTAGTCTTTCATCTTGCTGGATTTTTCTCTGTACCATCTATAGTTTTTTTCTCTTTTTCTGATTTATGTTAGATTAATTGAATATGTTTTCATTTTATTTTATCTCTTTTGTTGGGTTTTTAGCTACTATCCTTTGTTCTGCTATTTTAGTGGTTGTTTTAGGGCTTATAGTGTAGATCTTTAACTTATTACAATCTACCTTCAAGTGATTCTCTATCACCTCACAAATAATATAGAAACCTTATAATGGTACACCTCCATTTCCCCGCTCCTGACCTTCATACTGAGGTTTTCATATATTTTATTTATACATAAGTTATAAAGCCCACAACACATTTTTATTATTTTTGTTTAAAAATATTTTTTAATTATTTTAAAGAGATTTAAGAAATAAGAAAAATCTTATATATTTACTCATGAAGCTTCTATTTCTAATATTCTCTGTTACTTTGTGTAGATCCATATTTACGTTTGGTGTCATTTTCCTTCTGCTTAAAGGATATCCTTCAACATTTATTATAATTCATGTGGTGTTGACTTTTTTAACCTTTTGTATGTCTAAAATGTCTTTATTCCATATTTGTTTAAAATTTTTTAAAATTGTAGTAAAATACACATAACATAAAATTTACCATCTAAACCATTTTATGTGTACAGTTCAGTGGAATTCAGTACATTCACATTGTTGTGCAGTCATCACCACCATCCATCTCAGAACTTTTTTCATCTTATAAAACTGAAACTCTGTCCTCATTAAACACCAACTCCCCATTCTTCCCTCCCTGCGGCCTCTGGCAACCACCATTCTACTTTCTATCTTCATAAATTTAATTCCTCTACTACCTCATATAAGTAGAACCATACAGTATTTTAATTTATATGAAATTCTCTCTGATCAAATAGCTCATGTAGTGTCTTTCTCTTGACTATACCCTGGTTAATATATTTATTCAGGCAATTTAATTATCAAGGCATCATGGTGATAGTACTTAGAATCCTAATGACACAGGTTCAGCTGTCACTTACTAGCATACAAATTACTTAATCTCTCTAATCCTCAGAATGTTTCCAGGTAAAAATGGAGAGAGTAATACCTACTTCCCCGAGTTTTTGTGAGGATATATTAGAACACCTGACACTTTACAGGTGTTCAATAGATATTACTTCCTTTTATTCATTTTTTAATCATCATCCTCTAAGCACTTAGATCTATCCATCTCAGCAATAGCCTCCCAAACTATTACTTCCCCTGTCTCCCTATCAATTGCTGTGGCCCTTTTTCTTGGGATTCTTTTTCAGCAAATGCTTATCTTAAAAAATAATCAAAGCTCATTGTTAATGAATTATATCGGCTTAGTGTGTTGCCGAACAGAAAAGGTAACTGATATATTTTGGGTACCATGGCAAGGACAATAAAGGAGATATTAGTGGGGGAGGACAACTTTTGGTTGCCCCAGCCTAGCCCACAGAGTGACCTCTGCATGGAACCAAGCTAAAGGATGTCTATATTGACTCCCTTGGTGCCATGAAAACCATTATCAGATCTAATACTTAAATATGGTCAACTTCTTTTTTATCTGGGTCTAAATTATCCTCCTTATCAGTTAAATACCACCTACATTACTTATGCCACCTGTGATACTAGAAACTTTTGTGTCCTCAGTCAGGCACAAAGTTTTTTTTTTTTATCAATAGTTCTCAACTAGGGGCAGTGTTGTCTCCCAAAGGGCATCTGACAACATCTGGAGATATTTTTGGTTGTTTCAACTTGGGGGAGGGTGCTGCTGGCATCTAGTGGGTAGAGGCCAGGGATGCTACTAAATATCTCTACAATGCATAGTACAGCCCTCCACAACAAAGAATCACCTGGCCTAAAATGTCAGTAGTGCTGAGACTGAGAAGCTCTAGCCGAACCTGAGTTCAAAGAGAAGTATAAATCCACCATGCTGCCCCAGGATAGAATACCATGCTTTCCAGGGCTCGATACTGTTGATTTTGGGGTTTCACGTACTATTGTTCCCTTTTTTGGGTGGAAAATTGAAAGTTGACTATGTCATGTAAATATTCTTACATGTTACTCAAAGCAGTAAAGTTTTTAAAGGTTCCTATTTTGTTTTCTGATAATTTGATAAATCAATGATTTTATAGAAAATATTTTTACATTGGTAGTTTTTAAACTGCATTTTGCAGAATGTGGTGTTTTGTGGGTCTCCTTAAAGAAATGGATGAAAGAACTGAGAAGTAGAAGCTTTGGGCCTCACTCTAGTCAGAGTTGCTGTTTTATGTTTTACGTGTGGCTATTCTCTGTGAAATTTGTTTGCAAAATGAATTCAACTCCTTATAAGAAAAAAAGTTTGAATAACACTTTATACAATAGGTAAATGTATCAGTCAGGGTACTCCAGAGAAACAGAACCAATAGGAGAGATAGACAGATAGGGGTGTGTGTGTGTGTGTGTGTGTGTGTATGTAATATAATCTAATGAGGAATTGGTTCACATGATTATGGAAGTGAAAAGTCCCAAGATCTGTCATCAGCAAACTGGAGACCCAGGAAAGCCAGTGGTATGATTCCAACCCAAGTCCGAAGGCCTGAGAACCAGGGAGGCCAGTGGTGTAAATCTCAGTCCAAGGGCAGGAGATCAGTGTTACAGCTCAGTCAGGCAGACAAGAAACCAAAGGGGTGAATTCTTCCTTCTGCCTTGTGTTCTATTCAGGCCCTCAGTGGACTGAATGATGCTTACTACGTTGGGGAGGGCAGTCTGCTTCACTGAGACCACCAATTCAAATGGCAATCTCATCTGGAAACACTCTCAAGACGGGCCCAGAAATGATGTTTAATCTGGGCACCCCTTAGCCCAGTCAAGTTGACACATAAAATTAACCATCACAGTAAGTTATTGAAAATTTGAATATAAATTTAACTTTTTATTTTCCAATGTACTTGGAACATATAGGAAAATCTTTTGAAAGAATATTCCTGCATTTGTGAGATCCACAGGTGTGTTAAGATTTGGGGAAATGTTCTTCAAATGTTCCCTCATCCTTGGAGTTGATTCTAGAATTCGAGGATTTCCAGGCCATGCTTGAAAACTCTGATTCTGCAGCTTCTTAAAGAAGTAGAGTTATAAGACTGAAAGGGAACTTTCCAGAGAAGATGGATCTCACCTTCTGCCCCCAGGGATGGTAGTGCTGGGGCGGAGTTGTGGCTTGTCTAGAGACAGTTGTTGTACCATTTCTCTC
The DNA here is from genome assembly GCF_048564905.1 of Vicugna pacos. Lineage (NCBI taxonomy): Eukaryota > Metazoa > Chordata > Mammalia > Artiodactyla > Camelidae > Vicugna > Vicugna pacos. The sequence continues at coordinate 83,054,060 of NC_133023.1, forward strand.
ACTGTCCTGTCTTAGCAACAAGACGGAAGTTCTGCACGGCCTCAGAATCCCTTGGAACTGCTTGAAGGCAGGAACTGTATTACTTTCTATTCGGGAGCTCCTTCAGCTTTCTCTCACAGTTCTCTAAACAACTCATGTCGAAATGAGGAAATAAATGGTAGGTGGGCAGATATCTTTTCCTTCCTACCATCTCTTGCCCTTTACTTTTTGAGCTCACTGGGCCCAGCTCCAGACAGATCAAGTTTGTTTTGGTGCCTTGTGCCTACCAGGTGTTCCTTCCTCTTGAGCGCCCAGTGTGTCCCCTACCCAAGATCATTTCACTCTCAAATATGTCTGTTCTTCCCAGGTAGCATCCCATGCTCCCTGTGAGCTCCCTCATTGTGTCCTTTATCTTGCTCTCCTTCACAGTTCCACAGCGTTACGGGCAGGCCACCTAGCGGATAAGGACTCCAGAGAAGAGAGCCTTCAAACTCTGGCCTCAGCCTGCAGCCGGGGCAGAGGCAGCACTTTCCTCCATCTCTCATTCCCTCTAAGCACTGAGCCCACCCATGTTGGACAGTAATTACCCACCTCCCAAGCCCCCTTTCCCTTCTTTAAGGACAGTTTTGTGTGACCCCAGGGTTGTTTGGTTTATAAGGGCAAGTAAGCCACAAAAGCAGACCCCTTCTTGGATCGCTGAATCTCCCACTGCTCATAGTTGAAAGCTACTGTCCTCCAAGTTGATATATTGAGAAAAGTATAAGCTTCTGCCAGAACAACCATTTCCCTCCCTGTGTGGGTTCTCCTGTCCTACCTTGGTTCACAGGGCATGAAGGAAACAAGTATTTTGTTTCAGTTAGGGAGACTCAGTATTAAGGATCTTCTCATTCCTTCATTTGTTAAACAAATCATCATCATGTGCCCACGATACCCAAACAGATTATGGTAACAGTGACTTCCTTAGTATATTGATTTGTTTTCTGTTTATTCCATCAGCAGAATTCTTCAGGGAAACTTGAAGAATTGTAAATGGCTGAGCACCAAAAGCAAAACAACACTCAAACATATTTAAAATTAGGCAGCTTTCAAATGCCATTGACAAATGTTTCCAGGTTTCATTGAAAAGTAAAAACAACTTGAGTACCAGGTGTGAACATAAAGTGATAGGATTATTATCTTCTAAAAATAAGCCTGAGAGGACGTACCCAATCAAAGACATCCCAGTGAGTGTAGCCATCTTGAGAGTCTGAGACCCTTTTCTATTGATGTGGCCACAACTATTTGTCTTTTGGGACTGAAATTAGATGTCACCTCCTCCTTCAGGAAGCTAGCCCTCTCTCTCAAATCTGGATTTGATGCCCTTTCCCTGAGGATCCTGTTCTTATATCTGTCAGAGCATTTGTCACACTGGATTGTCTTTCCCCCTTAACCTGGCTGAGTGCTCCCTGAAGTTAGGGAAGATGTCTTGTTTGACTTTGTATCTGTGGGGCCAAGCAGTTGCTCAGTAAATGTTTGTTAATTAAAAAATATCTCTAAAGCAAATCAAAACTACAATGAGGTATCACCTCATGCTGGTCAGAATGGCTATCATTATAAAGTCTACAAATGATAAACGCTGGAGAGGATATGGAGGAAAAGGAACCTCCTACACTGTTGGTGGGAATGTTGGTGCAGCCACTATGGAGGACATTATGGAGATTCCTTAAAAAACTAAAAATAAAGTTACCATGTGATCCAGCAATCCCACTCCTAGGCATATATCCAGAGAAAACTCTAATTCAAAAAAAACTCACTCACCTCAATGTTCATAGCAGCACTGTTTACAATAGCCAAGACATAGAAGCAACCTAAATGTCCATTGACAGATGAGTGGATAAAGATGTGGTGTGTGTATACACACACACACACACACACACACACACACACACACACAATGGAATACTACTCAGCCATAAAAACGAATGAAATAATGCCATTTGCAGTGACATGGATGGAACTAGAGATTATCATACTAAGTGAAGTAAATCAGACAAAGACAAATATCATGGTATCACTTACACGTGGAATCTGAAAAAAATGACACAAATTAGCTTATTTATTAAACAGAAATAGACTCACAGACATAGAAAACAAACTTACAGTTACCAAAGGGGAAAGGGGATAGGGATAAATTTGGAGTTTGGGGTTAGCATATGCATACGACTATATATAAAATAGATAACCAACAAGGACCTACTGTATAGCTGTATAGCACAGGGAACTATAGTCAATCTTCTAATAACCTATAATGGCAAAGAATCTGAAAAAGAATATATATATGACTGAATCACTTTGCTGTATACCTGAACTAACACAAACGTTATAAATCAACTATACTTCAATTAAAAAAAAAAGAAAAATGTCTATGCGTCATATTTTTGGACCATTGTCAGCAAGAGCAAATCTTTCTTCTTTTAATGGAGAATGTGATTTTTGGCAAACAACTGTTATTCAGAAACGTGTCGGGCAAATAAAAGTATTCATCAAGCTGAATACCACTGTCTTTATTTAAAAATGAGCTGTGATCACAATGTATTGACTACTTTTCTTCCGCGATTCATAAAGTGGCTCTGAAAACAGTTCCAAAGAAGGATTTGCAAAAGGTTTTGAGCAATAGAAGCTTCCCAGGACAGTACCTTTAAAAGACTATGTTCATTTATGTGTTTAAGGTACAATACGTGTTTAGAGAAAAATCAAACAAATATTTGTCTTGAAAATGATTGAACACCTACTCTAGGGAGCAGAGCATGATGTTTAGAGGTTAAGAGCATTACTCTGGAGCTGAACTGTTTGAGTTCAAATCCTGCCTTTGCAACTAAGTAACCTGTAGAGTCTTGTTGGATAAGTTACTCCATCTTTTGTTTCCTTGTTTGTAAAATGGGCGTGGTATACCTCCCACACAGGGTCATTGTGAAAATTAGTTGAATTAATCACATAAAGTGCTTAGAATATAGGGCCTGGTGCATAGTAAGTGTTCAATAAAAGTTGTTATTATCATCATTATCTTCATCATCATAACAGTGTTTGAGGCACTGTGTTAGAAAACTCTAAAGATAATACTGAAAAAAAAAGGCATATCCCTACTTTCAGAAAGTTCACAGTCTATTGGGAAACATAGACATGTATAATACAACTGGATGTGTGCTCTTGGAAGTGCCAGCTGTCATGATGGGAGGAAACCTGACGTGGGGAGGGTCTAGTGGCGAGAGCATCTCAGTACAGTTCTGTAAGCACCAAATGCCCTCCACTCCATTCAGAACATTGTGTCCTGAGAATTAAGAGTGTCAGGATGACCAGATGCTTGTTATTCATGGTAGTGATGAGAACAGAAGGACCTGAGAGTAGAGATCACACTTTTTGACTAAAATACTTCCATTTTTTTTAAAACGTAGGCCTGGTATGCAGTGTCAATGCCTGTGAAAGTATTCAGTGAATAGAAACCAGTTTGGACAGAGAATTCACAGACTATCATCAATATGTCTCTCTTTAAAAAAAAATGGTTCCAGTTTCAAAAACTCAGATACAATGTTGCTATGATCCTGAAAGAACTGAATAATCTGGAAGGACTTGCCATTTTAGCAAGATAATTTAGAGGTTTACTATGGATTAAAGTTGCATCAGAATTGAAGAAAAGTAAGATTAAATAATGATATAATTTCCACTTGGGGAGCACATTGTTTCATGACTATCATTTCTTTTACTGTGCAGAAGATAGTTTTTTCAATTAAAATATTGGTAGCATTTTTTAACCCAGAGTTTCCCTCCCTCAGAAATAGTCATGAAGATGACAGTTTATTTTGCAATCAGTTATTTTGCATGATTCACGAAGAAACACTTTAAAAATAACTTTGTAATAAAGACAGAAAACTGTTTCTTCACGAGTGTGATTCATCGTAATTATTTTTGAACATTTGGTAAATCCTGTTTCTGGGAACCTTGAAGAAGTACTTTAAAACCTTTTCAGAGATGGCTTAAAGGCCTTCCTTTATGAATTCTGCAAAAGCTTCACTTTGTGAAAAAAATGGGCTTGAGGTAATAAGCATAGTATGAAACAATGTGGTTATATGTGTTTCTACCCTCTCCTCATCTTTTCAGTTTCTCTTCCAAGAAGTTCAAAGAAGTCAAGGGATTATTTGGGGGAATTAAAGTAATTACAAAGAGGAAACAGCATGGGCCTGCAAGCTTTCCAACATGGCATGTTCTGTGCTTCTGGGCCGAAGAGGCAAGCAGGGGTAAGGTGTGGATTGAAAGGTTTCTCTTTCACAAGAGAAAAAGGTGAGGTTAGCATGCCAGTTCTTCAGAAGCGACTTGTGATGGAGCCACAGACATGTTTTCTTAAGAAAGGGAGAGAGAATATGGCACTGCTAACTGGAGCCGTGTGCTGTACTTGGCATTCATTCCAGGTTTGCTTAGTTGAACTGAATTCTCTGCTTAAAGTTTGTAATTTCTATTTGGGGAATGGGCAAGATCCCATTCTGAGTTGTACAGAACGAGCACACAGCTGTCATCTTCATTTTCCCCTAAAGGCTATTAACAGTTTGTCCTAAAACGAAAATTTTTGTTCTGCTACATGAATCGTGAATAGAGCAACCATAAAGTACATCAGTGTTGGGAAGGAAATGTGCATTCTGAGCATGTGTATGATTAATGCCCTTTCTGGACACTAATAATGATGCTTAGAGTTTCCAACCTCACCTGGAACTTCTTAAGAGCTCTGAAAGAGAATTGTTCACCATCTCCAGCTACTACCATCCCTTTCACACTTCTTAACATCGGAAAAAAAACTCCAAGGTAAACATTGAGGGCAATTTGAATTACGTTGTTCTTTCACAAGCTCTCAAGGCATCCTGACCCCCTACCTTGAGAGCCCCTTGCCTCCCTACTTTCCCGTGGGTCCCTAGACCCAGGCACCGTTGGTCATGATGCTGCCTCGGGGCTGCCCAAGTCCTTTCTTTCTTTTTTTTTTTTTTACATTTTTTAAAATTGAGTTAGAATCAGTTTACAACGTTGTGTCAATTTCCAGTGTAGAGCACAATTTTTCAGTTATACTTGAACATATATATATTCATTATCATTCTTTTTCGCTGTGAGCTACCACAAGATCTTGTATATATTTCCCTGTGCTATACAGTATAATCTTCTTTATCTATTCTACATATGCCTGTCAGTATCTACAAATTTCGAACTCCCAGTCTGTCCCTTCCCATCCCCCTCCCCCTGGCAACCACAAGTTTGTATTCTATGTCTATGAGTCTATTTCTGTTTTGTATTTATGCTTTGTTTGTTTTTTGTTATTTTTAGATTCCACATATGAGCGATTTCATATGGTATTTTTCTTTCTCTTTCTGGCTTACTTCACTTAGAATGACATTCTCCAGGGACATCCATGTTGCTGCAAATGGCGTTATGTTGTCGGTTTTTATGGCTGAATAGTATTCCATTGTATAAATATACCACCACTTCTTTATCCAGTCATCTGTTGATGGACTTTTAGGCTGTTTCCATGTCTTGGATATTGTAAATAGTGCTGCTATGAACATTGGGGTGCAGGTGTCTTTTTGAAGTAGGGTTCCTTCTGGATATATGCCTAGGAGCGGGATTCCTGGGTCATATGTTAAGTCTATTCCTAGTGTTTTGAGGAATCTCCATACTGTTTTCCACAGTGGCTGCACCAAACTGCATTCCCACCAGCAATGTAGGAGGGTTCCCCTTTCTCCACAGCCTCTCCAGCATTTGTCATTTGTGGATTTTTGAATGATAGCCATTCTGACTGGTGTGAGGTGATACCTCATTGTAGTTTTGATTTGCATTTCTCTGATAATTAGTGATACTGAGCATTTTTTCATGTGCCTATTGATCATTTGTATTTCTTCCTTGGAGAATTGCTTGTTTAGGTCTTCTGCCCATTTTTGGATTGGGTTTTTTTTTTCTCATTAAGTCGTATGAGCCACTTACATATTCTGGAGATCACGCCTTTGTCGGTTTCATCTTTTGCAAAAATGTTCTCCCATTCCATAGGTTGTCGTTTTGTTTTACTTATGGTTTCCTTTGCTGTGCAGAAGCTTGTAAGTTTAATTAGGTCCCATTTGTTTATCTTGCTTTTATTTCTATTGCTTGAGTAGACTGCCCTAGGAGAACATTTTTGAGATGTATGTCAGATAATGGTTTGCCTGTTTTCTTCTAGGAGGTTTATTATATTTTGTCTTATGTTTAAGTCTTTGATCCATTTTGAGTTTACTTTTGTGTATGGTGTAAGGGAATGTTCTAGCTTCATTGATTTACATGCTGCTGTCCAGTTTTCCCAACACCATTTGCTGAAGAGACTGTCTTTATTCCATTGTATATTCTTGCCTCCTTTGTCAAAGATGAGTTGACCAAAAGTTTGTGGGTTCATTTCTGGGCTCTCTATTCTGTTCCATTGGTCCATATGTCTGTTTTTGTACCAATACCATGCTGTCTTGATGACTGTAGCTCTATAGTATTGTCTAAAGTCTGGGAGAGTTATTCCTCCAGCCTCTTTCTTTTTCTTTGGTAATGCTTTGGCAACTCTAGGTCTTTTGTGGTTCCATATAAATTTTATTATGATTTGTTAAAATTTTGTGAAATATGTCCTGGGTAATTTGATAGGGATTGCATTAAATCTGTAGATTGTCTTAGGCAGTATGACCATTTTAACAATATTGATTCTTCCAATCCAGGAGCATGGAATATCTTTCCATTTTTTTTAAAGTCTTCTTTAATTTCCTTCATCAATGGTTTATAGTTTTCCATGTATAAGTCTTTCACCTTCTTGGTTAGATTTATTCCTGGGTATTTTATTACTTTGGATGCTATTTTAAAGGGAATTGTTTCTTTCTTTCTTTTTCTGTTGATTCATAGTTAGTGCAAAGAAATGCAACTGATTTTTGAACGTTAGTCTTGTAATCTGCTACCTTGCTGAATTCTTCAATCAGCTCTAGTAGCTTTTGTGTGGACCTTTTAGGGTTTTCTATATATAGTAACACGTCATCTGCATATAGTGACACTTTTATCTCTTCTTTTCCAATTTGGATCCCTTTTATTTCTGTCTCTTGCCTGATTGCTGTGGCTAGGACTTCCAAGACTATGTTGAATAGGAGTGGTGATTGTGGGCATCCTTGTCTTGTCCCAGATTTTAGTGGGAAGCTTTTGAGTTTTTCACCATTGAGTACTATGCTGGCTGTAGGTTTGTTGCCCAAGTCCTTTCTGCATTGAAATTCCCCCTCTGCAGGCTGTGCTCCCACTTCCCAATCACTTTCCCTCCTTTATGGTCCCTCAACCTTAAAACATCCAGGAGTAGTGATTTGTTCCCTCAGTGACCTAATTTGATCTTTTGCAGAGCAAGAGCAGAAGCTTCTCTAGGGAGTTCATGAATCCTACTCAAAATTATAAAATGTTATGCATTTGAAGTGGGGAGTGTCCACAGATTTCTTCAAATTCTTAAAGAGGTCAGTATCCCCACAAAGATTAAGAAGTATTGTGCTATGGTTGATAGAGCTTCCATTTGAAGATTATTTATATTTTAACCGAGATCGCCTAGAAATAATCCCTTTACCTAAAGAAAGGATTATGCAGTAAAGGAAAAGCAGGCTCCATGATGAGAAATATATTATTTGGGAGACATTTTTTGTGATACCTCACCACATTATATGGGTAACTACTTACTTTTCTTGCTTTGTTTTATAATGGTAACAGAGGGTGTTATGCCTTCTGTTTCACTCTGTGGTTATGGCCTTAATGAATACTAAGATATAATGCACTTTAAAGTGTTAACACAAATGCCAAAATGAGGTGAGGCAGCATTAAGTCCACCTCAGTTTGGCAAACATTTATTGAGTACCTATTATATGTAAAGCACAGAGCTAGGTGATGTAGGATAGAAAGATAAATAAAATCCTATAAATTATGAACCTTCTAGAACCTGACAATTCCTGTGGGAGGGGGAATAAACAAACACACACACAAACACACGTACATGATATTAATTTAAGACAAATTATGAGATTGCTACTGTATAATATAGGAGAAGAAGCCATTAGTGCTAACCAAAGAGCATCTAGGAAGCCTTAACTAAAAGCAGAAACAAGGCTATCAACCATCAAACCACTGGGCCCTTCCCCATCTCTCTCCTTTTCTGAACAACCACCCCCTTATCCTTTTTTCCTTAGATTTAGAGATTAGGCCCACTTAACTTTAAAAATTTCTCTTTTTTCTTTATTAGGAAATATTTCAGACCTTAAAAAAAGGCATATAAAACTTTACAATAAATACCCATGTGTTCACCACTCAGCTTAAAAAATAAGCATTGCAGATATAGTTGAAGCCCCTGTGTACCCACACCCTAGAGTTCTCTTTTACTAACACCTCCTGCTTGTGACTAGCAGCTTTCAAAGGTGACCCTCAATGAGCCCCATCTTCTCGAATTCACGCCCTCCCCTTGAGTGTGGGCTGGACTAAGTGACTGGATTCTAATGTATAGACTACGACAAAGGTGATGGGATGTCACTTCTGTGATTAGGTTACAAAAGATGGTGACTTCCATCCTGCTGCCACTCTCTCTTGCCCTCTTACTTGCTCTGACGAAGCCTGCTGCCATGTTGTGTGATGCTCTATGGGGAGACCAATGTGACAGAGACTCAAGGAGGCCTGCAGCCAACAGCTTATGATGAACTGAATCCTTTGTCCAACAGCCTGCATAAAAACGGAATCCTGTCAAGAACCGTGTGAGTGAATGTGGAAGCAGATCCTTCGTAGTAGAGCTTTCAGATGAGGCTGCATCCCTGACCAACACCTTGATTGCAGTCTTATGAGGGGCCCTGAAGCAGAAGACCCAGCTAAGCCATGCCTGGATTTCTGAAAATATATGTTACAGCATGTAAGTTTGGGGGTAATTTGTAACACCGCATGATAACTAATACACCTTCCCAGAGGTAACCACTTTCCTCAATGTGCTATTTTTCCCATACATCTCTCTCTCTCTCTCTCTCTCTCGCTCTCTCTCTCTCTCTCTCTATATATATATATATAGAGAGAGAGAGAGCGAGAGAGATACATATATAGAGATACATACATACATACATACATACATACACTACATTTATGTGTATTATCCCCATATATGGCTCCACACTATAAAATATAGTAACTGTATGACATTACATGTTTTAAGATCTATATAAATGATATTATAATATTTGTATCCTCTGGAATTAGCTTTTCCCTTGTTCATTTTTCTACTGCCACCACTTAGTCTTTGTCTCTCTAGGTCTTTGTGTCCCAGCCACTGTGAGTTTTAGTCTCCACCCCAGCCCAACCCTTTCTGTCCTTTTCAGATTACCTGCAGTAGTCCCAAACCGCTGAGTTAAGCCTGGTCCTACCTTAGGTGAAGCCCAGCATCTTCCCATATTGTCTTCTAAACAAAAATCTAGGCCTAAGCTCTTCAACATTATATGGGCCTCTAGGCAAACCCAGATCATCCCTTGGGTTTCCTTTGATAATGGCGCTTTCTAGAGCAGCATGCATCTAAAAATTTAATGTACATAGGAATTGCCTGGGAACCTTGTGAAAATGTGATTGTGCAAGTCAAGGGCGGCTGGAGATTCTGCAGATCTACAGAGCTTTCAGGTGTCATTGATGTTGTTGATATATGGACCACATATTTAGTAAGAAGATTCCAGAGGCTTGATGTCCATCTCTCTCTTTACAAAAATCATTTTAACTTGACATTTTAATTTATATTAGATACCAATAAAGGGATTCAAAATAAGCTTACCCAAAAATAGAAAGTGAAGGCTTTCAAAGAAGGTAAGGTGGGCCAAAATAAAATCAAACAACATAAGGAAAGACTGCACTTGGAGTTATTTACCTAAAAAGAAATCTGTTTATACTCTAGCTATTTATCTAAAACAACCTTTTATTTTTAACTTGAACAAACACTGGCAAATATATATGTAGAAGGTAGGATAAAAGTCTTACATCAGTGGATACCACTTTTGAGGGATGAACTTTCAATATCGGGGTTGATAAATTCCCCTGGGCTTCTAAAGAACAACAGCAGCAACAGCAGCAACAAAAAACCTTAAAAGACTAAAGAACAGATTCTTTCTTTTTTCTCCATCCTTTTGTATTTCTCCCAACTACAGGATAAGATATGAGAAAATGAACAATTCCACAGCATTAGCCAGTACCAGTGACTTTCCGAATCTAAGAAAATAGTCTTTTGTACGTATATATCATACCTTAATACGGAGAGAATGGTACATTTTCTTCTCGTACCTTGGAGCATTGTGTATCTGATGGCTTCAACCACATGCTGACCGCACCAGTCTTGTCTCTGCTGTTTGGCACCACAAATGCCAGGCCCACCCCGCCTTTGCTCCTTCATGCCTTCTCTCTTTTCTTTCTTTTTGGAGAGGCCATTCTGGGGTTTAGATAAAGCTTTCCACTTAATTAATAAGACTTTGCACAATTTCTACTTCTGACCAAGTAACAGGGGCAGGATTTACCCTCTCACTTGAAACAACTGGAAAAATAAAAACAGGACAAAATATGTAAACTCTATCTGACTTGGTTCTCTGAACTATCAGATCAGTGTCCTCAACCCAGAGTCTGCCCCACAATCAGCAAGTATTTCCGGCATGGCATTGTGCATTGCCTTTTGGGAGACATTCCTGGGGGCAGAGAAGCAAGTGCTACCATCTCTGGCAACAAGGGGCTCACCAGCTATTCAGGAGAGAAGGCTGCATATGAAGCATCTCTGTGACTCAGGTGTGTTTACCTGTAACATAATGAGTGACTCACTCAACTGTGCAGGTAAGAGATTCAGGAGGGGTCACAGTACACAGGCTTTTCTTAGGAAGGGCTTCTGAGAGGAGGGAGAACTTGAGTTTCAAAAGATGACAGCATCCCCTGACTGGGTGGGGCGGTAAAGGCAGGACATTGTCACCACAGGGCATAGTTAAAGTGTACACAAGGCCTCAGAGGGTCCTTGGCTGTGAAAAAGCCTGGGGAGGAAAGGGGATGCTGTCCTGGCCAGAGGGCAGACCTGGTGGATTTGGTGGAAGTCCTGTGGTGAGGAGGATGACTAACAGGGCAGTTCCTTTGCCTACTGCAAATTCAAATGCTCCTAGGCAGACAGTTTTTATTGGAAAACAAGTATCTTCCCAGGTCCTGAAAAGCTGGGTTATCCACATGAAATTACAATACAAATGTTCCAGACTCTAGCTATTCAGTCATTCACTGAGCATGTATTGAGCACCTACTGTATACTGGGAGTTGTGCTAAGAGCTAGGGGTTCACAGGTGCCTAAGACTCGTGGCTTGTCCTAGTTCATGGTCTAGAGGGGAAGACACTTGACGATGATGACAGATTTCCTTAGGGAAAGGCTCTCTCTTTCCGCTCCCCACTCCCTCCGTCAGTCAGCAGAAGTGGCCACATCCTTTCCCTTTGCAGATCGCTCATCAGGGTCAGGCTGGGGCAGGGGGAAGGACCCAAGGCCACCACAGCCGGAAGAGGTTTCTGCTTCACATCAGACATGGCAAGGCCCACTCCCTGAAGACCAGCCCAGAGCTCTCCTTTACAGCCTGGCCCCAAACTCACTGCCTCCGGCAAGACTTCTCTTCCATATCTGCTCCCCAACCCCCACCCCCACAGGCTCTCCTGATTGTGCTGATGTGTGTGGACCTTGTCTGACTCTCCTAGAAAAGCACAGGCCCTTTAGGGGGACGGTCCAGACCTTCTTCAAGTTTGTGACACCCATGGTGTCTTTGCACAGGTGGGTGTTTGCTGACAGAATCACAAGGGCTCTGGAATCACTGTCAATGGTGTTTCTCTTCTACCTGCCCAGAGCCCACTGTCCACAAAGGGCCTTCCCATCCCTCTTCCTGTCTCCCTTTAGCTCCTCTGTCAGGCCTCCCATGAGGTTTCTGCTCCTGTGGATCATGTGCTGTGATATCGGGGACAATGAGGGACTTCGCTCCCAGGTGACCCTGCCACACACACACCCCCCACACATACAGGGACTGATTTGTCCTGTTGCTGGCCTCCTGGTCCACCGTGTCACAGCCAGACTGGGCTGTCGGTGCTCACTAGAGAGAAGCACCCACACAGGGGTGCCATCTCCCTCCAGGAACCGAATGCCCTGGGGTGAAGAGCACAGGGTCCTCAAGCCCAGCACCTCCTGCTATTCGTGGAGCCACAGGAGGGGCAGAGGGCCCTCAGGAGTGCCGGAGTCTTTGGACTTGACCTTGCCTCCACATCGCAAGGGGGTCACTGCACAGGCCTGTGACCTGGAGCCCAGCCCCTGGGAGCAGGGTGGAGTGTCAGGGCTCCATCCTTCCTGTTGATCAGGAGCTGCAGCCCTGCTGGGCTCTGGTCCTGGTCCCGGACAAGTTGGTACCGCCAGAGGTCCTTGGTCATTCACAGGCTGCCTAGCTTGTGGGGTTTGAAGCAAGAATAATAATGCTATCTCACCCTCCAGGTGCAGGGCCCTGCCGTTCAGGAAAGATACTGCTCCTTCACCGTCTCCTCCACGCCTCAGGATACTCACAGTAGGTGGTGGGGCTTTTCAGTAAACTGTCCATTCACCTTCTTTGTTCATTTTATCTCTTCCTGCAGCTTATATAACTCAGAGACTTACACTTCCCCTACCCCCACCAAAAAAAGAAAGGGGAAGAGGGAGAGAGTTTTAGGAGTACAAGTGTGACAGAAAACCAAATATACCCAAGCATATTGGTTGACAGTTTAAGTCTGATAACGGTGCTCAGCAACTACAGAGCAGGGACATACTCCCTGGTGAGCAAGCAGTCGACTTTCAGGGAAATCCCTAACATCTATGAGCATCTTATGGGGTCTGAAACCCACTTTGCCAAACAGAATCATGGGAGAGTCGTTATTGACAGCTTGAAGGTATACTTATTTTAAGAGATTCTAAAGTTGTTGAATCCAAGTGAAAAATGCATTCATTTGTTCTCTTCCTCTGCGTTTTCACCTAGGAGTTTGTAGACTCATTCTATCCCACAGCTAATTAGTGGTCAAGCCTATGACTTGGGCTCACTCTTTCTGAGCCCTGGACTGTTCATTTGAGCCTCCCTGGGATGGAAGGGTTTGCTTCCAGGCTGCTGTTTAAACCCTAAGTAGAACGGAAGGAAAATAATGTCTTGAAGCTCAAAGGTGCAAAGCCTTAGGATATTGACAACCAATTAAAAACCAAGATCAAGTGCCTCTGAAGTGATTATATGCTGCAAAACAGTCAGTGGGGAAACAAAACTTGAGTCCCTGAAAGGGGATTTACACAAAAAGATCTAGGAACTCATCTGACAGCATATTCTGGAGGAGTGAACAGGAGATGTCAGGATGGAAAGACAAGAGAGTCCTGATTGGATTCTTTCCAACTCTGGGACCTTGTACAAATCATTGAACCCTCCTCAGCCTCTGTTGCCCATCTCAAATGAAGGAATGATGCTAATACCTGAGTTATTTCCAGTCAACTGAGGTCATCCATTTTATCCTAAATGTCTCTTGAACCCTCCACTTCTCTCTGTCCTCACTGTTCCTTCTTTAGTTCATCTTTCTACCTGGTCTTCCCCAGGCTGTGTCCTTTTCGTTCCATTCTATGCAGTGCAGTCAGAGATCTTTCTAAAAGGCAAAGCTGGTTACATCACGAATCTGCTTACAAGCCTTCAATAGCTTCTTATTACTCTCAGGAGAGGATCCAAAGTCCTTGCTCTGGTCTACAAGGCCCTTCATGGTCTGGCACCTGCCTGCCTCTCCAGGCTTAAGTCACACTTCTCCTCTCTCTTAAGTTCCAGGCTCCAGACATAATAAACTGGTAGCCATTCCCCAGTGAGCCAGCCTCATTGGAGGTGAGAGAGAGTTCCAGCCTTTGCAGTAGGTTTTTCCTCTAGCTAAGACATTCAGCCTCTTCCAGCACCACTTTCTTCCCCCAACCCTGTAGTCTTGCAGAATTCCGTGTCCATACCACCCACCTGGGAAATCCTCCTGCCCCTTGTCCGAGTTGCTCCTCCTCTGTGTGCCCCAAGCACCCCATGCTTCTGTCTTCTTAGCACTTATCACTCTGATTGAAGCTGCCTTTTCCCTTGATGGTTTCTTCCACTCAGTTCTGCAGGACTGTGTCCTCATTGTTTCCAGCAGAGCCTGTTGAATGAATGATATGTGTTCAAATGCTTTGTAAACTGCAACTTGCTATGCCAAGGTCCATGAGTATTATGTAATATTACTGTGTTCAGGTTGGTTATTTAACATTGTTGTCCTACACTCCCATTTGATAATAATGAATGTCACATTTCAATTACATCATTCTGATTCCTTCTTATGTCCAATACTAAAAAGGGCTACCACTTACTGAATGTTTCACCTGGGCTAGATTCTGTGCTGGGATTTTAGATGTGTGATCTGATTTACTCTTCAATAGAGTGATCTTACAAGCTAGATTCTATTATAAGCATTATCCCCATTTTTCAGATGAAAAAAGTAAGGCAGGCTCAAAGAGGTTAAGTAGCATGCCCAATATCAAATATCTAGATTTTTGAATCCACATACTTTAAAGTTAATGATCCAAACCCTGATTATAACCATCTCTCAGTTCTGCCAAAGCCTTTAGATCAGGATCAACAGAGTGATCAACAGAGTGATTCAGGATCAGCAGAGTGAACAGCAACCCACAGAATGGGCGAAAATATTTGCAAATCAAATATCTGATAGGGGATTAATAACAAGCATATATAGAGAACTCTTAAAACTCAACAAGAAAACAACAAAAAACCTGATTTAAAAATGGGCAAAGGACTTAATAGACATTTCTCCAAAGAAGATATACAAATGACCAGTAAGCACATGAAAGATGGTCAAATCACTAATCATTAGGGAAATGCAAATCAAAACCACAATGATATGTCACTTCTCACCCATTAGCATGGCTATCATAAAAAGAAAACAACAGAAAATAACAAGTGTTGGTGAGGATATGGAGAAATTAGAACCCTTATACATTGCTGGTAGGAATGTAAAATCATGCAGCTGCTGTGGTAAACAGTATGGTGGTTCCTCAAAAAAATTAAAAATAGAATTACCATGCATCCAGCAATTCTACTTCTGGGTATATATCCAAAAGACATGAAAGCAGAGTCTGGAAGAGATATTTGTATACTCATGTTTATAGCAGTGTTATTTACAATAGCCAAAATGTGGAAGCAATCCAAGTGTCCACTGATGGATGAATGGATAAGCAAAATATATGTCCATATAATGGAATATTATTTGGCCTTTAAAAGGAAGAAAATTCTGACACACACTACAACATGAATGAACACTGAGGTTATTATACTAAGTGAAATAAGCCAGTCATGAAAGGACAAATACTGTATGATTCCACTTATTTGAGATACTGGGGGTTGTCAAATTCAGAGAGAAAGAACAATGATTGCCAGGGCTGGATGGAGTAGAGAATGGAGAGCTGGTGTTTAATGGAGACAGAGTTTCGGTTTTGCAAGATGAAAAACCGAAAAATCTGGAGATGGATGTGGTAATGGTTGCATAATAATGTGAATGTGCCTAATACCTCTAAACTGTATACCTAAAATGGCTAAAATGGTAAATTCTACATCATGTATATTTTGCCAGAATTTATAAAAAAAGGTTGATTTTAACTATTTCTCAGTCCTGCCGAAGTCTTCAGAACATTTCCTTCTGATGAATGTTTTTTGCCTTCCCTCCAGATAACCTGCTTTTTTTTTTCTTTTTCCTCCTAAGACCAGACTGCCCCCAGTTTGCTCGCTCTCCTCCTGGGAAGAAAGTGCCTCTGCTCCACAGGCAGCCGGCACACATTTCACTCCCAACAGTCGGCAGATGGCTGCAGATCCCTTCTGTTCCCAGGAATCACATCGGGACTAACTGCGCTGTGCACTTTCCATCACTGGTAGCTCTCCCAACAGTGACGTTGGGCATCGTTATTAATAGGTGAAGGACAGACAAAGAGAGAGGGGAAGTGGCTTGGGCTGAGTCACACAGCAAAGTTAGAACTCTGAGCTCCCAGCGACTAACCTCGCCTGGGCGCTGTCCCATACACCTGGCAGCTCCAGAGACATGCTCCTTTCTGTACTCTGGGCAACAAACTCTGGCTAGCCAAGCGGGTCTGGCTTGTCTTGCAGAGAAATGAAGCAAAATCTTCCTTGGGATGGTATATTGTGATCTTTCCGTTTCTGCTGGCTGGCAGGAAACCAAGCCCCCACTACTTAGTGAATGACCTTGAGCACACCATTGAAAGGCTCTGGACCCTCAGTTTTCCCTTCAGTAAAATGTGGACAAGAATTATTGGTACCCTCCTCCCCCAGAGAAACTGAGGATGAGCTAGGGAGAGGATCAGGGTGTCCTTCTCCAATCTGTTTTGCATTCTCCTTTACACGGGTGAACTTCAAACCTGGCTGAGCATAATAATCACATGGGTGGCCTTTAAAAATACAAATTCCTGGGCCTTGACCAACCTGGCTTACTTGGATTTCTCTTCCTGCCTCCTGGCCACATGGCCCCCAGTTTGAAGGGAACCCCCTTGAGTTGAGCAGCAGGGTGGTCTTTAATTTTTCTATTTAAATCCTCTCCAACCCAACTTAAAGGTACCTTTGCCACGAGATGGGAAGCATTGCAGTCTGTCTCCTTTGAGCTCTCCCTTGGACTCACTGTTCCCCCAATTTTGGCACTTCTCACATACTGCTTGTTATTTTTACTTAACTGTTTCAAATCTTTGCCTCTTGTCTTCTCAGTTAGCTACTGGAAGATTAAAAACTGTATCATATCCTTCTCTTATTGCCCCACAAACACCAGCTCCATTAGCACCTAGTACCTGTTCAATAAATACGTGTTGAATTGCAACTCTTCTGATTTGGAAATCTGAAATAATTTCTTATTGTGGGGGGAGACATTCCGTGTCCTTTGGAAGCTTTCTGGCCACATGGAAAGAACTTTAAACAAAGAGGCAAGAGCCCTAGCTTCCAATCTTGGCTGTGTCACAAACTCCCATTGTGACCTGCAGCAAGTCGCTTGCCTTCTCTAGCCCTCAATTCCCTCATTTGTGAAACCAGGGCTGATCTGTGAAGTTTCTTTTAGCTCTGGATTTTGGCTACTCTAGATAGCCAAAGCAGCTTCTTTCATGTCAATGTCTTTAATGCCCACCCTGCCTTACATTTTTCCTATAAGGACTGCATAATTGATGGGTCACCCCCAGTTTATAAAATGAAAAACTCAATTAAAGAACCAGTAAATGCTTTGACCAAGCAGCCATGAATAGCCTGTGAGTGGCTGGGGGCCGGGAAGGTCGCTGATTCCTCACCTTGGCTCCCTGGCTTTGACTGGATTCTTCCACGCCAGAGCTGTTACTAGCCCTTCCCAAGTAAAGGATTGTCAGCACTTAATTATCTGCATGCCCACTCTCTCTGTGAATGACCCAGGGCAAAGGTTTGACATATTCCAGCTGGATTTACTCTTGTCCCTCTGCACAATCCCATCTAGGGCCAGAATGTCCACTGCAATGTTCAGTACGATCTGTTCAAATACTGTCCCTGAGGAGACAAAAGACTTAAAACACTAGTCCTTGCCCTCTAGTCGACCTGGGAGGCCAGGACAAGAATGTGTGTGGAAAAGGTGCTACCATATGGAAGGGAGGACCTGGGAGCCAAATGCTGCTTTGAGCTATCTCCAGTACCTGGAACAGTACGTAGAAGATGCTTAACAAATATGTTAAAAGAGATGAAAATCGCCACAGTTTTCAAACTTTATTTTAAGGACGAGAAAGACTTTCTTCAATGAAATCATACCCCAGAGCTCACTACATGAAACAGGTGGATGCAAGGTTGCCCTGGTTGAGAGGAGTTGGAGTTGAGCCCTGCCTGCTGTCTCCTCTGGGCCCCAGAGAGCTTCCTCAGAGCCCAGTTAGAAAACTTGCTGTAGTCATTTGGAAAGGAGGGGCAGATCAACTCTTGCTCTTTTTCCTGGTTAATCTTAGCCAGGAGGAGATACTAGCAAAATAAATGGAGGTTTGAAAAGCCTGGTTGGCCCTCGAAAGGGAATATGTGCATCTGAAAAAGTGCCATCAATTTCTCCTCTCCCCGCCTTCTAGGGAGCTTCAATTATGAAGGGCAGAGGGGAAGAAGTTTTAAGTAGATTTATGAGTTGGTCCACAAATGAATATCAATGTAATGTTTGTTTAAATAAAGAAGGAAAGAAAAGTACTGTGGTCGTATTTTCCAGTATTTAATAGAAACCCATTTGGTGTTATCCTACAGGCATTCCTGATTTGAAAATGCAATGTAGAGGGGAGGGTATAGCTCAAGCAGTAGGGCGCATGCTTAGCATGCATGAGGTCCTGGGTTTAGTCCCCAGTACCTCCTCTAAATAATAAATAAACAAATAAACCTAATTACCTCCCCCCACCAAAAAATTAAAAATTAAAAAAGAAAATACATTTAAGAATTAACCACAAATATGTGTAAGCACACTTGCCTGTCCTTTATGATTAGATTACCGCAATCTGTTAATTCTTATTTTGTAGTGGGCTTTATTCCTTTGATAAGTTTAAAAAGCTAAAGATCTAATCTGTTCTTAGCAAGTCAGCAGGAGCCCCGGCTTCTCCCTAAATGCCTGGCATAGCCCTCTCCTCCACCTCTTGGCTGGTCTCCTGACTTCCCTAGCTTCAAAATCTAGCTCAGGGCCTGCCCCTGATGAAGAGGACTGCCACCCAGCTACCCTTGCCCTTCCACAACTACTGCTGACTTCACCCCCTTGTCCAAGCCACCACCTCCCACAGCATCTGGGCTAGTCTTTTATACTTCAGTAACTGAGCTGGGTATCATGACGTCTAGTCTTAGGATAGAAGCCACTCAAGGTTTGAGCTGGAGAGAACCTTGGGCATCAGGACGAAGACCTTGTCAAACAAAGACCTTGTGAGAGGGCTTGCCCAAAGTCTCACAGTAAGTTGTGACAAAGCCAGAGCTGCCAGTCAAGTCTTCCTATTTGTGCCTTCCTGGCTACGTCCTCAGTTCCTCTGTTTCTTTTCTTTGTCTCTTTCCCCTACGTGCCTTTGTCCCTTCCCCCCTCTGACCCTCTCCCCATATCGTACCTCAGAGGGAGGCTCTAGGGATGGCTGCACAGTACTTGTTCTCTGGGACCTTGGCGCTGACTCAAGGGGGATTA
Source organism: Vicugna pacos (assembly GCF_048564905.1). Classification (NCBI taxonomy): domain Eukaryota; kingdom Metazoa; phylum Chordata; class Mammalia; order Artiodactyla; family Camelidae; genus Vicugna; species Vicugna pacos. The sequence continues at coordinate 83,073,296 of NC_133023.1, forward strand.
ACAACCTAAAGGGACACACACAGCCGAGAGCGAGCCTGTGGTTCCCAGCTCTGAAACATAATTTGTCATTCTTGACACTGGTTCAGAAGCCAAGACGATGGCTCCCAGAGTTTAATCACTTGTCAAAGGTCACTCACCTAAGAAATGGCCACAGTAGGAGCCCATTGTAGGTCCCCTGCCCTGGGCACAGCTCCAGGTGCTACGCAGAGCCCACCAACTCTGGAAGCCCACTGAGCCAGAGGCAAGCCCAGACCCCACCTCCCTGCTCAGAGCAGCGCGACCCTGGGGGAAATGTGTTATTCCTTTAGGTCTCTAAGCTTGTCTGCTTATTTGTGCGTGTGGTTCCCTTCCAAAGTGTCAGGGTGGGAGGGAGACATAGTGTGGGCGGCTCCCATTGGCCTTCCCACTGGAAATAAGCGAGGCACCCTCGAGGCCCCTAGCCATTACCGCGGCTCTTGCGAAGCCCTCCACTGTGACACACCAGGGTCGGAACTCCACTCTGGACCTGCGAACCTGGAAACAGCTGGGCCGGCGGCTCGAGTGCTCCGGGGCCCGCGGACGTTCTCCCCGGCGGCGCGCTGGGTTCCTGTCTTCCGCCCGCCGTTCTCTCACGCCCCGGGAGTGCCCACTGACCCCAGCAGGCCTTGTTCTCACGGCCGCGCCCATCGGTCAGTGGCCCCCAGGGCCGGGTGCGTCTCTGGTGGGGCGCCGGCCGCCGCCCCAGTGCAGGCTCCAGAATTGGAGGAGAAAGAGGTGAGGAAGCCGGGCGCGCAGGGCGCCTCCTCCGGGCCCGAGCCGGCGAGCGCATCTTCTGCGCTCGTCCCTCTCTGCTCAGCGAGCGCCGCCCAACTGCTGAGCCCGGCGGGCCCGCTGCTCTGAGTCGCTCAGGGCACGGGAGACCAAGAGCCCTTGGATGACCGCGCTCACTACCTTTGGGGGACTCCCTGGGGAAGGTGGTCAGGGACTCCGTGTGTGAGGAGCCGGGACCGGGACCGGGGTTGGGGGCTTCCCTGGGACCCTACCAGCCCGCTTCCCTTCGAAGACAGCCGCCGTCGCCCCGGGAGGGCGAGCCTCTGACGTCCCCAAAGACCTAGCGGACTGCGCGCCTCGAGGTGCCGGCCTCTTGGGGCGGGGAGAGGGAAGGGGGCAGCTAGCGAGCGGCTGGCAGAGGGGACCTGTTAGCAAACTGCTGGCGGGTTTGGAGGTAGGCTGGAATAGGGTTTGGAGACGGAGAAGCCCAAGAGAAGACTGGGTGTTTTTTTTCTTCTCTCTCCCTCTTCCAAAAAGGAACCACATTGCGAGGGGCAAATAAGGCAGAGTGTAAACACAAACAACCTCAAAAAGAAGCCAAGAAAAGCGAAGCCAAAAGAAGCAAGCGCAACACTGTTACAAAACTGTCTGGTTTTGTAACAATCGCCCCGCCGCTGGCCAATGAGCGGCGTGGCGGCGCGTCACGTGGTGCCGTTTTATATAACACTTTGCTGAGACAAGACAGTTATTAGGCGGCGCGGGGCGGCCGGCATGGAGCTCGCGGAGGCGCGACTGGGACCGGCGCACGGCATAGCGGCGGCCGTGACAGCCCTGATTCCCTCCAGCCGCTGTTCCCTGCTCCACGTTCCCGGACCCTAGACGCCTCTTCCTCGCGCGTGTCCCTCTCCCTATGGATTCCTTTCAGACTGGACAGATGCTGAGCTTGCCGGCTGAGCTCGGCAGCAATAACTTAGATCTGGCAGAGCTGGATGCATCAGCGGCCCGCGGAGACAAGGGTCCCCACCCGGAGGCGGCTACAGAAGGCCCTGCACCTCTACTGACGCGGCCGCTGGAGCAAGAGCAGCCTCCAAGGGCTTCGACGCCGGAGTGCAAAGTCCTGCTCACGCAGGCCGACGCCCTGGCGTCTGGGGGGCGCCTCCGGGAAGCCCTCGAGGTGTACCGACAGCTCTCGGAGCGGCAGCAGCTGGTGGCCGAGCAGCTGGAGCAGCTGGTGCGCTGCCTGGCCGAGAACGTCCCGCAAGGCGAGGCGCCGGCGCCCCCGGACGGGAGCCGCGCGGTTGCGGCGGAAGAGGCAGGGGCGGCGACGGCCGCCGAGGCCACCGAGCTGTGGGACGGCTTCAAGTGCCGGAAGTGCCATGGATTTCTCTCAGACCCCGTGTCCTTGTCCTGCGGCCACACCTTTTGTAAACTGTGCCTGGAACGCGGACGAGCAGCCGACCGGCGCTGTGCGCTGTGCGGAGTCAAGCTCTCCGCGTTGATGGTGACCACCGGACGGGCGCGAGGGGCACGGCGGGCTGGGCAGCAGGCGCCGCCGCCGCTACGGGTCAACGTGGTGCTCAGCGGCCTCCTCGGCAAGTTGTTCCCGGGCCCCGCACGGGCGTCGCAACTCCGGCACGAGGGCAACCGGCTGTACCGCGAGCGCCAGGTGGAGGCGGCGCTGCTGAAGTACAACGAGGCAGTTAGGCTGGGTGAGTCCACCGTGCCGCCAGGGCTGGGACGGGGGACGAGCCCCGCGGGGAGCTGGGGGGGGTGGACCCCGGCGGAGGAGGGCGCGCGGACCGGGGGATGGACAGCTACCGGAGTTGGGGAGGGGGGTTCTGGAGTTCCGTCTCCGACTTTTTCTCAGTCTCTACCAATTCACCTCCCTTTCTCTGGATCTGTCTATCTCCCTGCTCTTTGTCTTTCTGTCTTCTGTTAGCTTGTGTGTTTCTGCGTTTCTCAGTCCCTGATTCTGTTTGTGTCACTGTTTCTCTTTTTCTCGCTCCCCGCATCTTTGTCACTGTCTCTTGCTCGGTGTCACCATCTCTGCTTCTCGGGCTCGCCTTCTCCTTCTGCCTCAGCACTCCTGGGCCCCTCTTACAACCTGCTCGCACCTTGCGGGCCAGAAGGGGAACTTCGCACCCTTCCCGCTTTCGCGCCGGGGCCGCTGGGCTCCCGCCAGCCAGAGATGTTCGGTCGGCGCCTGCGTCTGCCGCTCCCACCCGGCCCGGGGTCGCCGGGGCGGCCAGGAGTTGTCCCTTCCGGGGCTACGGCTCCCGGTGGGGTGGGTCCGGCGTGGAATTAGGTCAGGAGAGCACTGGTTGCATAAGGGCCGCGAGCGGCCCGGGCCGGGCGGCCCCTCCTCCGCGCGGGCGGGCGGGATTGTGTAACGGCTGAGGTAACCGAAGTGGGCCACGCTCGCCTCGGAAACCATCCCGCGAGCGTGTGCGGGCGGGGTGGGGGGAGCGCTCGCGCCCCGCTGCCCTGTGACTCATTGTCACCGCTTCCTATCACACGATCCTCGGCTGAAATAGATGGCCCTCCTCCCGCCCGCAGCCTGCGCCCTCGCCTCGAACCCCAGCTCGCCAGCCCAGAGGGCGACCGGCCGAGCGAAGGCTCAGGGATCCCCGGGAACCGTGGGCTGGCTGCGAAGGGGACCCGCCTCTGTCCCGCTTTCCTGTGCCTCCTGGGGAGAAATGGTGGGCTTTGCGGCTTCAAGGGCAATGTGGGTAGCCCCAGGCCTCTGGCCGCACTAGGGCGCCTGAGTTCCCTCAGCGACCGACTCCCTCCCCCCGACCCCCCACGTTCGGACCCAGGAAGTGGCCACCGAGCCTCTGGAATCGCCCAGCTCGGGCCGGCTGCCAGGAGCTCGGCGGCGGGCGCAGTGTCTGGCGAAGCGTGCCGGGGAGGAGGTGACGGGGCTGGGCAGACAGGGCGCTGGGATCCGAGGGTGTCCTGAGCCTGACTACGATGGGTGGAGGAGAGGGTGGGCTGGAATCTCTACATATTGAATCTCCACCCGAGCTTGCAACAGGTAATGGGGGTGGGATGGGATGAGGGCTGACTGGGGAAGACTGGCAGCTAAGGGAGAGGGGGACTCCTCCAACCTTCACCCGCTGTGTCCAAGCAAAGCATTCTATGAGCTGCCACCAGGCGGGTGTGTGCTGCAGAAAAGGTACAGAGGAGACTGTAAGCTCTTGACTGATGTCTTAAGGGCAAGTTATGGGCACCCAAGCGAACCCTCTGCACAGTCCTGGGGGAAAAACCAGCAAAGCCTGTTCCTTCGCAGAAGCTGGAGCTCAGTCCCTGGGAAGATCAGGGCACTTCAAAGGAGACAAGCAGAGGCTTAAGCCCAGGTCTCCAAGGGAGGTCCCATTCCCTTCAGCCATCCCCCAGGGCCAGGAAAGCCCCTTCCTTCCTTCCTCCTCCTCCCTCTTTGTTGCTGCTGCCACTTTCCCCTGGGGGTTCTTTCTTGCACTGCCAGAGAAGTCAGGGTGAAAATGTCAAGACCACTTCACCCTTCTACGAGGAGAGGCCTCCCCAACCAAAAGCTGGAAGATGGCCAGTCTTTCTTCCTTATTAATCTCAGTACTATACTCCCCTTTGGAAATAAAGGAACCTGGCTCCCACCCAGATTCAGTCTGGCCAGTTAGCAACAAATCTGACCAGCTAGCTAGACTTTGAGCAGATGCCTTCCCCTCTCTGGCCTTGATTTTCCTCATGTGAAGAATGGGTTGATTGAGCCACATGATCTCTTAAGACCTGTCCAGCCATGGCATCTAGTGATTCAGTGTTGGTGAAAGCCAACCTTGCTTTAGTCCCAGAAGCCTTGTCCCGGTTCATTCACATTTGGCTATCTCTCTTGAGAGAATGGAGACTTGCAAATGTATTTTCCATTTTCTTCAGAGAAACTTCATATGTTCTGGGTTTTGTAGACAGAGATTTTGCTAATGTCGCTGGAAGACTAACTTGGACTTGTCTTCCTGGTGGCCAGGATGGGGGTCACATCTGGCTACTCCCTTCTCCCTCCTCCCTGGGCTGTTTCCTTGTGAGTGATACCTCACTCAGAAGCCAGGCTGCCGGTTGCTAGCCATGCCTATGAAGCAGAGTGCCAGAGTTTGCTCTATGTCAGAGTTGCTAATGCACCGCTGACATCACAAGCCCTCTAAGGAACTGCTTGTGAGAAGAGCAAAAATGACTTCTTTACAGCTGGGGAAGCTCAGACCCAGAGTGGCTGGGGGTGTGGTAGGCAAGGCAACATTAGGGCTGGAGATTGAGCTTACCCCTTTGGATTCCTAGTAGAAGAGTCCTAGATAAGTTGCCATTTTGCTCAGGAGCCATCCTCATATAGGACTTAGCACGTGTTTGTGCTGGGAGCCATTAATGAGGTTGTTTTTTCTCATTTTGGCAGCTCCAAATGACCACTTGCTTTACAGCAACCGGTCTCAAATTTATTTCACCTTGGAGTCTCATGAGGATGCACTGCATGATGCAGAAATAGCATGTAAGCTCCGCCCTATGGGGTTTAAGGTGAGTGTGGGATGGGAGGGATGGGAAGGAATGGTACTGAGGCCGGAAGGGCTGCCTCCCTGTGAGGGTAGGGGCACTAGAGCTCACAAAGAGGGGGAAGGCTCTGCAATGGAGCTGAGGCTCCCTTGACAAAGGGTGACCCAGGGGTCTGCAAGAGAGCTGGATTCTTCCCCAATTTGATCTTTAAGTGATGACCTGGAGAGCAGCCTGGGCTTTGCGACTCTTCAGAACATGAACTAGGGAGCCCAGCTGCCTGAGTATATTTATGTCCCAGCTCTGCTACTTTCACTAGCTGTGTGGCCTTGGGCAAATTACTAACCTCCCTGTGCCTCATCTCCTCATCAATAAAATGAGGGTATTCAAAGCACCTACTTAACAGGGTTTGTTGTGAGGATTCCATGAGCTAATGCATGTAGATACTTAGAACAATGCTTGGCACATAGCATTACATGTGTTTGCTCTCAGCATCATCATTGTTCTCCTGGGACAGTGGGAAGAGGAGGGTGAGAGAAGTATTGCTGGCTGGTTCTGCCATCTCAAGTTGTTAATGTAGTCAGTCAGACTGCCAGTTTCCCTAAACATGTAAGTCACATGGAGTGGTGGGGGGGAAGACAGGTCAAGCATCTCTCGGATGCCAGTATGCAAAGTGTAACTTCCTGCATCTCTGTCAGGCCACATGTCAATATTTTGTTTAGAAGATTAGATCTGAGCCTGGGCTCTACTACTTGCAAGCTAAGTGACCATGGGGAAGTCGCTTCACTCTCTGAACCCCAGGTGTCCTTGTTTGCAAAACGAAGATCTTGCTTTCTGCCCTGATGGCCTTACAGGGATGCAGTGAAGGGTACAGGTGAGTATGACCAAGAGGCCATTCTGTCACTACAACACTGGGTCTCCATGTAGTGCTTTTTCTGCACAGCCCCAGGATGCTGTCCTCTGAAACCCAATTCATCCAAGTCCAGGTCCATGATCCCTTCCTTATCTGAATTCCATGGGGCCAGATATGTTCAGAATCTGGAATGTTTCCAGTGTCACAAAGACCATGTATTAGCTCTGGACAGTGTCCCATAGTCGAACACACTAATATTTCTGCAGCATATTACATGCAAATGCACACCAAGTGGATAAAGACTATAACACACATCATTTTAGGTCAGGTTTTGCCATTTAAGACTTTTGATGTCAAGCTTCTGAAAATATTGGATTATCAGCCTTTTGGGGGATCTGGGAACTTCAGATAAAACACTGTGGCTCTGCATACTGGGCCATTCATGTCAGAATGGATCCTTTATGTTCTTTCTTGAGGGGGTTTTCATGAGTGATGATGAATTAGTATATTCACTTTCCCAAGGAACACATTTACAGTTTATTAAAACTCACCAGTGTCTTAACCCAAAGGAGCTTCAGTGGGAGCATTTCAGGCCTTGTGAGCAGTGCAGGCCAGGGAGCTGCCTGGGGGTAAGAGGACTTCTCTTGCAACATTTTCTGCTCCCACCATAAACTTAGGGCCTAAGGGTGAGGGCCTCAATGGTGCAGTGGGAAATGGGCCTAATTAAGCAGTGGACCCTTTGGATGAAATGGGAAAAGTGATTTCCCCAATGAAGGAAGACTTGATGGAGGTATTAAACAGGAATTTCATTTCCCCGAAGTGCTGGGGTGAGCAGAGAGGCAGTGAGGAGACAACTCTCCTGACTTGCGGGGTGAGAGGAGACTAGAACTGATGCTTCTGACTCAAAGCTGCCTCACACCCTGATTTGCATATTTCTCACCATTTCACTATGTGAAATGCCCCTATGGGAGGAGTTCACCTCGTGTAGCTGTGTTTCAGCCCCTCAGACAGGGCTCAGTGGTTCTCAAAATCTCCTGCAGGCAGTACAGCGCTCAGTGGGGTGAGCTGGCTGCCCTGAGTAGGTAGAGTATATGGGTTGCTACTTGGTATGACTGGTCAGATCCCAAACGCCTCTCCAGTCTCCCAGCACTTATCCTCTCTAGCCTGAAATGCCCTGAAATGTCACGCAAGCCTTTCTCGAGAGGGCCCTTGGCAAGCACTGCTTGGAAAGGGCAACAAGCCATCAGCATCCGGTTCCAGAAGGAGGGTGGGGGGCTCAGGGAGAAGCCCCCAAGAGGTTGGGAGCAGGGGCCTCTGCTCAAGAAGACAGATCCCAGCTGGGCCCTGTAGGCAGGCCCGAGCCTGGGGCCTATAGAGGCATGTTGGAAGGGGAGGCCCAGCATAGAGTGCCCAGCAGCCGCAACCTGGATCATTTCCTTCACTAAGTTAGATACAGGGTCAGCCATGGAGGCAAGGGAATGGGGAGACAGCCTCCAAGACATGTTGCCAAGACCACTTGTCCCAAAGCACAAAGAGAGGACAGCCATCTTTCCACATCTTTTCTTCTTTCTCCCTCTTCCCCAGGATGCTTCTCTGCTACCCTGTAGAGTTTCTCTCCCAGGGCAGTTGGGCCTGGACTCTGAGAAGCCCTAAAACTTACTTATACTTTCTCAAGGTATGGTGAGGGAGCAGAATAAGCTGAGCCCACAGGAACCAAAGCATTTGCACAGCCCCTGGTTAGCCCCCGAAGGGCGATCTGCTTTGCAGGGATGGGCACAGTTCTAGTTCCAGCTTTGCCACCAGCTACCTTTGAGGTCTAGGAGAGGTCATGTGCCTTGGCTCACTTGGGCCTCTGCTGACAAACGGTCGACGAGTGTGGGCAGTCACTCAGCCAGTAACATGGACCAGGTCTCCACTTGACAGACTAGTTAACAGGAAGGCACATTTGGGCAGGTCCTGAAAGCTGGTTAGCATGTGCTCATGTGGGGGTTCTTATGGCTTTTGGTGTTCCACCCAGGGGTGGGGCAGGGGGTGAGGGGAGGTAGCATGGCACAGTGGTTGAGAATTTGGGCTTTGGTATCAGCCAGTCCCAGGCTCAAACCCTGATTCCACAATGTACCAGCTGGGTTACTTTGGGCAAGTCACTTCTCTGGCTCTCAGTTTTATCTTCTTTAAAATGGGCTTCAGAACAGTTGCCTATACAATATGGCTGTACCTAAGATAGTCCTTTTAAACCCCTTCACGAGACAGTGAATGCCCACGAAGCATTTAGCTGGTGTTATGAATAACAGCAGTGTCAAGAGGCAGAGAAGAGTGGGGCTGAATGCTTATGTTTTCTTCCAGGCACACTTCAGAAAAGCCCAAGCCTTAGCCACCCTGGGCAAGGTGGAGGAAGCACTAAGGGAGTTTCTCTATTGTGTGTCCCTCGATGGAAAGAACAAAAGAGCAAGGTCTGAAGCCCAAAAGGTGAGTTGAGATGACGTCAGGTCCAGCTGCCCCGTGGGCTCCCACCTCTCTGTCTTCTCCAGGGCGGGGAGGGAGGCAACTGCCCTCCCTGGCCTTTGGGGTCCTGAGTAGGTAGCACCCTGGGTTGAGGGGACAGGAGTGAGAATGCAAGTACTAGTTGATGGCCCAGAAGCACCATCCTTTTGGTGGGTACAATCGGATTAAGCAGTTCCTGCATTTTCATAGCAGCCTGTGAGGAATGTTTTTGCTTTTTTGACTCAGGGTCTGGGTTGTCACTGAGAAAACAAACAAACCAAAATAAAACCAAATAAGTTAACATGGGAATGGAGGCTCCCGGGGAGATTCTGGCTGTTGTCAAGAGGTCCGGGTTGTGAGGCTGCCTACAGTTGTAGAACTCTTCTTTGGCTAAGTCACAACTTCAGCAGCCACAAAGGGCAGCTGGCTCCTCAGAAGGGATGTTGGTCCCCATCTGCCCTGCCATATGCAGAACTCCAACCTTCAGCTCTTTTGCTAGAAGCAAGGCACGTCCGCTGTCTCACAATGTAAGTCAGGGACCGCTATGATATAACCCAAACCGTCACTCCAACTCTTGAGTCCCAGGAGAATGTGGTTGTTATTTTTTGAAACTGCATGAAATGCTGAGAGCATTAGTGAGAGCTCGGGCTCGGGCACCCTCAGGCCGTGCTGCTGACTGTTCTGCAATGTGCTCTCATGCTGTCTGGCTGCTTGGCCTGGGAGCTGGATGCTGACAGTCAGCGGTGGCCTCTGCTCTCCCTGTGCCCCGCCCTCTACCCACCACCGCACCCCGAGTACCTCTGTCCCAGTGTGGTTTGGCAGAGCATTGGATAAAGAAAGGCAGCAAGAGACAGGACTGGTTTATGAAGGCTCCAGAAAGGCATCTTTAGCAAAATGAATGAACTAGGGGAGGCCGAGCTCTGGAGGTTCTGCCTCTCACGGAAGGTTTCTTTTCCAGGAAGTTGTTTTAGCCTGGTTAGGAGCACTGGTGGCAGAGAACCGCTCCAAGCTGTGGACTCTTTCCCAAATCTTAACTGCAGTCCATAGTGTGAATAATAATAATAACAACAACAACAACAATAATGGCAGGTAACATTTATCAGGCATTTCTCATGCAGCAGGCACTGTGCTATGGACTTTATAGGGAAGATATAATTTAACCGCTACAACATCCCTAGGAGGGTAGGTACTAAGATTTATCTCCATGTCACAGATGAGACAGATGAGAAAGCCAAGGCTGGGTGATTTTCCTGGGGTTGCGCAGCTAGTGATTGGTGGAAGAGCAGTCAAACCCGACTCCACCTACCTCCAGAATCTGCCTTGTTGGCTGCCACACCATCCTACTCTCCCAGGATGCTGTGCCAGGGATCTCAGCACTCACTGCTGGGGCTGGGGGGATGGTAACACTGGGGTCATCCAGATCAGAGATGGATGGACAAAGGCAGTTAGAAGAACCTTGACTTTTGGGGACAGTGGGTCGGCCCCTCTTTCCGGCCTGCTTGTATAGACCAGCTAGTGTCATTTCCACAGCTGCCTTAAGGGGATGGGGCAAAAGCATTGTGCTAAGCTCTGGAGACCCAGAGAGGCAGAAGTCTCAGTCCTCAAGGACCTTACAATCTTGCATTTGTTACATAATGTGATATAAATACCCGACAGACCAAGCCAGCATTTGCCTGTGACGAGCGTTCCGGAGTTCTGAAGCTAGGGCGAGAATTTAGAAACCAGTTTCCACTGAGCGTGGCGGGGGCATGGCAGTTACTTAAGTACACTGTGGACCCTCCGCTGTGCTTATTACTGGATTCTTCCAGTTCCAGGGCTACAGATATGACAGAGACGGTTCAAGTTCACTTGGCATTAATTAGCTGCCTTAGCCACTCACAGGCCAAGATTTCACTAAAAGCATTTGTTTTTATCTCAGATTCTTTTTTGCCTTCTTGACCCATTTGGGCCATGCTAAGGGTGACGTTGAAGTGGAATTGACTTTCATAAACGTGGAATGATCATTCTCGCTGATAGTTGACCCTCAACTTTTGTTTTCTAAAGCCACTGAGAAGGCCTCAAATGAAGTCTTCAGTAGTAAAGGAAGCAGCTCAGTGTGGCTGTCATTTCTGCTTTGTTTCCTTCGAGTTTCCCTCTCTATCCCTCCCACCACACTCTGCCCTTTTAGCTATGTACCTTGGGATGCTGTGTGGCCACGTCTGCTCTTTTTGGGAGAATTCCAGGGAGACCGCTTCAGAGTAGGTTGGTCCTGGTGGGCCACTCAGGAGGGCTTCTGAGTTTCAGCTTTGGCTCCTGTGAGGAGGGGCCTCTGAAAGCTGGCATTTATGGCCCTGGGCACTGGGAGTACCTCCCCACCTCACTTAGGGCTGGAAGGAAACACAGACATCTGTCTGAGGACTTTGGGCCCTGGGATGGATAGTGTCTTAATTCAATTCCATCCAGTGTGATGAGTCTTTATTGGACATCTGTCCTATGCCCTCCAGAAGCAGACCATCTGGTCAGAGAGAAAGACTTACATCTGCGACACAATCTGAGGCTAGCACAAGACTGTGTAGTGTCAGGCTCTGTATTACAGTGCAGTAGAGAACACAGAAGGACGGGGAGATCAGGGAGGCTGGGGTGGCAGGGGAAGGCAGTGCTGGAGCTAAGTTTTGAAGGATGAGCAGGATTTGGCTACATGGAAAGTGCTGGCCTCGGAAGGTACAACATGAAGAAACTGCTTGGGGCCAGCAGGGGAACAAGTCAAACCAGAGTTTGGTCAGAGCTTTGGTCAGAGCTTTGGTCAGATTCTCCTGAGCAACTAAAACTCTTATTACCCAGAGCAGGGGTGAAGCGCCCTTTAGTGGGTCTCAGCAGTAAACATGTGAATATGTTTTAGAAGCAAGTGCCTTTCTGCGTTACATGTTACACACAATATATGCATATGTATATTGATAACTGGCGCTCTTGAGGGGGGGACTGAAGCAAGGATGTGGGTGGCTGATGGTGTAGCCTTCACGGGGCCACACGTCTTTGACTCCCAGTCCCTTCTGGGTCTCCTACCTGCCCTCCCCCACGGCCCCCAGCTTATCCAGTGGCAAAGGAAAGCAGCCAGAGACTGGAACCTGCCTGTCCCCAGTACTGGAAGTTACCTGAGAGTCTCTGGAAAGTGAAGGCCAGAAAGGGGGAGGAGAGGCTGGGGGAAGAGGGAAGAAGGTTGAGTTCTGCTTTTCCTAACACTTCACTGCTGATGCGATTCAAGATCCAGGGATGATGTTTGAGGGAGGAGGGTGCAAAATGGGCAGGCGGAGGAAAGAAGTAGCAAGGAACCCAGAGGACATTTGTAGACTTCTACCCACAGGGGTGTTACAGACAGGACTCAGGTCCCCGGCGGATGTGTCTCTCCTGCCTTCACCTCTCTGCCTCTTTCCTCCTGGATAGGTTTTGAAATCCCACTGCAGATATTTCTATGGAAGGGTAGCCCCGGAGTGGTGGTTTTTTAAAGCTGGCTAGGGTGACAGAGGCATCTGTGGTGCCTTTTCAAAATGCAGACTGCAGGGCCACACTTCAGACCTTGGGGGAGCCAGGCGGGGGAACTGGAACCTGGAGTTTTCATAAGGTCTCCAGGTGATTCCGATGCCCGGTGTGTCAGAGTCTCTGGTCCGAGGCTTCCTCCTTGGGGTCCGGCCCTGCTAGCTGTGCCCCTCACGCCTTCATCCCCCACCTCACCTGAGCACCTGTAGAAACTTAAGTAGTGAAGTCTTCTGTTTTATGTCACAGCTTCTCCTTAGTTTCTTTTCACCATCAGTCCCGGGGGATTCTCAGGAACATTCTCCTGATATCCTGAAGCTGTTGGCACCTCACCCTAGATTAAAGGAACACGTAGAGTCAATGGCTACTGAAGGCATCCGCCATAATCTACCGAAGTTGTCACAGGTAAAACTCCACTCACCCAGCTCGCTTGTGAGGCTTCGTTTGGCTGTTTTGTGGGCAAACGTGGGGAGTGAGCCGTACCTCTTCTACTTCGGTTCCTGAGAAAGAAGAAATGGAGTCACTAGTGGCTGTGTTCTTTGCTAGAAAGTTATTTCTTGAAGATAAAACTGGATTTCAGACAGGGTCCCAGGGTTTGTGATTTACTACCTTCAGTTTTCAGTTCTTGGTCACATTCAGCTGAGAGAGAGACTTGACAGAACCAGAAAGGAACTGGCCCACTTCCCTGGAGCCATTCAATCGGGGTGGCCTTATCAGTTCAGGGGCGGAGCCCGGGAAGAGGGCCTCACAGCCCCTCCTTTCCTGCTTTTTTGTTTGTTCAAGCTTTGAGTTTCTTGGGCAAAGGCAACTCCGTGTGACCCCCAAGCGGAGGTAATTTTGTATTCCTGCTCCGAGTCTTACACAGAGGTAGGCTTCCGATACATACCTGCAGCCGGGAAGAGGGAAGCCACTCAGGAAGTATTACATTCCTAGGAGGAAGACAGGTATTTGTGTCTTTGAAAATGATGGGTTCCAGGTCCTGGCTTTCCCAGCAGAGGGTGGGTGGGTAGAAGCTGGGGCTCAGAAGCCCAGAAGTGAGAACAGAATTGAGCTCTGAAGATCTCGGCACATTGGGGCAACTGCCTCCCCTCCAGCTGTGCCCTGTGTTCTTCCCCTGTATGTCAGCCCTGGGGTCTCTGTGGCTTCCTGGATTCTGCAACAGGTGGAAACCTTACATTTCTCCGGCTTCTTTCCCTGCTCTAGAGAATGAATAAAATGCAGGTGTGCTTGACTCAAAAAAAAAGGGGGTGGGGGCAGAACTTAAAGTATCTCCTAGAGTCAAAATAGCCCTTGTGCAGTTCAGGACTTGTTTGAGATCATTATTACAGAACTGAGAACACTGACACTGAACTGAAGGGTCTGGGGTGACTTCTAATTGCAGCTCAATATTAAGTGAAGAAAAACAGCACTCCTGGCTTTCCAGTGTGAGCCAGCTGGGGAACAGGGGGTGGGTCTCCACCCGAATTTGCCTTGCAAAGCAGTGTACTCTGTGTAGACAGTGCCGGGGGCTCATGGAAAGTTGAGGATGCAGGTCAGAGATTCAGAAAACCCGCATCCTTTTTCTCCTCACTTCATTGTTTTCTCCCAACTGTATGCTCCTTGCTTTTCATCTACCTACCAATTTTTGTGGGGGGTCGAGTTGGAGGGGTGAAAACAGCATGTGCATTTTGACCCCATGTGCTAAGGGTGTAGAGTAGAGAGCGTTCTCCAGGTACATCTGCATAAACACCTTGTCATCGGATTCGTTTCTAGTGCTATTTTCTAGATCCTTCTCGCAGGCAAAATTCTTTAAAAGGCTAGAGACATTGTTGATGGTTTAGTCAAATGATCATGTCTCTTTTTCAAACTTTTCACCCAAAATCTAGTAAAAGGACAAATTTAGCCCTAGTTCATTTGACCAGTGTAACATACAGCTCTGCAGCGTGAGGGAACTCAGGCCTGTGAACACACCTGTGCCAGAGCCTTCCTGAAAGTTCTTTTGGAGCTGAGTGTGGGGCTTGCGGGTGGCCCACGATGGCAATGAGGGTGAGAGGAGTATTGAGTGGCAGGCTCTCCGCTCGCTGAACTGCATGCCTTGGTTTCCTTCAGGTGGTTTCCTTCAACTGGGGCTACACTTCCATTCTTCCCTTCACCACGGCCCCAGTACTCTCTCCCTGACACGCCTTTCTGTCCTTGTCCTGGTCGTCTGCTCCGCCCCAGCTGGACCGGCCTGTGTCATAGATGCTGTGGACAGAAGTGCGAAGCCTGTCATCTGACTGCCCCCGGTTAGGCTATGTGTCCTCTAGGTGATGAGGACTGTTTTCTCTTTGTCCCCCAAGGGGAGAAATATCAGAGGACAACATTGGTCCCAAGTAGATCCTGATGTTTGGCTCTCTCTTCCTCCAGGAAACACTGGAGCTCCCGCACTGTTCCAGTCAGGAGGCAGCGGCAGCCAGGGGAGGCCAGGGAGGAGCAGAGGAGGGGAGGGGGAACGCTGCCTCCAGCAAGACTGGCAAATGCCAGGAGAAGAAAAGGAAGCACTGTCAGACTGAAGCCCAAGACCCAGAGGTGCCTAAGAAAGCCTCCAAGCCAGGTGCGGACTCTGCCTGGGAGAAGGGCGCTTGGAGGTGGAGCTTAGGCTCACCAGGATCTGCGAGTCACCACCCTCCATGTCAGGGCTCTGCACGACAGAGTGGGGTGTGGTCCCAGCTCCCGCACTCAGCCCAGCCACCTCTGGGCCAGGGAGAATAGTTCCGAGCATCCTGCCAGTGCTCGATACTCACTGTCAGGGAAAGCCAAGGCCTACAAAGCACAGCATCGAGTAATGACACCTCATGCCCTTGATGGTGTCACTTCCTTCAGGCCAACTTCTCCCTACCACCCTCCCCATTCCAGGAAGGTAGAACCAGGGCAGTGTGACCAGGCCTCACTCTGCTCATTCCCAGTTGCGTTCCCCAAGGTCGGCATCAGAGAAGCAGCAGCTGCAGCTTGATATCTTTCCAAGAGAGGCTGGCAGCACCAAGATTCAGTATCAGCTTTGAAAGCCTGGCTCAGGCCACCGAGTTGCTGCCGCTGCTGCTGTGTGTTGAGTGAGGTGCCTGTTGCATTTGAATGAAGTCCCTGGGCTCCTGGACATTCCCTGACGTGCGTGTCTCTTTCCATGGGGCTGCTAGAAACTTACCAGCACCTGTTTCCAGGTACCCCATCCTCAGTGGCTCAGGTGGCCACTCGATCAACTCTTTGGGAGGTGGTGAGAGTGGCAGACTGAAAACATAATTGGGTTCTTTTGCCTCAGAAGTACTTACTGTCTGTGAAACCAAAGTTGGTTCACCTCTGACTTCCACTTTCTAAATCACAGATCCTCCCACTGATCCAGGGGCCAAACCTGCTCTCAGTGTTCCGCTCGCATCTTTTGACGCCTCCGACCTTGAATGCTCCCTCTGTATGAGGTATGTGATGTGTACTGTCACTTACTGCCCGAGGGTTCTTCCTCTCTGGCGTCTGGACCTCTCTGCGTGTGACCTCCTGCTTGGTGGGTTAACACATAAAGGGGTGGTTCTAACAGAATGGAAATCGCAACATTGACTGTCCCACAGGCTAGCTTGTGTCCCCTGCTTACAGATTGCATTCCCTGCACTCCTGACTTGGAAATACCTAGAGAGCGGGAAGGAAATGGTCTACTCAGAGATCATAGATTGATGGCCCACAGGCTGGATGTCTTTTGTTTGGCCTTCATGGGATTTGGTGGGTTGCTATTAAATGTGAATGTTTTGAGACCAGATACACACTTCCCAGTTGGTCACAGCCCCCACCCATGCCCACTGCCTTAAACCAGCCTTTTTCTCACATTCGCCTTGATTTCCTGGCCCCTTGTAAATATTTTAGTTTGTGACTCTGGAACTAATCTCAACTGACTACCAGCTCAGCATCTCAAAGCCCAGGGGCTAATGTCACTACCACAGGCGCATTCTTCAGAGGCCAAGGAGAGGGCCTGACTAGTTTTTGTTCTGTGCTGTGAATAGTAGCTAGTAGTGGCCATGAACTACTTAGCCAAGCGTCTCTCCTCCACCCGGTGCCAGATCATCTCTGCTTTCTCAGATCTCCAGAGGAGCAAATTACCCACATGCCCCAACCCCCAACACACACACAAGGGAAGCTGCTACATTGTGGTCTGTGTCCAAAAAAATTACTGTCATTTGTTTCATTTCACAGCTGTGACTTTGTGGCTAAGAGGAGGCACTCCAAAGCCAGATGGCCTGGGTTTCAACCCAGGCTCGGCCGCTGACTGGCTGTTTGAGCTGGAGCAGGTGCCTTTCTCTGCCACTGTTTTCTCATCAGTACAACAGTAGTATCTGCTCTATGGGGTTGTTATGATTAATTGAGAAAATCCATTTAAGACACTTAGAATAGTGCCCATTAACTTTTTTCCTAGACCAGACTTTCTTTAACTTTAGGCCCATTGGACCCCTGAAGAGGTTCTATGCATGAATTCTAAAAGATCTATGAATTCCCTGAAATTGTATGTAAAAGTGTGTTTGTGTGCTTGTGTGTGCGTGTGCGTGTGCGTGTGCGTGTGTGTGTTTTCCAGGACAAGGTCTACAGCTTTCGGTAGATTCTCAAATGTGCCTTTTATTTTCTCCAAAAGAGCATCAAAAGGAGGCTGACATATTTGCGCAAAAGTTGTTAAGATGGTTGAACCCAGAGAAGAGATGTCAAGAAAAATCTTTCAGTTCAACGCGGAGAGGGATCCAGCCAACGGAGGCGCCTTGGGTGTTTTCTTGCCCTTTACAGGCCCAGACGCCTTCCACAGCATTCCCTTGCGTTTGTACTTGGAATGACTTTTCCTGTCCTTTGAATTAAAATGAGTAAGGTAGCGGGTACCCGAACATGTACTTTTTCTTTCTCTTAAAAAAAATTAGTGTTGTCAGATTTGCTCATAAGCTTAGACAGACCTAGTAAATGAATGCAGCAGCCCTGGAAGAGAGCGTAGCACACGCTGTCGGAGTTTCAGGTGGAGAGGGCGAGGGTGGGGTGGGTTGTATAACCAGCTCCCTTTTGCCACCTCACACTCCTGCTCACAGCAAAGTAGCAGGTGGGTCATGTCAGAGCCAAGGTGTGAGAGAGAGAAACTGCTTCCGAGCAGAGTAGTGGGCCCCCATAGGTAACGCCTCTGTGGCTATGGCCCGTGACATGGGCCCTGGCCTTTCGGATGTCAGACTTTGAGAGACTTGATTCGGCTCACTCAGAAAGCCCAGGTCTTTGGTGTGCTTGCCCTCCTCAGCCCTCCTCCCTGCGAAATCAAGCACACAGGCTCATCCTGCTTGTGCATTCCCTGAGGACTAAGAATCCCGAGGCTGAAGTTCTTTTGTTCCCTTTCCTCTGCTTTCTCCCTTCCATCTTGTTTGTCCCTGATCTCAACAGGGAGCTTCAGAGAAGGGCTATAAGTTTGGTCCAAGAAATAAACACCAAGAGGATAAGACCCCCTTCTAGTTTGCTCACTCTGAGTTTAAAAGCCATTATTACCCTTATCCTGTCCTCTTTTCTAAATGACACTTCAAAGCAAAAACCCATCTTTGCCTGAGCGGCTGTTGTAGGGGCTGGTAATTCCAGGGCAACTCTAGCTGCTTTATGGTAGAAGGAACCTGCCAAGTCTAGAGAGCATTTTTGATTTCAAGGCTCTTAAAATCATAGCCCTAGTTCAGAAGAAGGTATAGTCAGTCCCCCTCCCAACAGGGTTTGTCTCCAAGTCAGAAATCAGATGTTGACAGAGGCCATTTCAAACACATGCTTTAGCTTGAATTATTGCAGTCTTGAAAAACTTCCTGTTTTCGCCTCTCTTCAGTGTTTTTCTTGTTGTTGTTGTTGTTGTTTTGTTGTTGTTGTTAGGGTGATTATTAGGTTCTATTATGACCCTCATGTGTTTTGTGGGGAGAGGATTTAAGAGCAGAGATATTTTCAAACAATCTGCCAGGTCATGAAACTAGACGTTTGTACCTCCTGTGCACGTTTCTAGGATGGAATACAGTCAGTGCCGCATTGCTAGAAGACAAGTTAGAGCGTGAATTTATTCTGATTCTAGAGAGAAAGTCAGGAGCAGCCTCTAAATTCCCCAGGGAAAAGGGTGGAGCGAGTGAATGGAACAGTATTTGGAGGGTGCGCTGAGGCACTTTGCCGTCTCCGGATCTCCCTTGCTGGGTCAGGAGAGCTCTGCTGAGGGAAGGTACTCTGATTTCAGCACCTCAGAACTCTGCTCCTCAGTCTTTAGTGACTGCACATCCTCCCTTGAGATTTACCCGAGCCAGTCCCTGAGCCCTGGGGGCCACCTCGGGGGCTGCTGTGTGGCAGCACCTTTGGGGTGACAAGGATATTTTGAGATGTAGAACAGGAATGTTTGATATTTGAACTAGTGGCCTAATGGCCCACTGACCTCTTTGCCAATTGAAACAAAAAGCTTTATATTTAACCTAGTTTTAGCTGCCCCAGTACCTGGGTATTAAGGAGTCAGTACCTCCCCCCCTCCCTCTCTCACTCTTTCACTCTTTCTCTCTCTCTTCAACCCCCCACCCCGCCTCCTTCCTTCTCCTCATTCTCTCTTTGCTTTCATTTGATAGCAGCAAAAGAGCACAATACAAGGATGTAACTGGTGGGAAAAGATAGCTATTTCCCGACAAGCCAAACATTTTATCCGGGCGGACATCTAACTGAAAGCATTCATTATTACTTTTGTTTACTCCATCACTGTGACAATGTAAAATGCTTTCTTGTGAGAAAATCTGGGCCAACTCTGATTTATAAATGCCTCCCTGAAGTGTTTTCCAAAATCATTGCCTAAAGAGGAATTTGAGGATATATCTATTTCTAGCTCTGTATATATATATAGAGAGAGAGCCTCTGTGTCTCTCTGTCTGTCTCTGGCGGTGGGGAGAGAGAAGCAAGAGAGAGACAGGGAGGAAGAAGAGGGTGTGCATGTGTGAGTGTGAGTATTTGCATCTACAAGTAGATGGTGGTGTTTGTTCTAGGTGGAGATGTAGGTGGAGATGTGCACACCGTCGTGGCTGTGTCATATAGTGGACAACAAAGACAGGCTTGGGAATCACATGTAACTTCACATCTCAAGCCCTGCTACTTGCTAGCTAGCTGTGTGACTTTGGGCAAGTTATTTAACCTGTCTGAGTCTGAATTTCCTCAAGAGTCAAAGAGAGCTAATCATAATTACTGCCTACTATTCCGTAAAGTTAATTTATATCAAAAACAGTATTGCACACATCCAGGATAGCAAGAGAAATATATTCCCTCTGTTCCCACTCACTTTACTTGGTCAGCCTGAGTGTATAAGTGGGCTGAGTATTGAAAGATGATATATTCTAAGCATCTGAACCTTGAATTATTTCAAAGCAATAATTATGCAGCATCTGTGGTAGCATTCTTGTTTGTGATCACTCAGATCAGGAGCATTTTAATCACAGCTCTTGCTAAGAGTTGCTGTATCCTTTTGTGTCCATTTCATCTGCTCACTAAACGTCAGTATTTATTGCAATGCATTGGCCAGCTATATCACTATTATTTGTATGTGGATTACATCTTAAGTGAACAAAAGGCCCAATTTTTAAATTCTCTGGAAAAGTCGTTTTGCAGATAGATTCATCGCTCGGTCTTCATCATTAACATCATCGAATAGTGTATAAAATCATTCAGATTCTCAGGTCTCAAATCACTGAGGGAATGAGACCGTCTGGTTTGGCTGCTTCTAAAGTTAGATCACAGCAGTGGTTCCCCAAATCAGCCTGCAAATCACAGTTTTGACAAACGTCTTATATTGTAAAATACATACAGTGGAAAAGTACATAAAATCATGAATGTATTCTCTTAACAAAATATTGTAAAGAGGATACTCATGCAATCCCTCTCAGCCCAAGAAAGAAAACATTGCCAAGACTCCAGAAGCCACCCATATGCCACTTCCAAACGTCTCCTTCCCCCACTGCCCCTGAAACCATTATCTTGACTTTGATCTCTTCTTTAAAAAAAGAAGTTTTACCACCCATGTACGCATCTCTAAACAGTGCAATTTAGTTTTGCCTATTTTAAAAAAAACTTTGTATATATTGAATTATCTAGAATGTATTCTTTTGTTCTGGCTTCTTTCCCTCAGGATAAAAATTTATCCATATTACTGCATGTAGGTGAAGTTTGTTCATTTTCATTAGCATGTCCATTGTATGAATCTACCACAATCAGTTGTATTATGGATGGATATTTGGGTTGTTCCTAGTTTAGGGCTATTATGGATAGTGTTACTGTGGACAGTGTTTATGTCTGCTGGTGCATATAACTCTTTGCCCAGTTTCAACTGGGTTCTCTCTCATTTTCTTACCAATGTTGTAGGCACTCTGCGTACGTGTTAGATACAAGTCCTTTGTTAGTCGTGTGTGTTGCAAGTATCTTCTCCCACTCCGTGGCCTACCTTTTTGCTCTCTTAATGGCATCTTTTGATGCACTAACAAGTTCTTAAGTTTAATGCAGTAAAAATGATCAATCTTTTTTTTCTACAGTTAGTAGGTTTTTGTGTGTGTCTTGTTTAAGAAATCTTTTTTTTTAATCTTGAGATCATAAAGACATTATATTTTGTCTTCTAAAAGCTTTACTGTTTGCCTTTCACATTTATTTTCACAGCCCACATGGAATTGGTTTTCATGTATAGTGTGAGCTATGGTCCAACTTCTTTTCCCCCTATGGCTAGCCAACTATTCCAAATAGCATTTACTGAGAATGCTACTTACGTATTGAAAATCCCCCCTTTGCTCTGAAGTGCCCCATTTGTCATAAGTCAATAATCTGGGTCTGGGTCTATTTCTGGGTTTTCTATTCTATTCCACGGGTCTCTTTGTCTTTGTGCTAGCCCTACATTGTATTATTCACTACTGCTTTATAACAAGTTCTGACGTCTGGTAGAGCAAGTCATCCCACACTGCTGCTCTTCAAAAGTGTCTCAGCTCTTCTTGGCCCTTTGCCTTGCCTTATACGGTTTAGAAATCAACTTGCCAAGTTCCACAAAAACAAACAAACAAATGAAATAACTCGTTGGGGTTTTTATTGGGACTTAGTTAGATCTTTACTTTCTTTCAGTGAAGTGTTTACAGTTTTTTCTGGTAGAGATCTCATCAACTTTTGTTAGACTTATTCCTGGGCACTTGATTTTTAAAAACAATCGTAAATATCATATTTTTAAAAATGTATTCTCTTATGCTTGTTGCTGGTATATAGAACTTGTGTTTATCTAGCATCCTTGCTAATTCTATCAATTCTTATTAATTCTAATAATCATTCTGTAGATTCTTTTAGGTTTTCTAAGTTCATCATCATCCCATTTGTGAATAAAGATAGACTTGGTTTTTTCCTTTTCAGTCCTCATACTTTTATTTATTTTTTTCTTGCCTTGGTGCACTGGTTAGGATCTCCATCAGAGTGTTTTTGAAAATTAATTTTACTTTTTGGGCAATTTAGTAACTAAAATTTATTAATTCTGTTAAACAAATTAACTATTTTTTAAATAGGTTGGCCATACTAAAAAAGTAGAAAATAGTAAATATATGAAAATCTCTCTCCTAGTCCAAACCTTCATTAGCTTGTTAGAAATATCAAACCTCTGCCACTCCCCTTGACCTCCTGAATCCTAAAATTTATCCAGTGAGACTTTACCATGTCTGTGTTTTTAAAGCTCCACTGGGGACTCTGATAATTAGGTTTGGAGACCAATACAGAAAATTCACCTTCGCAGAGATTAGTAGGATTGTGTAATACAATGATCCTCACCCTGGCTGCACATTAAAACCATCCCAGGAGCTTTAAAAAATCCTGTTGCCTGGCCCCTACCCTGGACCAACTTATCTGAATCTCTGTAGGGGAGTTCCTGCGCCTCTGTAGTTTTTAAAGCTCCCCAGGTGATGAGGGTGCTTGTGTGGGGAGGAGCAGGAAGGAGGGTTTGCCAAGGGGTATGGGGAGACATTTGGGGGTGACAAGTATGTTCACTATCTTGATTGTGCACATGATTTCATAGGTGTGTACCTGTGTCAAAACTTATCAAATTGTACACTTTAAGTATGTGCAGTTTATTGTGTGTCAGTCATACATCAGTAAAGCTCTTTAAAGGAAAAGCAACCCACATAATTCTCACGCACAGCAATGGTTAAGAATCATTGTTCTAGTAGAAAGGGCACACGACTGGAAGGGGAAGTTGGAAAGACTTTCATCTGCCAACAGTCGGTGTGTACTCTTAGACCAGTGACTTCATCTCCTCTGGACCTCAGTTTCATTCTGATTGGTGGGTTCAATTTTTTTCAAGTCGTTCAACTCTGACGTTTTTGATTCTTTTGCTCAGCCTGGCTGGGTGGGCTAGGCGGCTGGTGCACCTCCTGGCCACACGAGGGCGCTGTGCAGCCTGCAGCCTCTTCCTCTCAACTGAACACTCTTGTGAGGTCAAAATAGGCTAGTCAGGCGTCTTTCCCTTCTTTCTGTCCTCTTGGTGAATGCGAGCTCCACTTCTGAAGCATCATCTTCAGCTGCCCCCTTCCAGTGGTCCTGCGGCAGGTGAGCCTTTCTTTAAGCAAAAGAAAAAAAAAAGAAAAAAGAAAAAGAAAAAAGAAAAAAAATCCGTGAATCTCTGAATGTACAGAACAGCTTTTTAAAGGATCCCCAGATTGCTTTAAAAAAATAGCCAGCTCCTGCAAAGCAATTAAAATAGGATCTAATTAAAGTATATGTATGGATAATATGTATGTGTGTGTGTGTGTGTGTGTGTGTGTGTGTCTATCAATCAATAGGCACATTAATAATATTACTCTACTGCCCCTAGGAAAATTCTTCATCCATATAAAAGGCAGTTATATGTTTGTTACAGGTGCAATTTCGAGATCCTTCAGGCTGTAAACATTGCTTAGTTGAAAAATGAAATCAAGGTTAGCAACAATCCTAGTCTTTTCCCATTGTAATGTGATATAAAGTGCTTAAATGTGGGAGTGTGCATGTGTATTTATCTATCTCTGTGTTTGTTTATCTATGTGTTTACACATATTCAGGTGAACAGGTTGGCTAAGTATTTTAGAATGGAATCTATTCAGACACTCTGGGCATTCATCTCCATTTTTCTGAGACCTGACAGGGAAAAAATCTGGATCCCCTGGAAGAGACTGACTAGAACTAATGTTACAAAATGATCTAGCTATGTCCTAAATTTTAATAAATGCATTATTTTAAATCCAGCTCAACAATAAAAAGCAAGTGCTTTTCTGAAGTGCAACAACAGCAGGGATTTTAACAAAAAGGAAAAAGAATCCCCTCCCACCCCCACGCATAGAATTTCCCAAATAATACTATGAAACCTTAACATTGAATAGCTCTGTCTTTTATGTTTCGTCTTATTGTAGTTTTTTTCCATTTTTATTCCTAAATTTCAGATTATTCTATGAGCCAGTCACAACACCTTGTGGACACACCTTTTGCTTAAAATGCCTTGAAAGATGCCTAGATCACAATGCGAAGTGTCCACTGTGCAAAGATGGCCTTTCACAGGTAAAACGTTTTTTTTCTTGATTGGGTTAGCTCATTGGCATTGGGTACGAAGACAGCATCCTATTGGATCCCAAGCCACTGCACTGTGCTAGGGCAAAACACCCCCTCAGACCATCTATTTCTCCTGTCTTAGAGCCACCCCTCCCCCTCCACAAAGCCCTTCAGGGAAATGAGGCAACATCTAGCTTTTTATAGTGAAATTAGTCAGTGGTGAAATTAACTTATGTTGGAAACAAAGGCATCAAAATGGTAATAAACATGGATCCTGGTTCAAAGCCCATCATGCCACCTGATTCACTGTCATCTTGGGTGAATCTTTTGTCTTCTCTGGGCTTGGACTAGATGAGCTCTGATGTCCCCTTATCATCCATGTTTTATTCCATGGTTTGAAGAGATCACTTCCAGGTCCCTAAAAAAACCTCACAGACCTTCATTGTGGTCTTTGTCCCACTCCTCAGCTGCTGCTGTACTTATTAGCAGATATTTGGCTACTTGAAAATCTCTGGGGCGTCCAGGTCCTCTAAAATGAATCACGCAAACTGCCACCTTTGTTTTTCAAGTGGGCCTGATGTAATTTTCTATAGCACAAGAAGATCCAGGAATCCATCTTGTTTCCCCCTCTCAGAGACTTGTGGGCCACACTTTACAATCAGTATTAGTGTTCCTTGACCCCTGTCACCCCTGAGGAGAGGTTGGAGACACAAGACTATCTCTAGGTGAATGTAGATCCAGAGAAGTCATGTGTTGCAATTTTCCCAGCACTGCAACATTTAAACTATGGGAAGGGAGTGAAATAAACACCCAGAATAGCCCTGAGGGTGTGTGTTAGGCTGGTGTGGGTGGTGGCCAGTGTCATATCTGGCCTAGGTAAAGAGGTGAGATTTGCTGTCTTGATTGTAGGTAAGAAGCTCATGGTCCTTATACTTAAATAATACGTTTGTGTTGTGGTTAACACTGCAACATTCAGATAAGCAGAAAGAAAGAAAATCTACCATTAAAATTTTAGTATGTGATTTTCCTGGGTTTTTGTTTTGGCATTAGTGGAGAAGTCACCTCCTTCTTGGATAGGCTACTTCCTGAGGCATTTTTTTCCCCAAAGGCTAGGACTGGGCAAAACAGCCAATTTTCCTGCAGCCAGGCAATGTCAGTGGCTGAGAAGGCATCCTGGGGGCAGATGCTGTAGGGTCCTGGACTTAGGGGCTAGAAGATATTCCCACCTATCTCTGTATATCCACATAGGGTCACACTTGCACCGTTTTCCAGAGAGATAAATATCTTATTCCGATCGTGTTCACTGCGGAATAAACAGACATAGCCCATGCTGGGAAAGGAAAAAAATGTCTGAAGCCTGCAGTTTTATACTCAGGAGCTCCCCCTGCTGGGCCTATGTGGGTAGTTTCCATAGCCCGCAGTTCTCTGCAGATGTTTTCACTCCTATTGTCAGGTTCACAGTGTCAAACACCCACTCCTTACAGATCCCTGGATATGCATGGGGTAGGGGTGTTTGGGAGGAGCGTAATAGTGACAATTGATAATTGGGCCCGAGTTAGAGTCTGAAATCAGGATTTATAACATAATTTCAGTGGTACCTAGATGGTATAATAAAAAAACAAATAGGCAAACAAAATCACCAGTATTTAGCTTTTTTTTTAAAACTGAAGTTAGAGGAGAAAAAAATACGTAGGCTTGAAATATCCAGAAGCCAAGCACCAGGGCAGGGTGGGAGTAGGGGAGGGCAGGAAAGGATCAATGATTGAAAATTGCTTTTATTTCCCTGGACCTTTTGACCACAGACTTTCAGCATATCCCAGATGGAGACCATTTCCAGGAGCTTGTAAACACAATAATCAGAAAAAGGAAAGGAAGAATTTTCCCCCTTTTTTTGTGACAAGAACATGATCTCAATTTCAATGTTTTAGGAAAACCTTGAGACATTTAAAACTTCAGTGCAGGTCTTTTCAGGTTAAAATATTTTTTTCTAATTGTAAAAATAATTGCATATTTTTTTAAACTAAACTCTAACTTCCAGAGAATACATACATCATGATAGTATCAGTTGCCAATGTGTGGGTCCAAATTACTCCAGTGTATGGGACATTTAACTATTCTACTGATTACATCAGAAGTGCTTTGTGTTTTTGTGATGACTGTATAATATCTAATTGCCTTGTTCCCCATATAGTGCTTGGCATCAAGAAAGTACAGCAAAAATGTCATAATGGAAGAGCTAATAGCTAAATTCCTTCCAGAAGAACTCAAGGAACGAAGGAGGC
The DNA here is from genome assembly GCF_048564905.1 of Vicugna pacos. Classification (NCBI taxonomy): domain Eukaryota; kingdom Metazoa; phylum Chordata; class Mammalia; order Artiodactyla; family Camelidae; genus Vicugna; species Vicugna pacos. Next base: position 83,099,213 of record NC_133023.1, read on the forward strand.
TTTATGAAGAGGAAATGGAAGAACTTTCTAAGTATGCATATGCACATTTCTATTTTCAGTTTCACTCATACCAGCTCCTAGAACTGAAAGTGCACATTTCTTCCTAACTCCTCATGTAGTGATACCAGGTTGGTAGTTTGAAACTGGCCATAGTGAAAGTATTTACACCATGGAAATTGGCAAATGCTGTAAACCAGGGCTTTCTGCCCTCTCCTCCCAGAAAGCCAGTTGTTCCACATTCACCAGCAAAACACTGAAGAAACCTAAGCTGAACCACTGACCAGGTCACATCTTGGCACTAGTAACTGGGTGCCTTGGGCAGGAGTAAACTGGAATAACTTAGGGGAACTTACCAAGTACAGTTGATTCTTAAACAACATGGTTTTGAACTGCACACTTCCACTTCTATGTGGATTTTTTTCTATAGTAAACACTATAGTATCACACGATCTAATCAGTGGTTGGTTGAATCCACGGATGTGGAACCACTGTTACGGGGGAACCATGTATGTGGAGGGGGCTGACTATAAGTTATCCACAGATTTTCAACTGTGCAGAAGGTCAGCGCCCTGACCCCCGTGTTGTCCAAGGGTGAACTGTATCCAGAAGACTGTTTTCAGATACATAAGGAGGTTCCATGAGGTTAAGAACTTTGATGTCACCCAGGCCTGGGCTTCTGACCCAGTTTTGCCACAAAGTGAGTATGCTTCATGACCCTCGGCAAGTCACTTAACCCCTCTGGGCCTCAGTTTCCTCATCTGTAACTTGGGGATAATAACAGTTCTTACCTTGTGGATTTGTTATGAACATGAAGTGACCTAGTGCGTAGTAAGAAGTTAATAAAAGTAGTAGTAAGAATGCTGCTTGTTATGATGTTTCCTCCGCCGTCACAGGTACTGTGAGATGCAGAGAGGAGGGGTGGAGATGGAAATAAGGCTCCAGGCTCTCTGCCTGGCCGGAAGAACAGCTCGCTTAGCAGAAAAAGCAGGAGGAAATCACTCATTTTTGCCTCTTATACTGCTGCCCTCCCCCCTTCCCACCCCCAGTGGAATTCTCAGTGTGAAGTTCTCAGTGGCAAAAGCTGTTCTGGTTTTATCCCCACCCTGTAGAAAATGTTTCTAAACTGCCAACACTTTGGGCCTTTTGAATCACATGTTTTCCTGGGGAACTAGAAATGAAATCCTTCTTTTCTTATTGACATGTTAGATCTACACAGGGCAATTTTATCTTTATTTCTGATTGTTAAGTTCACCTTGAGTCTCTCTGAGCCCTCTTCTCTTCTCAGATATCATTTTAATGTCTTATTAACAAACACTGGAATATACTAGGGGGATTTCTCTTTAAGGGAATCCTAAACGTAATCCTTTGGAGATTTGGGCAAATGATCTTCTATCTATTGGTAGGTCTAGGTGTAGATGTCCCTGTATTGGATTTACTAGACAGATAAGAGAAGAGTGATCCAGGGGCAGCCGACCTGGTGTGTGGCTTCCCATCAGGCTGTAGGTCTGAATCTTCATGGGCACATGTTGAGAGGCAGACTCATAGGTCTTCATCCCAGAGCTAATGCAGCCGTGTCTCTGGGGGTTCAGTGGCCTGGTCATCTGGGTTGACGGACCTCCAGTGATTCGGATGCACAGGAATGTTTGTCCTTCACTGGGCTGGATAGACTCTTGCCTCTCCACTGCTCCCCCCTCCTCCCAGCTGGGCCTGCCATGCAGATCCTCGAGGGGCTTTGTAAATGTGAGGTGCTCACGGGGACCTTGCAGAGATTTTCCTACCATCCCTCTGGAGAGCTGAGTCCACTTTTACCACCAGTACCCCTCCCCATACTGCCAGCAAGACACCTGGAGACATTGTTTTGAGTGGAGAGCATGAAAGAAAGGAAAATAGGAGGTCTAACTATCACCAACAACGTAAAGGTACTAGAGAACTTCTTTAGCCAAATTAGAATGTATAGAATGTCATTTTTCATCTTAGCCCTTAGGCTAACCTGGGCACCAGATAGTGGGACTCAGCCCACAGCATCGGTTGCATTTTAGTATTTTTTATCAGCCATCAACACTTGATGTCTCCTCACCTTCCTATGGGGGAACCACATGGTGACATTTGACCAACCTTTCTGTGTTCTGCTCCAATGCTATGAGATCCATGTCATTTGCTCTTCCTGACAGCTTAAATAAGAACGTGCCTATTTTCGTGTGTACCATGGCCTATCCCACGGTTCCCTGTCCCCTGCACATCTTTGAACCTTGTTACCGGCTGATGATTCGTAGGTGCATTGAGACAGGCACAAGGCAGTTTGGCATGTGCCTTGGAGATCCTGTCAAAGGGTAAGTGAGGAGCTATGCGAGTAAAGGGATGCTGGGTGGACAGGGGCTTTTGTTTTCCTTTGGGGCCCTCCCAGGAACGTTTGTACGGATCAGGGTCCCTCTAGCCCCTAGTTTACCATGTGAGAAGCTGCCTATTTAAAGGAACCTCAGTATCAATCTTTTGTTAAATTGGTGGTATATACTATAAAACTTGTTTTATAAGAGCATGGGCCCTGGAGTCAAACTGTCTGGGTTCATATTCTGGCTCCAACCTTGGAGCAAGTTTGACTTTGGGCCAGTTACTTAACCTTTCTGTGACTCAGTTTCCTTATCTGTAAAATGGGTATGATAATAGTGCCTACCTCTTTGGGTTTGTTGGGAAGACTGGTGAGTTAATAATGCATGTAAAGTACTGAGCACCGTACAATAAATGGTAGCAGCTATACATTAAGATTTTTTTTCACAGAGGCACTGCCTGTGGTGTAATTCCAGCTGTAGACCCTGGGACAGGCAAGAAGGCAGAAGTCCCTCAAGGCACAACATGAGGTCATTACAATGTTGGTGGGAGGCGCAGGGGAGGCCAGAGAAACAACTCATCAAGAATTTACTTTCTTGACTCCATTCCCAATAACAGGTTTGCAGAATATGGCTGCATCCTAGAGATCAGAAATGTTCAGTTCTTTGCCGATGGCCGCTCAGTGGTTGACAGCATAGGCAAGAGGCGCTTCAAGGTCCTCCATCAGGGCCAGCGGGATGGTTACAACACAGCTGACATCGAATACATTGAAGACCAAAAGGTGAGGTCCCAGAATCCCAAAGCCTGGCTAGCCCTGTAGCTTGACAGACCAAGATGATTGCAAAAGGGTCTCTCAGCACTGATGCGGGTCTTGGGATTTCTCACCAAGTGGCTGTAGCGAAGTTGAATGCTGCCTGATTGCTGTTCGATTGTGGAACGGCAGTAAGTGTGCCCAGTGCCCGGGCTTTCCCTGCCTAGTTGCTGAGTGATATTCATGCATGAGAGATGCCAAGCCAGACCAACTCCAGGGCCCATTCAGCCTAGGAGTTAGGTCTCTGCCAGGGAGACCAAGATCTGGAGCTGGATCCGTACATGTGTATTTTATTTTTTGATTTATTTATATTTTAAACCTTTTTCTTTTGAGATAATTGTAGGTTCACATGCACATTTATATTTGTGAACGTGCAACCTGGCCAAGAGCCCCTCCCAATAATTCATCATCCCATAAAGTGGAAAGATGACATGTCCAGTTAATCCTTGGTTTCCTGGACTAATGGGTAGAAGAAGAGATAAATCATCCCATATCTGTTCATATTTACATTCACTACGTCGTACAAGATTAATAAATATTTGATCAATGAATACACGTATTTGACTTGTGCCCCCTGCCCCTGCCCACCCCGCTTCAGAAGTTCCAACCTTGGCTGATCATCAGAATCACTTGGGTTGTTTAAGAATTATCGGGTTATAGCTTCTAGATTGGTTTAGATTGAGAGCTTGGATAGAATTTTTAAACTCAACATCTGAAGATTTTGGTCATAACCTAGATTGGGAAACAGCTACCCTTGCCACTTTCTTCCTGTATCTTCCGTTGGAGACCTTGGAATTAACATAGTTTTAGCTACCAGCACTTTTTAACCTCTTGGTTTATTTAATAATTAACTTGGTCTCTGGAGAAGTTCACATATGTCAATATATGTATTTACCAAAAAGTTCAATGTTAAATTACCAAGCTCGATATAGTTGTGGAATTACTGCATTCCACAGTACACACTGAGACGTGGACACATTGGTGTTCCTCTTCCCGGTGAGCAGTGGGAAAGCAGATGTCGAAAATGAAGAGGACAGAGGCATGAACTTGCACAGCCTAGTTTGGTATCATGCCTCCACTCAGGCCAGTTTGCATCTGCATCGCTGGTTCTCTGTATGTCCTGCTGTTTCAGCTCATTTACCAGCTGAACCTCTCTTCATCCTCCACCCTCAACAGTATTTACACACAGTCCATCACCTGGCTGAGGAGCCTTTCACATACCACACAGGAGAAAGCCAGAAAGGCGAACCTTCCCATAGCGTGAAAGGATGGATGCTCAAAGAGTCAGGTGTCAAAAGGGGCTGTAGGTGTGTCAGAGAAGGTGTGGAATGCTTCACTTCCACTCTGATACTTTCAGGTTCAAGGAGAGGATTGTGCTGAGCTCATGGGATTACATAACTGTGTCTATGAGCAAGCGTCATCATGGTTTCATTCACTCAAATCATCTCTGAAGAATCGGATACTCAATCATTTTGGCCCAATGCCAGAAAAGGATGCTGATCCCCAGGTATATAAAAATGTCTCTTTGTAATTGGTCATCCCCACCAGATGAGAGAGCCTAGGGTTTGTGATTAGCTGGGTCTGTGGTTTCCATCCAGCAAATCAAATGTAGAGAGGAAGATGGACCCAAATCGGTCTTGTTTGGCTGGGCAGTGGACATCATGGGTAAGACCAAAAGGATCCCAAGTCAGAATTGGAGTAACTAAAGGGAAGCAGCAGGAACTTGGATCCAAGACAGGTTTTGAGAGGTAAGTCAGGTGAAAGGATGGGAACACAGGCACCATCAACAGAAGAACCTTTAATGGGAGTCCAGATTCCCACCATGGTGATGTTAGGGTGACAAGATTCATGCCATGCCAGGCTTAAGAAAAGGAAGGGTACCCAGGGCACTGAGACCAAAGGCTGCTGCTTCCAGAGGGCTTCATAACTCTCTCCCTCCATCGCTGCAGGAGCCAGGAGCTTGGGCCAGCCACCTTACATGATTCCAACTGCAAGACCAGAGCAACTTTTCACACCAGGTCCCTCCATGCTTGGTCCTGCAGGCCTAGACCTTTGTCATTGTCCTCATCAGGGGTGAGCAAGTTTTCTTGAGAAAACTGACCCAATCCTTAAATTTGCCCTTGGCTGAGTTATACTAGAAGACAGTTCATTAATGCTACTGGATCAGTCTATTTCCTGGGGGCACAGATCCATTTGAGAGATCAAGCTGCAGATCACAAGCTCTCCAGAGATGGAGATGGAGATGGTTAAGTTTCACCAAGCTTTGCTTGCCTGCTGTAAGTCAGGGCATACTCTCTTTCTAGGACAAGGCTAGAAATACGCCAGTCAGAACTTTTCCCACCATCACCTTTTCCACGTTCTGAGCTGGCTCTCCTACATAATCACCATCATAACTTCCCTGATTCTTTACTTACACACATTCCTGACTCTGTCACAGTAGTAGAATAGAATATGTATATTCTGACTTTCTTGCCCAAAGACTGGCCCTACTTACCTCTCTAGCTGCATGACCCTGGTAAGTCCCTTCCCCTTTCTCAGCGTTTTTCCCCATCTCTGAAATGAGGGATGTGGATGAGGAAGTCTCTAAAGTCTCTTCTTCCTCTTGCATTCTGAGGCTGTAAAGCACCAGTCTGTTCCCTAATGGGCTGAAGTGTCTTGTTTTCTCCAGACCACAAAGGTGGCTCCTTTACCCTCCATTCAAAGACATCATTAATGTTGGAGGGAGAAAGGCCAGTTAGTGCCTCCCGATGATTCAGCTCCTGGCTCTGGGCCCCTGTGACTCAGGACTCCAGCGGAGCTCTGTGCAAGCTCACAAACAAACAGAATGTTCCCCTTCACCTTCTGGAAAGCGTTCTCCCCCAGTCAGGCAGAAGGTAGCAATCAGCAGTGATAACAGCATCTTCCACAAGAGAAAACACAGATGTTACACAGTGATCCGTGAGGGCTCAGTGACACAGAAAGCGGAAATCTTAGGTTTCATTTTGTTTCTTATTAGGACTGTTACCATGTTGCTCTGGCAGTAGTGGCAGCAGCAGCAATAACAACAAAAAAAATCCCATCCGGTTTGATCCAGTTAGTGCTGCAGTCCCAGCGGTCCCAGGTCTCATTAACAAGAATGTTCTAAGCTTCTGGAGGAGATTTCTTAGAAACCACCACATGTATTAGCATCAGCTTAAACATCTTTGTTAATGATCCTGGGAAATAGAGTTCAGGATCTGTCAATCTAATATTCAGAACTGATTTTAGGAGGGGGAGCATGTCACATACTGCAGCGAGGGACAAAAAAACACTTCAAATGAAGCTCGAGGCACAGAGAAGCAGAGGCAGCGAGGGTTGAGGGAGATCAGGTGGCCAGTTTGGAGGCAACTAATCCACGTGTGGGTGATTTGACCAGAATGTGGTTCTCTGCAGTCCTAGAGCCAGGCTTAGCAGGAAGTAAGTCACTGATGTCTACAATGTGTGCCTGGGATGCTGCTGACAAGCAGGATGTTGGTGCAGGATTTCTGTGGGATGGGAAAGCTCTTTATTAAGAGGAAACCTGGGACAGTATACATTTCTGTGTGACTGTGTTTTCCAATTGGAATTTTTGCAAAGTGGGATTGCTGTGCTTTGGGGCTGTGAATCATAGGCTTTGGTTTTGGGGGAGGAGCTAGCTGTGGTCCTATAGTGACCCGGCCTATGTGGACTCTGTTGCGTTCAGCTGGAAGCAGGGAAATGAAGGGAGGTAAGAGACACCCAAAGCGTAAGGGGTCATGGGAGCTGAAGGCCCCCATGCTGTATGCATCAGGCCAAAGGGTCCACACGGGATCCAAGAGGTGGAAGAGACTGAGTAGTTGTCCCTCGGTATCTGCGGGGAACTGATTCCAGGAAGCCCTGTGGATACCAAAATCCCTTATCTGAAATGATGTAATGCAACGAATACAGCCAGCCCTCTGCAGCTACAAGTTTTACATCTGCAGATTCAACCAATCAATTTCAATCCACAGGTATGGTTGAATCCATGGATTCAGAGGGCCAACTCTAGTAGATAGTTTAGCTCGTAAAATCACACAGGCTAGAAGGTATGGTGTATTTGTTAGGATATCAATTTGTTTGCTTTACTCACTACCAAAAACAACTGTAGTTTAAACAAGACAGAGAACCTAAGTCGTGGAGGGCTAGGGCAGCCCTGTCCCAGATCATTGAGAGACCCAGGCTTCTTCATGACGGAGCTCTGCTGTCCACTGAATGTTGCTCTCATCCTCCTGGTTGAAGAAGGCTGATCATCACCACGTCCACGTTCCAGCAAATGGGAAAAGGAAGGAAAGAGGAGGCGAGGGCTCATGCTTCTTTCCTAGAGCATGACACAGAAGTCACATATCACTTTCTTTTATGCCTCATTAGCCAGGACTTTGTCTTATGGCCTCACCTAGCTGCAAGGGAGTCTGAGAAATGTAGTCTTTTCCTTCCCCCTGGGTGGGTGTATGCCGAGCTAAGATAAAGGGACATAGGTAGGTAATCAGCAGTCTCTGCCACACATAGAAGCAGTTCCACTTGGGATGTTTACCTTGCGGCTTTGGAAACCTGCAGACTTGTATTACTTCCACAGGGATAGGATGAGCCCACTGCGTTTCTCTATTGCAGATCAACCCGAATGGTCCAGCCTGGTGCTGGTGGACGTTAGCAGTTCTTCCATTGGAAAGCCGAGCTCAGCTCCCGTTCCTAGCAATGAGGTCCTTAAAGGATCGACTGAACGGTATTCGGCGGGTCCTGGCCTTTATATCCCGAAACCAAAACTAGTGAGTGGATTGCTGCAAAGGAGCTCCCACGCTCCCCCACCACCCTGGGGGAGTCGTCTTGTAAATATATCTAATTGCAATAACATCTGAGAAGGAAGTATCAAACAGAGGCATTATCCTGCTATGAATCACAGAGAGAAATTAAGTAGAAAGACCGAACGGATGTGACCTGTTTGAAACTTTCTTTCTTAAGATGCTTCTTGACATGCTGCACAACTACATGCACAGCAGAGGTTGTTTAAGAGCCCAGAAGAAAAAAAAATTTTTTGATTTTGACATAAAAATTTTCTCAAAGTTTAAAGTGGTTTTGCTTTAATTTTCTGTCTTTCATAGATGAATGACTGTGTGGTTGAAATGTGAAGCCAAGTCACTAATCATGTTGTGCATTTTTTCCCTGACTTGTGGTCTCATTCCAAACAGTTCAGGTTTTACATGGCATTGTGTAAAATAATGTTCATACTTCTTTCTGTTTAAATAATTTATTTTTTGCACTACTGTATCCTTTTTCTCTTCATGTATGTATGTAACTATTAAGTGTGCATTACTGAAAATTATTTATTGATGTGGTTTTCCATGTACCTAGGGGGAAGTAACAATACTAGAAATGTGCAATATTGCTTTAACCATTTTTTGCTATATTTGATCCCAGTTCTTGAACCATTTTTGTATCTATCAGGATCATGCTAAGATCATTTATCTTCACAGATTCCCTTTTGCTTTCAGCTTGAATCGAACAATATAAAATACTTAAGGGATTTGTTTTTGCTTATGGAATAAGCCAGGGTAAAGTAAACTAATCCACTTTCTGCATGTTATACAGAGCCAGGCTGAAGGAATTATTTTTCTGGAATCAAGAGATGAATTAGAGGAGTGTCTTTTATTACAACCTATTATAGGCATTTATTTCTGCAATCTAATTATAAGTATATCTTAATTTCTGCCCAGTGCAGTTAGGAATGGAATTTTTAGGCAGGAGAATATTTAACCCTTCAGAGGGAATGGTTTTTGGTCTGGCGCATCACAGTCATGCCCAGCTAGCCTCCACACCCCACCTTTTCCCAGGGTTCTGAGGATCTGGACCTGGCTACCATGTGTGGAAACACTTGATGAAGGACTGTCCATTATGAAAAGTGTGAAGAAGCCAGGAACAAAAGTAGAACCCTTAAAAAAATCCTCAAACTATCTTTTTGGTTTTTGAATCTTTTTAAAGGAAGCAGACAATCCATGATTTTATCTAAAGACTATCTTTCCTCCTAGCTGCAATGGGCCAGAGAGTTCAGTACAGGGGAAGAATAGTGGTCAGGAGGTAAGAGTGAGCCCTTGTCTAGCTGGTTTAGTGCTAGTTTGATGTCATTAGTGCCAGGAGAACCTGAAAAATACCATGAGTCCAAGAGTGTTATAATGACAGACTGAAAAGATTAGGGCAGGGAAGAAGTGAATCGTGTTGTTCCTCCCTTCAAGCAAATTATACCCCCCCCACCATGTGATTCTGGACAGCTGCAGTGTGTGACTCACATGCGGCCCATCCACTCTGTTCCGGCCAGAGGTTAATGCCTCAAGCAATCAGTCTGACTTCTTCCATTACCACCTGTGGCCAGAAACAGAGAAGGGAGAATGAGATGATCCAGGTGACAAAAAAGAGATTCCTGTAAGCAGAAACCAAATGATCTTTTCTGCCCTTTCTTAATGAACACTGTGTTTTCAGAACACTCTGTTACCAGATTTGATGCTTGGAGCCCCACTGGACTGGTAAAGAATGGAAGTATAGGCGTGGTTACTGCCACCTGGTGCCCAACCACGTGGTCACAGCACAGTCCTAGTACAACTAGTTGCCTGCTATCGAATGTAAATGCAGCAAAGAAAAGGGTCATAAGTGTCTCCAATTGCTAGATATGTTACTTTTGTGATATCACTTTCTCCCAGCCCGAGTTTCTCATCTAGGAAATGGTGGTGATAAATACTGCATATAGGGTTATAACATTAAATGAGATAATATATGTAAATCACTTAACATAGTGCCTAGCACATAGGAGTCATTTAACAAATGCTAGCCATGATTAGATCAGTCATAGCTGCAGAGTATCATTGGGACTATATTTGCATAAAACCCTGCCTTTACACACAATACCCATTTCCAGCCTCTTTTAACTTGACCGGGGGGATCCACACCTTTGATTTTCAGACCATAACTTGATGATTTACATGTAGTTCCTTTGGGGGTCAAGTCTGTCTGGGAAAGTGAAAAGACTGGAAAACAAATGAGAGTCAGAGATGAGGGAGAATTCTGTGCCAGGAAATGTTTCATCTTTCAAGAGGGCTAAAAAGTAGCGTTGTTTGGAGGTGTAGAATTTCTGATAACATAGAAGCCTTAAGTTCTAGCTCTGTTACCATGACCAACTCATCACTCCCTGCTCTCTAAAATGTATAAAATTCCACATTACAGAATATTGCATGTTGCTAGGTGAGGACCCAACTCCAGCAAATGTAGAGCTCAGCAGGGCAGAATTGCACTTTCCTCTCAGTTAGCCTGGAGACGCATTGGGGTTATTTTGCAGCCAGCTTTGGTTTCAGTAGTGGTGGGAGGCAAGTTGCAAGGCTAAGCCTTGGCTTTCTTTGGTATGTATTTGAATGGGGTAATCAGTTGGGCATGACCATTTCACCGCTTGTAAATTGATTTTACTGCAAAGCTAGGGAATGAAGCGTATACAGAGAAAAAAACATAAGGTTAAATCTAGACCAGAAGGGCACGACTTCCCCCTTGGTAATTAGTGCCATTTATTTCGTTAGTTTATTCCTGCCTATTGTGACTGGCCTAGTCTTTTCCTAGTAGATTATTTTGTGTATGTGTGTGTGTGTGTGTGTGTGTGTGTGTGTGTGTGTATGTGTATATAGATGTATATAGATGTGTATATATATGTGTGTGTGTATATGTACATGTGTGTATATATATTAGGTACCAAGCAGACATTATGCCTTTCTGCTTTGTACTGTACTATTGCTGCTAGCTAATAACCAGCAAAATGTAGAAAATGAATAATGATAAAACTAATTTTCTGTAGACAACTTGGAGAAAAGAGTGCTTGCCCCTTACTTGAGGGGGGTGGCGGAGAACTGACTCTGTTGACAATTTGCCTTTTCTGAAGGCCGACTGCTTCTAGTCCTATGCTGCCTCAGCATGCTGGGGCTAGTCGAGTCACTCATTGCCTGTGTGGCACTTCCAGTTCTGCCTGTGGAGCCAGACTGGGCTCAGATCATCCCCTGTGACTGGCCATTGGAGCAATGGAGCTCTAAGGCTGGTTCACAGCACCCAGAGGTCTCTTATTGTCAATAGATCGCATACTGTTGATGAACAGGAACCCAATGGGGACTGTGTTCCCCACCACCAACTCCATTTCCAAGATGGGAATGTTATTCGGGGAATTAATTCTTGAGTTCCCAACTTGTTGACTTTGCATCCATTTTTGTTTCCCAAGGCAGAATCATAGCAGAGGTGTGTGATCGAGATGCAAATGGAAGGCAGCCCAAATAAGGGAAAAGGACAGATTTTTCAGCCCATTCTTGGGCTTGAGGAGTGAGACTTTGATTTGATCAAAGATAGTTCTAAGAAGCAGCTGGCAGCATGGGCTGCAATTTGTGGCCCTTCCTGAGTGCAGTGAGGAAGAAGGAAAGGAGCCAAGTAAAGTATGTATTTGGTTCCTCTTATAATGATCACTCCCACTGTTCGACTATTTAATAATCTGGATTATGCACATCCAGAGGTGAAATGAAGACATTTTCCCTTACAAATGGGTATTTTCAAATGCGCTAAATTAACCTTGAGAGAGAAGTGCCTGTAATTTCTGTTCCTGGTGTCATTTTAAAGCTTTTGCTTCATGACTCTGTAGCCATTTAAAACTTTGTCGCAGCAAATGTGATTAACAGAAGTTTACAAAGCAACACTGTAGCTTATGCATCATTTTTAAAGTTGCTTGACATTTATCTATCGTCAAAGCAACAATGATAAACAACAACAAAATCAAAGGAAAGCAAATAGGTCAATGTGGCATCATAGGCTTACCTTAGATAAACTAGTTCCATCATTTTCTGCAGTTCTCAGTAATGCCAGGATTAAAATATCAAGCAAGCCATTTAAACAGTGGCAAATGTGTCTTTGTGTTTGTAATTCCAGTTGTTTCTTATGCAGCCACTTTACTCTTGCACTGTAATGAACTGAAAGGGGAATTAATGCTTTTGTTTTCCTTCCCATATTGCTATTCAACTACCTCTATATGCTTGATGTCTCTTTAGGGTCTTCTTTCCTCCAAATCTGTGCAAAAGAAGTTTCAGCTCATCTATGTTGTAATAACAATGTGATATAGACAGTCTCTGTGAAAGCTTGTTGTTCATTAAAAAGTGTTTCCTATTGTCTCACTTTGTATCTAACACAACTGTACCTGTACTTTAGGGCAAGAATTGCTCGAGTTACTTCAGTATCTTTTTGTTGAAGCTGAATAGAAGGGAAAGTGATCAGAACATATATTTTGTTCTTGTTCCTATTGATTGTAATGCATTTGACTGGAAGATCTTGCAAGAAAATAGACCTGCGCTCAGAAAGCAAGCTCTTATGTATGTGACAGTGAGGCAGGTGTGACCTGATTAAATTAATTGTTTAAAAATGCACCAGAAAAGCTTGTTACTACTAATTATGTGGAAGCTTTTTGCTAATAATCTGCTCCTAGTTTATTTGTCAATCCATCCATATATTGGGTTTGCTTAAAGCAGAGCGTGCTACCTACTGTGTTTTCTCTGGCATGATAAAATGTTCATGAAAGCAAAGTACATGTTTTTATTTCAATTAAATGGTTTCTCAACACTAGGCTAAAGCTAAGGCCCACAGCATGAACCCTTTGACAGGAAAATTGGTAAAACTGACTGGGACAATGAGCCATATTGACCAAACTGACTCCAGCCCGAGGGCTTTGGCAGCATCTCATCCCCTTTACTGCACGAATTTTGGTCTTGTGCCATCGATGACTTTATACAGGTTCTGTTTTACCACCGAAGAAGAGAAGACACAGGAGTAGAGCAATTAAAAAAAAACCCAAAATGACAGAAAACTCCCCTTGGGCCTGACCTTGTTCTTTGTAACAGGATTTTCTGGGGGTAACTGAGAAAAATCAGAACTCCTGCCCAACCAGGCCCCAGAGGGAATGCTTGGCTCTGTTGGCCCTCACCCTTCTGTGCCTAGCCTGCAACTCTCTGATTCTCGTGAGATAGAGCACATGCTGGCCGAAGGTACGATCTTCCCTCCAAGGCAGTTCTTCTGCCCAAAGTGCCTGCCTAATTCTCTTTGGAGAACTAGATTGGATCATCTAAAAAGAAGATCTTGCTTGAGCAAAGAAAGTCTAAACCAACACTTTCTGCTTCCTCTCCTCTGGGCTCCACTCTTTGAGTTCCCCAGGGCAAAAGAGGCCTCCCTAGAAGGAATTCCCAGTCTCAAAACAAGGTAGGAGCAAGAGAAGGGAAGGCCAAATGCCTAGACCCACAGGCTCCTAGATATTTAAACTTTCCCTTCCTCCCTTATGGTTTTTTTTTAACATTTTTTTATTGATTTATAATCATTTTACAATGTTGTGTCAAATTCCAGTGTTCAGCACAATTTTTCATTCATGGATTTTAATTCCATCACTTCCAGGAGGGGCTGAGGTGGGGTGGGAAGGGGCTGGTGTCAGTACTCTCCATATTGGCTTCTTCCAGGTAACACAGGAAATTCCCAGCCAGACTTGTCCATGGTCAGCCTAACGCAGAGGCTTGCCCTGGTCCAGGCAGAAAAGTGCAGGCCCCAAGGAGCCCTGCCTCTAGATCCTGAAGCCCACTTCTCCCAGCCTTTTCAGTTTTCTGTTAACTGATGTCCCCATTTCAACCGGTTCTTACATTGACTGGCCACCCATGTTCACTATCCACCTATACACGTCTTAGCCAATGTCATTAGAAAGCCCTGGAAAACTCTGTCCTCTGCTTACTGAACTGCTGCCCTCTCGCCCTCCTACAGAACACCACCTGCCTCCCAGTAAGTCAATATCCACAATTTCTGCATACCACAAGTGCAGTGAAATTAAGTCCTGAAATCACTTGCTTAACCTAAGTCTAGTTTTGCTATAAAAATCTTGTTTCTCTTGGATTTTAGAGGTGCGTGATGGGAATATTCAACACAGCCATGGGAACTGGGGAGATCACTGCTTCTTTGGCCCATCAAGCTGCCCACTGCCACGCCTGGCAGGCACCTGCATTCTTGGGACCATATACTCCCCCTCTAAGCCCCAGAGAGCACTTTCATAAGAGGACCAGGGCTGCAGGTTGGGGGAGCATAAAGTCGGCAAATGGAGTTAAGCTCTTCAGTTTGGGTGGTCTACAGGGATGAGTTCCAACAGGGAGGGGTGGGAATAAGAAGGGAGGAAGAGAAGGGTGTGGACTTTCTCATTAGATCCTGACTATAACCTGTGAAGTAGATCTCCAGTCCCATGTTATAGGGGAGTCAACCGCAGCCCTGGGTGCTTACATCACTTGCCTATGGTCATACAGATTAACACCCGGGCAATCTGATTCCAGAGCCCACACCCTTAACCACTATCATGAGCCGCCCATCACACGGTGCCACAGACCCAGGAGAACAACTCAGCTGGTGGATACCTGGTGGGGAAGCTGCAGTGAGGATGACAGTGAAAGAGTGGCAAGAGCAGCTCCCATTTACCAAATATGAATTATGTACTGGGCACTACCTCACGGTACCTTGTTTAGTCCTGAGGTGGGTGCTGTTACCACTCATCTCTTACAGAGGAGGACTCTGCGACTCAGAAAAATAAAGCAACTTGTTGAAGCCACATGGCTCGGAGGCAGGGAGGCTGGGCTTGGAATCTAGGCTGTCTGACCCCACAGTTGTTATTCTCACTCTGCAAGTCAGACTGTCTCTCATGGAGCCCATGGCTCTTCTCACTTCTTAGGCCTTCGGTTTCCTATATTCGGCTGCCCACCATAGGCATTTATCTCATTTAATAGGAAGACCAGAAACAAGAGATTTCAGGGTTGGTTCATAGGTCCAGTGATCCCATCAAGGACCTGGTCTGTTTCCATCTTTCCTGCATGTTTTTAAAGCCTCATTATTAATGAAACCACTTCACAAAGAAAAGAAGGCTGTCAATCTAGTCCTACCTGCTGGGGGCCAGATGCCTAAAGGGGAGGGGTTTTGTGGGCCAGCAGCAATACAGGGCTATAAATTCACAGATGGAGGAATTTTTAATGTAGAAAAAGGTACTTTGAATTCTCTTTGGAACAGGTTGTAACATCTTACTGGTTCCCTCATTAATTATGAGTTAAATAAAATCTTTGACATGTGTTCAAAAAATAAGTGGAAAAGGGAGGAGGGTCTTCTTATGCTCAAAGTTCAGATTCGAGGGGGTTCACCAAAGGCCTTTCCACCTACAGGAACTGGCAACAAACTAGAGGCTCAGTAACAGTGGTAATTCTTCATCCAGGTCTGCCAAGGCAGTAACACCTCCAACTCATTCACTTATTAATGGAACGAATATTTCCAAGACACATTAAATGCTAGGCACTGGGCTACAGAGAATAAAACAACACGGTCTGTGCCCTAGGCCTAAGGAAGAAAACCCAGAGCGTTACTTTCCTCAGAGGAAAGGCACCTAATCTTGCTTGGGGCGGTATTCAAGGAAGGCTCCCTTGAGGAGGTGACGAAGCTGAATCCTGAAGGATGAGAAGTTTTCCAGATGAAAGAGTAGAGAGAGGTTGAAGAACATTCCAGGCAAAAGAAACACATGAAAAAAATCTAGTGGTCCATAAAGAGAGCACTAGCCAGTTGAGTGGCATATTGTGAGTAGTTCAGCCTGGCCAAGCCCAGGGCTCAAGGCATGGCAGTTCCTGACAGGGAAGCAGAGCCCAGTTTCTCACACTTTTGTTTTATCCTGATTGAAACCACCAGCTGGTCTTTGGGGAGGTCTGTGCAGCAGGCTTCTGGGAGAGGGGGGAGGGCTAGCATATGAAAGCGCAGCTTGCTGGCCAAGTCAGGGTTTATTGGGCAACTGCCATGGGAGTCCTCTGGGCACAGCCTGACTTCTGGTCCTGAGCCTAGGAGGCCCGTTAGGGTTTGCACGAGAGAAAGAGAAGATGGACATGTTTGGAGGAGTGATTTGGGTATTCAGAGGAGGCCAGGGTGGGGAGGGAAAGGAAGGAGTTGGCAGGGCTGGAGTGGAGGGTTGTGACTGATGAGATCTGGAGTCTTTGGGATGATGGATCCAGATGAATCTCCTTATCTTGATCAACTGCACATAAACCAGGGCCCCAGCCGTGGTGCGCTGCATCCTCCTGGCTCACAAAAGCCAACTGTTAGGATTTCAGCATTTTACCAGCCAGTTGTTAAATACAGCCATTATTTTAATAAGTTATATAAGCTTACAATTAAATAAATTACATTAAAAACAAGGTAATAAATACTCAAAGTTTGTCCCTTCTGAATTGTTTTACTATTTTTTACTCTCATCTTTGCTTTTGAAGTTATTTGGTGCTCCTGCATCTGTAGGTGGAAATGGTATATAACAGTATGCCACACACTGAACACCTCTTTCCAAGTCCACGTTTGGTGACAGCAGGTTGCTAGCTGAAATCAACCGCAGTGGGAGATGTACATCACACTAGAAATTAGGCTCCTCTCTCAGAGAACTGGCTGCTACATTTTTACCAGCATAGCGCTGGCTCTGGGTCATTTTCCCTTTCTCTGTCTCTAAGCTTCCCCAACGCCAATAGCTGTTTTCAGGAAAAAGCAATCCTGAAAACTAACTCATGTGGACATGTGAAGTGCTAGGAGTCCGGATTTCTGGTTTGGGCTCTTAGATAATTTCTTTGAGCTTTAACAGAGGTCTTCTGGGGATGCTATAATGGTGTGATTGACAGACATTTTCAGACCAACCTTTTCCGTGGCTGTTGAAATGGACATAATAGACAGCAATCCCCTCTGTGCTTTTGTTTAAGGTCATCCCTCCACACCCACCTCCTTCAAACCACAAGCCTGAAACCTTCCCCCCAGCCTAGGATTTCAGTGGAATTAAGCAGCTGAGTCCTCATCATTCATCCCACTACGGTAATGACAAAATGGACTGACAGGTCTTCAACCCAGGAGCTCTCAGCTAGAGAGGTTTACTTTTACCCCCAGTACACAAGGGTAAGTAATAATAATAATAATAATAATAGCAGGAGCAGATAATGTATGTTGAGCGCTTGCTATGTACCAGGCACTCACAACACTCACAACAGTCCCAGAAAACAAATACCATTACCATTCCTATTTTATAGAAGAGGCGACTGAGGCTCAGAGAGGTTAAGGAACCTGCTCTAAAGCACAGCGCAATCAAGCAGTGAGTGAAGTATGAATTCAGGCCGTCTGCTTCCAGAGTGTTTCTTTCTTACCATGGCAGGGAGCTTTCTCCCATCAAAGCTGTCCTCATGCCTCTTCCCCTGGCTTGGCCCCGGCTCGGCCCCTCCTCTCTCTGACCAGCCTGTTCTCTCTCCCTGTCCATTGTGGGATAGCACACCTAGGGGCTTAGATGTATGGCTGAACTTGACCGTTAAGTGAGAAAATCGCAGAAACTGAGAAAGTCCCAGACCACTTCCATTTTACGATCCTTCCAATGTATTAAAACAAAGAAAAATATGAGGAAATGCCAAAGATAAAGTTACAAATTTGTAGTAACACATTCATACATTTAATATAGAGCAGTTTAATGCAATTTTATTTTGTTATTTGTAAGATAAGAGGGCAGCTGTTTAATGAGGATAGAATTTGTTTTGCAAAGTGAAAAATTTCTAAGGATCTTTTGCACAACAATATGAATAGAGTTAACACAACTGAACTTTACTTAAACTTGATTAAAATGATATATTCTATGTTATGTGCTTTGACCCCAACTTAAAAAAAATCTTATAGTGAGGATATGGGGAAAAAAAAAAGAGGAAATGCCAGAGAAAGTTACAGAATTTGTGGTAACACACTGACACGTTTAATTACAGAGCAGTTTAATACAGTATGATTTTACTATTCAGAAGAGAAATTCAGGATTTATATAAAAATTAACTTGTATTGCACTCTATGCAGTGTCGTACGACACCAGCTTTAAGCTGTATGATGAATGCTGTCTTTGTCCAGACCTATCAGTGCAACTCTGTGAATGTATGAAAAATAGCCTCGTTGTGAGATAACCTCAAACACTGAGGTCTGTCATGAATGTAAGGTCTTCATCAAACGGCTTTCCTCGCTGCCCCAGCCGTGTTTGGCCCATACCTGACATGAGGCTTCTGGTGACAGAGGGCCTCTCACAAGTATCATCAATTTCACACTCAGTTTCACAGCTCTGACTAACACTGTAGTTTCCAGAGGGACCGCACAAGCTTGAAAGTCCTTCCAGGCCAAGACAACCTTCTCCTGACTTTTTGATCATCTGAGCAGATGGTTTGACCTTATTTCATCAGTCTTTATATTGCTATATCTCATCGGTTATCACCATTATTGTATCACACACAAATGCAGAACATTATGTACCTGCTCTTTAGAAAAACATACATACATACTATTTTGAATACACTTTGCATATATACAGTTTACAGTTGGAATCAATGAAGCCCATTCATGTGCTCTCTATAGAAGAACTCTCCATACACTGAAGTCCACACTCTGTGATAGGAGGTTCTAAGCCATGATTGCTTGAGGCCACCAAGGTTAATAC
This sequence comes from Vicugna pacos, assembly GCF_048564905.1. Classification (NCBI taxonomy): domain Eukaryota; kingdom Metazoa; phylum Chordata; class Mammalia; order Artiodactyla; family Camelidae; genus Vicugna; species Vicugna pacos. Next base: position 83,117,896 of record NC_133023.1, read on the forward strand.
AAGAGCCCCATAATATTTTAGTGATTTGGTGGTGGTTCAGCATACAGGATAACATGCTAAATTTGAACTTGACCCAAACTCCCAAACTTTCCCCATCTCACAAGTTTGAGGACTGCCCCTCAACCCCTCCCTCTTGCTTGGTCTCCCTGGCATGCTGACCACCTGGCTACAGCCTAGAATTGACCCAGCAAACAAGCAAATGTAAATATACATTGAGTCTCTCTGGGGCCATTCTGTATATACAGAAGATGTATATAAGTTGTCCTGCCTTTGAGAATCTGCTAAGAGCCATGTACACAGGCACATATATTGAGGGCTCTTAGACCCTCTGACATGCTCTATTTGCCCTCTGGCTTCTGACCTGGGCCCTTCTTGGAAATCGCCATTCTCTGACTCAAGGGTCTAGACTAAGCCCAATTGGACATTCACTTTCTGCTTTCCCCCCACTGTTTTTTCCCCTCTGGTAGTGTCTGTCCTTGCCCCACCACACCTGAGCTCTCTCATCTTTGATCCATAGTTATATTTCCCCACAGCTTCCCTCTTTTCCTCTTTAACCCTTGTTTTCTGAGGCTTGCATTTATACTATTTTGGTATTTTGGTCTCAGCCCCTCCCCTTTTCCCAACAGCCTCTGAATACTGCGTGCTTGGCACAGCTCATGGTTTCCAGCATCTCCCACAAATGGGCTTTGTCTCCCTCTCCTGAAGTGTTTCGTTATGGCTTCCCAATACATATTTGCATTTTGATTATGATTTCCATGGATTTTGGCTCTGCAAAAACAAAAACCTGCAACTCAGGAAGCCATGTTGATGTATTTTTCAAAAGTCCCATTCGTCTATCCTCCACTGGCTTCCACCATTCAAAACCCCTCGTTTGCCAAGAGTGTCCTCACACCTCTCCCCACCTCTCCCATCCCTTAATTGTGGGACTAAAGCCTAGAACATTCTGTTTATTTGGCTAAAGAAAAGAGGTCATCAGATTGAGCCCAGAGATGTATATGTGGGGGCTCAGAAGTGAAACAACCTCATTTCACTCTTTTTAAACAGAATGTTAGCTAGGTTACTTCTACTAATAGCCACCCATTGGGGAAAATTAATGACTATCAATTTACAAAACAGGATTACGGAAATTCACAAAATGAGAGCTAGATAGACAAACTCTTGGGTTGACGCTCTTCACTGACCTAGAAGTACACTGCAAAAAGAAAATAGTCTATTTCTGATAATGAAAACATGGCCTCTGTACCTAGCTTTTTTAGGTTAACAGTGGTGCATATACACTGTCCCTTCAAGGGCAGCGGGACCACATTCTAGATCACTTTCTTCCGAGCTTATCTGGAGGAACATGCGAATCAAATCTTCTTAGATAACTCCACCCATCTGGTCCCTGGGACAGGAGTTGAGACTTGCATAAGAACCAGCTGCCATTAGATGAGCGAATTTGAAGTTCAGTAGCACGTCTAGAAGAGTATCAGATCAGAAGATTTAAGAACTCCAGATGTTTTAATCTGGGAAAGTGCAGCCACAAAACTTGCTGGGTCCTCAGTAGAAGACTCGGTAGAGAAGAAAAAGTAGCTGGTATTAGATGAGATTAGGGGTGGGGGGAGACAACCTGGTTTGTCCTTAGAAAGGTCGAGGGAATGGAGTAGTGAGCCATCCCACACTAATAGTGCCCAAGGCAGGGTGGCAAAGTCGCCACTGATGAGTACTGGGGAGGTGGGAGGTGGGCAGAGCCTCTGTAGCAGCAACAATGGTTGCATCAAGATGGAGTTTAATGTTGAGACCATTAACGGGCAGGCTGCCCTGTCTAGTGCCCATTGAAGGCAACGTAGTAATGTCCTGAACAGGCTCGCTCTACAGTGTCATGATCATTGTTCTTGCTTACATAGACATGGGCTTGGCTCCCCAGCTCTCCCAAGGACTCTGTGAGCTACCAAGAACCTTTAAATAAATACATTTTCTCCCTGCATCAGTTAGCGATTGTTCCTGTAGCTTATAATTCAGACCACCAACTGCTATGACTCAGGTCTGCATCTGTATCCTGAGAGTAACTCAACTGCAAATGTCCCTAGGTGTCAGGGACGTTCAAAGCTGAATAGGTGATGGCCTTGGGGTTCTCAGTAGTCATGTGGTTTTGGGCAGTGCTCCCCATCAGAGCTGCTGGCAAGAGGAACCCCTGACTTGAGGTTTTTGTTTTCTTTTCTCCTCCCTACTTTCTTTTGGTCCTCCTTTTTTTTTTTTTAGTTCTTCCTTTTCATTCCTCATCCTTAGCCAAGGCTTTGTCTAGGACACTAGGCCCTACAAACATTGTTCAGCCCCAAGAGGGGCCTTTGGGAGCAAGGAAGCTGTGAGTCCTGCTGAGTCTGGGATGTCTTGGGAATGAAAGCTGCCTTGGGATGTGTTCCCCCTCCACACTCTCCCAACCCTTCTTGGACGAAGACTGGTAGATAAGGATAATACGCCTTTATTTTTGTGCAAATATTGATCCTCTATTACTTGGAAACCAAAGGTCAGCCTGAGACAAAGCGGCAGCTCTAGAATATCCATAAAGGAAGGGCATCTATATCTCTATTAAGGACAGCAAACGGTTACTAGTGGGAGGTGGACCAAGAAGGAGGGGCAGTGTGTGTGGCCAAGGGGGGCTGTCTTGAAACGGAATTTACATAGCCAGCACACTACTTCTATTTACATGGTATATGGTAGAGGGGCAGAAATAGCAAAAGTCTCCAAATATGTTCTTTTTTACCCTCTACCAATATTTAAAAATGTGGGTTATCCTTATCAAAGACGGCTTTTCATATTTTAATTTAGGGGTAACTTTGGGAGACGGATGGTTATAAGGGGGTCTATATAGCTCTCACAAGCTACTGCTTGGTGCCACCACTCTTGGGCAAGAGGCATCTAGGGCCCCCAATCTTAGATCAGAAGGCTGTTATTCAGCCTCAAGTTCAATTATTGCTCCTAGGGACTTGGGTTGTTCCTCAGCCACCTGCCTGGGGCCTGAGTTCTGGTTGCCTGGGCACAGGCCTCTGCTCATTGGTCTCCCAAGCACAGGATCCAGGGCTCCTGTGGCCTCATTCCTTGGACCTGGCACATAGTCTTTAGCTGATTTCCAATGTGGTCTCAGGCTTGCCAGACTTCTGATACCTCCAACTCTCCTTTGGCATGTCTTATCAATTCCCTGATCTTCGCTACTCCATTCCAGCCTGTGGAATTCAAGCATGATCATGAAGTCAGCCCTTTGGCAACAACGTGTACAATTAGAGATAATTCCCAGGTCCAGGTTATTTTTTCTCCTTCTGGGTAACTCAAGAGGATTATTTGATTGAAAATGTAAAAATACAAGACAAAACAAAAAACCAGGGGACAACCTGAATTTGTCTGAGGTAGAAGGCTTTCAAGCATTCACTTAAAATATACCCAATCTCTCATCGGATAGTTGATTTAACTTTGTTTTAACATTTTATTAGGGGAAAAAAAAGGTCAGTGGAGCAAAGGTTTCTATAGCAACCTGGCAGCCACACCCCTTGTAACCTATGAAATCATTAGATTATGAGGTGTAACTAGGTCAGAGAAGGGCTTTATGGAAATTGACTGACCAATGGTTATATAACTGGAATAAGGGAAGGTTCCAGCCCACTCATCGAGGAGACAAGTAGGCATTTACAACGCCTGAGGCTGTGTCATATGGCTCTATTGTTAGGAGGGCCTCAACTCAGGGTTGGGAGTATATAGGTTGTGCACATGTCTTTAGGATGGGAGGTGGTGGGGGCAGTGTCCTAAACGGTGGAAGGGCAAAACCTGAGAAAAAAGTTAAGGCTTAAGTCTGAAAAGCCTGGTGCTGCTCAGACTAGGTCATCTCTGTTGATCTGGCTCCCTGATAAGGGTAGGCAGCCCTTTTTTAGGGGGTGGGAGGAGGGACAGATGATTACAAGCCAGCTGTACTTGAGAGTAAAGTGACATGTGGGTGAGAAAACACAGAAGACCAGGATGGGCATGCTGGCAGGTTTCAAAAAACCAAACCAGACCACACCAAACCCCTATGCCTGGGAACCTGAAGATTTGCCAATGTTCAAAGGGCTAAACTACCCCACAGACACATCCTCCGCGGCCCTCCTTCTCCCCTATCTCACAGCCTCTGACAACAATCGGAACTTCCCCTGAATGCTTACAAGTGTCATGTAGAAAACTGATGATTAATACAGAGACTGCTGGAAATGAATATCCACCATTAGTTTCTCTTATCTCGGCAACACCTCTGCAAACCAGAGGTAAATAGATGAATCAACCCACCTTCACTTAATGTGGGGAATGGCGTTATATAACGCAGCTGTTTTATTTTGCACCTGCGGATGAGAACAGGATTTGACTTAAAGAAATTTGTTTCCAGTCTGGGTCATATGATGAAGGAGGGAGAGAGAGAGAGAGAGAGGCATTCTATTTTCTCAGCATCCTGTGGGAGGAAAGCCTGATCAACAATCAACATGAGCCCCACCAGTGGGGCCAGAGTCCCCATTCTCCCCAACCACGGGAATGCTGAGAGACCGGTCTGGGAGGCTGCCCAAGTCCTGGGACCCTGGAACTTGCTTCTTTGTCAACCTCCTTTGGGTCTCACAACCTACCTCTGCCCTCCCATCCCCCAAACACATTCAGGCACCCTATTTGTGCCTTTGATCACATTTGTCTGACAGAAGGCAGGTGTGGGAGACTAAAGAATGTTTAACTTCATGGGAGTGGAGGTGAGGGAGGTCAGTTTGGGATAACCACCAGAGCTACAGCACTCGTGTGTTGGCTCGAATACTAAAGTCCAGGGTCATTTCCAACTTGCTGAGTGACCTTCAGTCTTCTATGAGTCACAGCTGCAGCTGAGTCAGAGGCAGAAGAAGAGAGCCTGTGTTTTCTGCTTATAAACCTTCTTTCTTATTCCCTCCCCCTAGTCTTCCCAGTTACTTGAGGAAGGGGCTCTGTCTTCTATTATTATCACAACCAATGTCGTGATGGCTTTGGAGTCACAGAGGTCTGTCATTTACTGCCTGTAGATGACTTCCGCTGCCTGGGGCTACATTTCACGATCAACAATGTGGGGAGAAAATAGTACCTTGTAGTGTATTACAGGATGACTGTGAAGTCTAAATGCAGATCAATCGTGTAAATATTTCAGAGTCCCTGTCACATACTAAGTACTCAGTGAGTGTGAATCATTATTAAATTATTCCCCCAAATTATTTTGGAATTTTTTAAAGAAATTCCTCTATTACGAGCTTGCTTAGTGAGAACCATTTCCTCAGAACCTCATCACCCTGGAGGAAGAGGCAGTGATCCAATTTGACTTCTGCCTCCTAAAAGTTAAGGACCAACACTAAGCATGTGTTGACCACATCAAAGGGCACATACCCCACCAAGTGACACATGAAACAACACATGGGCTTCTCTCTGGCCTCCTCTGTACATGGTAAGGAGCAGATTATGCATTAACTACCTTCCGCTTGTTGGACTTCTGCTAGGGGAGGATATATCCCAGGGTTCTCCATGTTTATGCTAATGGAATGGTTTGTCCAACCCGCATAGAAAAACGATGGTGCACCTCACTGTCAGTAGAATCTGTTCTTTGGCCACCTGGGTGCCCCCTGGGTTCCTTGAATACTTGACATCCCTTATAGATGTTCCCCTGGGAGATGTCCCTTGGGTGCCCTGACATCATACTCAACCAACGGAACTGACTAACTCTCAAACTGAAGGCTATTTTGCTAGTTTCTTCCTTTGGAAACAGCACATTAATCAAGATGTTTCCTTCCAAACTTCTTTATTTATCTCTTTATTTTTTCCTTCTTTTTTTTTTCCTTCAGAGATGGGGAAGTCTACCAGTGAGATTTTATGAAATGTTGCTAAGTCTTTTCCACAACAGGTTCAGTGAGCCAATTTCAGGGCTGAGTGTGCTTTTAATGCCCCCCAAAATCAATAAGGACCAATTTCCCACATAGCCTTTCAATCCAGGATTTTTAATCATGAGAAATCGACCAGCTTCCAAGCTCCAGAGACAGGTTTTTTTTCAGGAACCAAGTTTCGGGACTGGTTCATACACACAAAGCCAAAGGCAAGATCAGTGCGATGTTATAATTGTTCCAGACACAGTTGTCAAAGAATTATTGTGTGGGCGCCTCTGAAGCACCCCCATGTGTTCCAAATGCAAAGGGTAGAGGCACATAAATGTCGATGATCAGCGTGGGCTCCGCGGCCTCATTTGGCGTGCAAATGTCATGCTCCAGGGCTGTGCCATCCTCCTCTGTGGTCACTGCAACCTCCCCCTACCACAGACTACAACCATGGGCAGAAAAACCCTCAAGTACTGCTGAAGAGCCTCGACAGATTTTCCTCTGATCACCTCATGGGTATTTTTTTGTGAGGGGGAAGGAGGTAATTAGGTTTATTTATTTAGTTATTTTAACAGAGGTACTGGGGGTTGAACCCAGGACCTTGTGCATGCTAAGCACGTACTCTAACCACTGAGCTATATCCTTACTGCTCATGGATCTATTTTAAACCAGTAATTTACAGATGTCAGTTTTCCTCACTTTGGGGCCAGTAGGAGGCAGGGAGAGTGGACTTTTCTGCAATAGGGAAGTTATGGAATTGTTGTGGAATGATATTTAAAATTGGACAGGCCCTTTGAAACCATCTAGTCCAATGTCTTCATTTTTTATGAGTGAATAAACTAAGGTCCAGAGAGATTTCTGTCACTTACCCAAGGCCATTATGGCTATTTAGTGACAGAATCAAAACTAGAATCCAGGACTCTTGCCATCCAGTTCAGTGCTCTTTCCAGGACAGCATGTACTTTCACTGTAATACCATGTATTTTAACTTAAATAATAACAAATACTTTTTGACCACTCCCTATGTGCGAAGAATTCTGCTAAGAATTTAGGTGCATTATCATATTTAATCTGCAAAACAGCGCTAAGAGTTAGGGACTTATATTTTACCCACTCTACAGACAAAGAGATGGAGGCTTAGAGCATGGTCAAGTAACTTGAGCCAACATTACCCATTATACCATACAACTTTTATTTCTTTCTTTGATAATGGCTGCTCTCTTGGACCTTTTTTTTTTTAATTGAAGTATGGTTGATTTACAATATTGTGTTAATTTCTGGTATACAGCATAGTAATTCAGTTATACACTTATATATATTCTTATTCATATTTTTTTCATTAAAAGCTATTACAAACCTATTGAATATAGTTCCCTGTGCTATATAGGACCTTGTTGCTTATCTATTTTGTATATAGTAGTTTGTATCTGTTAATCCCAAACTCTTAATTTATCCCTCTCTTTCCACTGGTAACCATAAGTTTGTTTTCTGTATCTGTGAGTTTGTTTCTGTTCTGTAAATAAATTCATCTGTACTCTATTTTAGCTTCCAAATATAAACAATATCATACATTTGTCTTTCTCTGTCTGACTTACTTCACTCAATATGATAATCTCTAGGTCCAACCATGTTGCTGCAAATGGCATTATTTCATTATTTTTATGGCTGAGTAATATTCCATTATATCTATATACCACAACTTCTTTATCCAGTCATCTTTCAATGGATATTTAGGTTGTTTCCATGTCTTGGCTTTTGTAAATAGGGCTGCTATGAACATCGGGGTGCATGTATCTTTTTGAATTAGACTTTTCTCCTTATATATGCCCAGGAGTGGGATTGCTGGATCATATGGTAAGTCTGTTTTTAGTTTTTTAAGGAACCTCCATACTATTCTCAATAGTGGCTGCACCAATTTACATTCCCAACAGTGTAGGTGGGTTCCTTTTTCTCCACACCCTCTCCAGCATTTATTTGTATATTTTTTGATGATAGCCATTTTGACCAGCATGGGGTGATACATCATTGTGGTTTTAATCTGCATTTCTCTGATAATTAGCAATGTTGAGTATGTTTTTGTGTGCCTATTGGCCATCTGCATACAACTCTTTCAATATTTAATTTACTAAACTAACCTAATCCAAGGAGAAGAATACTCAGACTAGAGGGGATGTTTACATTGAGCAGAATCTATAAGGCAGAACGTCAGAATTTATATGTACATTTGTTTATTTTTATCCTGGGAAGATGATTTCCTCCATTAAGGCTTTCAAATCTATTTCTGAGAGGTCTTTCCCTCTTCTGAATGCACTCATTGACGTTCACCATTATGTTTAGGAATGGCACTGTCCAAACATCCCACTGTTTCTTGGCAGGAGAGTCAGAGCTAGTGGATGTAGTTGGTAATCTGGAGAGTTAGACTTCAGTCTCAGTTATCCTTTCAGAGGCTCAGTTTCCCCTGGGCTTAATACCCACCTTTCTGACACACAGAGTGACTATAAAGGCAATGAAAGGAAATAAGTGAATGTTCTTTGACAAATTACAAGTTATCATTTGTGACGGTTACTTTTACGTGTCAACTTGACCCGGCCACAGGTGTTTTTGAGACGGAAGGTAGGTTAGTCGTTTCCGAGGGATGGGGTGGAGGTGGGGCATAAAGAAAAATGGGTTTTAATGGCTAATGGCAACGGGTTTCTTTTAAGGTGATGAAAATGTTGTAAAATTAGATTGTGGTGATGGATGGATTCATAATTCTGCGAATATACTCCAAAACATTCAATTGTACGCTTTAGGTGAGTGAGTCGTATGGTGTGTGAATTAAGTATCAATAAATATGTCAAAAAATAAGGAAGCCTTCCATGGCTCTTCCTGCCTGCCTTGTTTCTCACCACTGTTCTACATCTATCCCAGCCTATGGCCAAACCTCAGTAAACCCCAATCATCATCCATACATTCCTGCCTCTACATTTGTTCAGTTTCATCTAATTCCATCCTATTTCTTTTCTGGAAATCTCATCCATCTTCTGAGACTCATTACTATTCACTTCTTAATGATCAGATACTCTAACTTGTTTTGTAGTTATTGACCTATGCCCATTATTAGACTAGAATGCTTTGAGATTCTATTTGGTTCATGTCTATTTGGCTACATTGCTGCCGCACCTAATGTGGCAACAATTAGGCATTGAAAAGTTTCCCTTAAAACTGAGGAGGAACAGCAGGACTTTTCCTCCAGCCCTTTTTATCTTGACAATGCTACAATTTTCAGTTATTGTAAACTTTTGAACTTCAGTTCTTAGTCTTAGTCAATCCTCTGACCTCAATAGTTTTTACAGCTATCTCTGAATTCCTACCAAGTTTTTAGTCTTTTGTTAGCCATATGGTCTTGGAATGCTGAGACCTAATCTTCTACAACCATGTGATTAAATATATATGTATATATGTGTGTATGTATGTATGAGAGAGAGAGAGAAAGAAAGAGGGTGAATCTATTGTGTGCCAGATACTGGGAGGATACCAAGATGTAAAAATCATAAGAGTTAAATGAGTTCCAGTCCTTGTGGGTGAAGATGAAGGTGCACGTATATGGACACAGTATACAGTAGACTCAGAATGCACATAGGACGTAGCGATACCCTGCAATGAGAGACTGCTGAATGCCAGCATTGCTCTCCTCAACCCACCTCCCCCCACAAAGTACATGGACCTTTTTAGCTGCCTCAGTGTGCTTTGAGGCCATAATTAATTTACAGATTAGCTTGCTTAATTTCCAAACATAGTGCTTTTCAAATGTCTTCTTCTCATCAAGTATATGGGTTTGGGTTATTTTTCCTCCCTTGATTATGTATTAACTTGCTTGTATGCACATTGATTTTGTTTGTTGACATATTTTAGACTTTCTGTAGTCCCTTTTCTAAAAATTGAATACTAATATATTGAGGTCTCTTATTGCTTAATTTAGAAGACATGCTCTCTAGCCATCGGATCGAGTTATACAACATTTCACCGATAACGTACAGAAATAGAAAACGCCCATTTTATCATCAGTGGCTGTATTTGATCAAGCTTAAGAATGTTTTCACCAACTGAGGGTGAAAGTCTTAGGCCAAAGATGTTCTTAGAAATAAAGGGGACAAAAACACAGATTTTCTAATTCAGGAATTATCCAATATTTACTTCTATTGAAGTCACATCTACTTACATTCCTAAACTTACCATAAATAAACGTTTTTAAAAATCCTAAAATAGTTTGAAGTAACCCTAACTTTGCTTATACTCCTGCAATTCACTTTTGCTTTACATGGTACCAACAAAAATGTTTGGGAAAGGGGACCCAAATGGGTAAAAGACATGCCAGGAACATCAGTCAAAAAGCACAGCGCAGGGAAACCAACCATCGAAATGCCTAAGAGAGTCTGTACTCTGATTAACAGAGGGTTAGAGAGAACCTATCATTTACTATGTTTTGGCCCTTATAAAATCGCCCCTATATTATGTGAATCCACTTTCCTGCCCTGGTCCTATTACTGATGCTCTTCTAAGTGAGGGTGTCACTGGATGTCTTGTTTAAAAATCTCACCTTTACATTTCCTATACCTTTTTCCTCGATTTTTCTTCACATCACTATCATCACCTACTACACTATTTTGTTCACTGTCTGTCCACTCCCGCCAAATGTCAGATCTACGAGGCAGGGATTTCCCCACCACCACCATTTTATTCAAAGCTATGTTCCCCTCCAGCATCTAAACCACACTAAAAACAAAACACATACTAAACATGCAATTAATTATTATTTAAATAAACTTTTTATTTTAGAATAGCTATAGAGTTAAGAAAATAGTTGTAAAGAGAATACAGAGACTCCCCGTATACTTTCTCCTATGTTAACATCTTACACTAGTGTCATACATTTGTTACAATTAGATAATCAATGTTGACACGTTATTAACTAGGGTCCATAGTTTATTCAAATTTCCTTAGTTTTTTACCTACTGTCCTTTTCCTGCTCTAGGACCCCATCAAGGACACCACATTACATTTAGTTGTCATGTCTCCTTAGACGCCTCTTGGCTGTGACAGTTTCTCACACTTTCCTTGTTTTTGATGACCTTGTACTAGTCAGGTATTTTGTAAACTGTCCCTCACTGGGATATATCTGATGCTTTTAACATGAGGTTATGGGTTGGAGGGGAGGAAGACCACAGAGGTCAAGTGACGTTCTAACCACATCAGATCAAAGGTACCTGCTATCAATGTAACTTATTACTGTTGATATTGACCTGGTCGGAGGTAGTGCTTGTCAGCTTTCTCTGCCATAACATTACTCTTCTCGCCACTCCTTCCTATAACGCACTCTTCAGAAGGAGGTCACTGTGTCCCAGCTCACACTTAAAGACTGGGGCGTTACACTCTGCCTCTCTGAGGCCGGAGAAGCTATACAAATTATTTGGAATTCTTTAGCACAGATTTGGTTTGTTTATATCAGTATGGACACATGGATATTTATTTTACACTTGGATTATGATCCAATACTACCATTGTATATATTGTTGCTTAGGTAGTTTCAGCTTTGTTCATGGAAACTCTTTCGATTGGCTCCTGTGTCTCTTTGATATACTCCCATCATTTGGGGATTTCTTTCTTTCTTTCTTTCTTTCTTTCTTTCTTTCTTTCTTTCTTTCTTTCTTTCTTTCTTTCTTTCTTTCTTTCCTTCCTTCCTTCCTTCCTTCCTTCCTTCCTTGTCTTCTTTCTTTCTTTCTTTCTTTCTTTCTTTCTTTCTTTCTTTCTTTCTTTCTTTCTTTCTTTCTTTCTTTCTTTCCTTCCTTCCTTCCTTCCTTCCTTCCTTCCTTCTTCCTTTCTTTCTTTCCTTCTTTCTTCCTTCCTTCCTTTCTTTCTTTCCTTCCTTCCTTCCTTCCTCCCTCCCCCCCTCCCTCCCTTTCTTTCTTTCCTTCCTTGTTTCCTTCTTTCCTTCTTTCACTTCCTTATTCTCTGTCACTACAAGATGCTCCAGGCTCATCTTATATATTCCCTGCCCTAGTCCTAGAATCAACCACTTCTCCAGGGAGGCCTGGTTCCCTTCACTGGAGAATAGCATTAGAAACCAAAGTCAAGGAACTGGGTGTGCTCATCGTTACTAGGATTTTGTTGCTTCTAGGCCCCGTCAGCAAACAGAGCTAGGAAATATTTGCATACATACTAACCTATGTATACTCACATATCAAGAAATATTTTTGTATCTATCCTTCTGTATCTGTATTAAGCTGAACATGAGTTCATACTGACATCACAAATTGGTTACCACTTGGGTCATTCTAGCCTCCTCCTCTTGCTTATCTGTCGCCTTCCACTACTACCTCCCACTACAGATGGGAACCTGGCTCCCATCCTTTCACTTAATTACTCAATGTATACATGTACAGCAATTTGAGAATTGTACCTGTGTCCCCATGAGAAATAACTTTGCCAACTAGAGTAGAGTGTTTATGCACACTCTTCTCTTTAATTTTATATTAGCCAGTCAAAACACCATTTTTCAAAGTTACTTGGGTCAGCATCATTTTCCACAATCCATTCAGGGAAGTTATGTCGTATATTTGAAATACAGCTAGATTCATTAGTCTGCATTTCATCCTGGGATCCTCCAACCTCCTGGTTGATGAAAGCAATTTTTTTCCTACGTTAAGGTTTACTCTCTGTGCTGCAAAGTTCTAAGGGTTTTGACAAATGCATAGCATAGCATCCTGTGTCTACCACCTTACTAGCATACTGATTAGTTCTATCCCACTGAAAATAATCTCTTGTGCCTCCCCTAGTCAAATTCTCCTCCTCTCCAAACCTCTGGCAGCCATTAATCTGTTTTCCATCTCTCTGGTTTTGCCTCTTCCAGAAAGTAATATGAATAGAATCATACATTTATGTATCTTTTTGGTCTGACTTCTCTGACTTAGCAAAATCCACCTAAAATCCATCTGTACTGTTGAATGAACTAGTAGTTTGTTTATTTGCATTGTTGAATACCATTGTATGGAAATAGAAGAATGTGTTTATCCATTTACCTTTTGAAGGAAACCTTAGTTACTTCTAGTTTTAGCTTCAATATAATGCTGTATTTGTTACCATTTTGAACTTAGCTGGCCAAATTCTGGAAAGTTAGCACTGAGTGTTTCAGTGCTAATAATCCTAACAACCTTTCTAGTATTTCTCTGGCAATCAGATCTCTATAACACAGTGCTTCAGTTCAAAATGAAAGTTTGGATTTAATGGAGTTGAAATAGATACACGTCTCCAGGTGACACCCTTCCCACCTGTATTGTGTCACCAAGCAGCTCATCAAGAGATAAATATAGGCGGAAAACATGGGAAACAATGTGAAGCAACTGAAAAGTTTGCACATAGCTCACAGTGAAAAAAATGTGACAATGAATATATATATGTTCATGTATAATTGAAAAATTGTGCTCTACACTGGAATTTGACACAAAGTTGTAAAATGACTATAACTCAATAAAAAATGTTAAAAAAAGAGAAAAAGAAAAGTTTGCACAGCAAGAGATGAGTTCTTTAGAACTGATTTTCTGTTAACAGCTCATTAAGACAATAGGACTGAACATTTCACCAAGGATATTTCACATATTTCAAAAGTTTCTAAAATCATGGCACACAGACCTCTACATTGCTATAGTGAGTGGGTTGCTTCTCTGCAAGTAGGGGTCTAAATTTAAAGTTTCAGAGATAATTGGTACAGTGCCATGAATTGGAATTTGTTATTGTGGGTCTGTGATTTATTCATAACTAAGGAAATATTCCACTCATTTTTAGAAAAAATGTTGTCAGCATGTTATTAATTGAAAAGATGACGTATCAAAATGTTAAAGAACATGTTTTAAAAGAAAATATGTTTCATAGCTGTAATCAGAGCTAACTTGCTTTAAAATTTTTTAACGTAGCACAGTATTTTTAATTATAAAATATGGAAATTCCAATTCATATACAGAAGTGTTCTTTCAGTTTCATAGTTTAATAGCTGCCATTAACTATAGTCCAAATACTTAAGGTTATTATCTTTTTTATTGAGGTATATTTGATTTACAGTATTATGTTAGTTTCAGATGTACAACATAGTGATTCAATATTTTTATAGCTTGTGCTCCATTTAAAGTTATTATAAACTAGTGGCTCTTATTTCCCTGCACTGTACCATATATCCTTGTAGCTTATTTTTTTTATATCTAGTAGCTTGTACCTCTTAATCCCCTACCCCTATCTTGCCCCTCTGCCCTTCCCTCTCCCCACTGGTAACCAGTATTTTGTTCTCTATATCTGTAAGACTGTTTCTTCTTTGTTATGATGAAATAAAATTACTTTTAAGGCAGAACAAGAAAACTTTTATACATAAAATTCTCTCTCTGTCCATTTGGGCCCCTACACCTTCCCCTTTAGTATGCATTGTGTATCTGCATTACGCATTAACCAGATCCTCTTAGAAGACACAGGAAGATCTGATTCCCTCCCACCCCCCACTCCCCAAATACAAGCAATTTTCTCCTGGCGCCATCAAAGTAACTCCTTGGGAGATAACATTCCCTTCTCAATCCTGTAAGGGGTCACGATGACTCAGTACTCACTTTCTTGGGCTATGTACACTGTCAATATGTTAATTTGATGCATAATCCTTTGTCTCAAAAACTTTTTTAACTGCTTTGACCTCAGAGCTTTCTGAAAGTCTATCTCTTGTATTATAATCCTCAGGTTGGCTGGGATAAAATTTCTTTCTTAGATTGACTATTGATTAATTTTTTTATAAACAGTTATATTCATTTTTTTTAGTTTTCAGGTTCCACATGCAAGTGATAACATACAGTATTGTCTTTCTCTGACATTTCATTAAGCATAATGAGGTTGTTATCTTAGAAAGGATTAAAAGCTTAGCTGTTTCTTCTACAAGAACTATTTTAATACATTTAAGAAAAAGACTTGAAAATGTATTATGTAAGCATGTTTCTTCAGTGTATAGTAGACACATGAAATAAAACTAAAATATTTCTACACAGGAAGATCTTGTCTATAAAGGATTATTTCATACCCACTTTTGATTTTCTGGCCTATCTATTATTTTGATGCTGGTGACACTGATGAAAAGGGAAAACAAAGGGGACAATATTAAAAACTGAAAATCAAACCAGAACATTACTAGTATTATACTGGAAATAAATCACATTAAAATTAATTTAAATTACTTAAAAATTAAATTTAAAAGCCAAATATAGAAGCTTCATGCACAAAAGATAAATTAACACTTTATTTTACAGTAAATGAAACGAAAATCTATAAAATATGTAAAATATTTTGTCTTTTAGATACAATAAACATTTATTTATATTTACTATGTGATATGCCTTTCTCCATACATTATATTGGGTTTACCTTAATATTTTTATCATTTTAAAGGTAATATAATACTCATTATAGAAAATTAAATTTAGAAATTTATAAAGAAAAAAATTAAAGTCACCCACAGTCCCACTACTCATAAACCACCGTCGTCTTTTTTAGCCTTTTTTTCCTGTACATACATATCTATAGCCATTTAGAAAATAAAATGAAAATGATGCTGCATATACAAAGTAATTGAAGCATCCTATACTTACAGGAAAAGCAAAAAGATAATGACAAGAATTAATGTATGTGTCTGCAATTAAGTTTAAAAGTCAATAAATCTTATTAACTGTATAGCCAAATAGGAACTTATTTTCATGGTTGGTGGTTATAGTAAGCAGTTCATAAATTCTAGAAAAAGTTGTACATATATAATAAAAGTGACAAACACAAACATCCTCCCTTTCTCGCTCATTAGGACTGTAACCCAAGAAACTAAAGATTAAAACATGGATCAAGAATGATGTTACTATTGATGGACATTTAGGTTGCTCCCATGTCTTGGCTATTTTAAATAGTGCGCTATGAACATTGGGATGCATGTATCTTTTTGAATTAGAGTCCCCTCTGGATATATGCCCAGGAATGGGATTACTGAATCATATGGTAAGTCTATTTTTAGTCTTTTGAGGAATCTCCATACTGTTTCCCACAATGGCTGCACCAAACTGCATTCCCACCAACAGTGTAGGAGGGTTCCCTTTTCTCCACACCCTCTCCAGCATTTATCATTTGTGGATTTTTGAATGATGGCCATTCTAATTTGTGTGAAGTGATACCTCATTGTAGTTTTCATTTGCATTTCTCTGATAATTAGCGATATTGAGCGTTTTTTTTACGTGTCTATTGGCCATTTGTATGTCTTTATTGGTTAAAAAAATGGTGTTACTAGGAAACAAACAAACGAAAACCAGGTGAATGGATAAAGAAAATGTAGCATATACATGCAGTAGAACTAATTCAGCCTTAAAAACAGAAGGAAATTCTATTGGTCACATGGATGAACTTGGAGGACATTGTGCTAAGTGAAATAAGCTAGTCATAGAAAGACAAATATTGCCTGATTCCTCTTATATGAGGGATCTAAAACTGTCAAGTTCATAGAATCCAAGTGTGGAATGATGGGTGTCAGGGATTGTGGGGAAAGGAACATGGGAGTTAACTAATCAATGGGCATAAAGTTTTGTTAAACAAGATGAATAAATTCTAGAGATCTGCTGCAAAACATTGTGCCTATAGCTAACGCTACTGTATTGTGCACTTAAAAATTCATTAGGAAAGGTAAATCTCATGTTAAGTGTTCTTACCACAGTAAAATAAAAAATTTTAAAAACAAAACAAAAACAAGAATGTCAACAACCATGCTGAAAAAAGTTTTCACTTTGATTTCCCTAAAGATGTGTACTTAGTGGGGGCAGGTATAGCTCAAGTGGTAGAGCACATGCTTAGCATCCACGAGGTCCTGGGTTCAATCCCCAGTACCTTCTCTAAAAAAAAAAAAAGGAGATAAAATTTTAAAAAATACAGGGCCCAAGATACATCATTAGCATAATTAAGAAAATTATTCTTCAATCAGAAACAAGACATATAAAAAAATCACACTGTACCGAAACCCTGTATTTAATATATTGAAAAAATGAAACCATAGAGACATGTATGGGAACAAAGTATATGAAATGTTCTCTATTAATATAAGCATATGACCTAAGAATATGACACCTATCAGAATGACTAAAATAATGTACAGTGACAACAAAGAATGCAGATGAGGATGAATATCCATCACTTGTGATAAGTGGGGTTTTGCAGATGCCAGTGACACAGGAATTCTCCCTGGCAAACCTTGACATCAGAAGTTGCAGGTCTTGGGGGAGGGTATAGCTCAGCTGGTAGAGTGCATGCTTAGCATGTATGAGGTCCTGGGTTCAATCCTCGGTACTCCACTAAGTAAATAAAAAAAAAAGTTGCAGGTCTTTACACATTTTTTAAAAAATTTCTGTCTTTATTTCTCTCAGTTTCCATCTTTAACATGTATTTTAAGTAATCTTCTTTTTTGATGGGGGAGGTAGTCAGATTTATTTATTTTATTTTTTAAGGGAGGACTTTATTTTTTAAGGGATTGAACCCAGGACTTCCTGCATGCTAACTAAGCATGTGCTCTACCACTGAGCTATACCCTTCCCATTTACACACTTGTGATTCTATGGTTTTTCCAAATGTGAGAAAATTTATATATGATGAAATGTGCAGATAGCTGCTGGGCAACATTTCTCAGGAGAGCTGGGATTATAGTAAAAAGTGAACATTTCTAACACTTATTCTGTGACATCCTGGATAGGCTCCAACAGTCTTAAAGGAGCACTGCAGAATTCCCTCAAAATTAATTAGTTATCCCAATTCACTTTATACCAAAGATAAATCAAAGCTTGAAATGCTCCCCCCAAACCTCTTTGGTCTAAAGTGTATTTTACCCCCCCCTTCCTCCACAAAGCCTTCCTTGGCCCACAGTGCACTCTTCCTGTGAGAATTCCTCCTGCTTCTATGGGACAAGTACCAGTGGCATTCCAAGAAACGTTTAATTTAGCACATTGTTTGGTCTCCATGGTCTTGTTCTGTTTGTCAATAATTTGCTGCCTCCGCAGTCAGGTTGTACACTCCTGAGAATAAGGTTAGCATCAGATACTTTAGTTATACCACCTTTTCCACCCCCTCAGTAGATTAGCACAGTTTGGAACCAAACAAATGCTCAAAAACAACACTTGAGAAGGAACTGGGGGATGTCATAAACATAAAGTTAATGTTCCTTTAAAGCATTTTTAAAAATAGCTACAAGAGAGTTCCTGCATGAGCATCAGTGAACAACTTACATTGGGCTCTGTATTTAACCACCCTGAAATTTGGACCTGTTCTCCCTGGGCCCTGAGCCAGAGATTACAGAGAAAAACCAGCCCTAGCTGAAAGTCATGCTGGGAAGTATAAAGACTGTGCAGGTGTTGGCGTAGGAACGACAGCAGATAGGATCTGAGTCATCTCCCTACCCACAGCGTCATCAGGAAAAAAGGAAATCTGAGGCATGCTGATTTGTGGGATTGTGATTTATTGCTAAAAGAAGTCTTGCTCGGTCTCTGCAGTGCCAGCGATTGCTTCTGTCATTTCATTTACCCTACTGTGTTGTATGAGGTGGGGCTGCTTTTGTTTCAGATATTTCTTGGATTGATTCTGGGGATTCTTGAAAGGAAGCTGAGTGGCGGGTCTGCAGCCATAGCCCACAATCACTTTAGTGACACTATCAAGGCCCTCTAGCCAGGGTCACCCAGGAACACACATGTGGTCAAGCTGAGCTTGTCCCTTGCTGTGGTGAGAGAGAAACCACACCATGGAGAACCATGAGGCATCTTAAGAGTAGGATATTAGTGGAAAGGGTATAGCTCAGTAGTAGAGTGCATGCTTACCATGCATGAGGTCTTGCGTTCAATCTCCAGTACATCCATTTAAAAATAAACAAACAAACAAACTTAATTACGTACCCCCTCCAAAAAAAATACGGCATTAAAAAAGACTTACAGAATTTGAGCTTTGGTTGGGTGACTTGGGGGGATGTTGTCAAAGGAAGCTGTGGTTCACTCCAGGCTGGGTGCTGTCAGAAAGCAGGTTTGGTGCTGTGAGAAAATAGAGCAGTTCTGTGATCATCTCAATGAATCCTATCTGGGGTAGGGGGACAGATTAGAGTGAGGCTGACTGGTAACTGGTAGAGGAGCAGTGGTCACTCATATTAGCCAGGAAGGAGAGTGATTCGGTCATTTCTGTGATTTGGACAATGTTCATACTTTGCCTGGGTTCAGACATTATAGAATGGTCTTGTTTTTGTCTTGGTCCATCATAGTCACAGAGTTGCCTTTTCTGGTATTGATGTCCTGTGAAATTGTCCATGTTTCAACAGAACACCAAGCCCTAGTTTGGTGTTGCTACTGGTGCCAGGCTAGCACATAGCAACACCAAGGCTAGCCAATAGTACCAGACCAGCTCCCGGATGTTAGGAGATACTTTTCTCTTTCTTCATTTGGCATTTTACCAGAAGGTCATGTGTAAGGGGACTTCCTTAAGTGCATTTCAAATAGGCCTGACCTCTCCCTCGACCCCACAGGCATGCCCATCTCTAAGCCCACATTCTCTTGCCCCCACTACCTTGCTCTAGCTCCATCTACTCATCCCCTGGCATATTTCTGGGACCTATCCCAAGTCCTACCTCCTCCATGAAGCCATCTCTGATCACTTCACTCCAAAGGACTTTCTTCCTGCTCTGATCTTGGTGCTTTTACTGTTTACTTTATTGGCACTTTTAGGGCCTAAGACTACATGCAATCTATGTATGTAGTAATAAGAGGTGGTCTCTTCAAAAAAGAGATGTTGAGAAAACTGGATATTCACATGCAAAAGAATGAAATTAGACCCCTATCTTACCCCACTGACAAAAATCAACTTGAAATGGATTAAAGACTTAAATGTAAGACTAGAAACTGTAAAACTCCTAGAAGAAAATATAAGGAAAAATCTCCTTCACACTGGTTTTGGCAATGATTTTTTTTTGCGTATGATACCAAAAGCACAAGCAACAAAAGCAAAAATCAACAAGTGGGACTACTTCAAATTTTTTAGTGCTTCTGTGCTTCTGCACAGCAAAAGAAACAATGAAAAATGAAAAGGCAATCTATAGAATGGGAGAAAATATTTGAAAACCATATATTTGATAAGGAGTTAATATCCAAAATATACAAGAAACTCATACAATAGTACTTAATAGAACTCAATAGTAAAAAACAAATAATCCAATTTAAAAATGGAGAAAGGAGCTGAATAGACGTTTTTTTTTCCCTAGGGAAGACATCCAAATGGCTAACAGGTACATGAAAAGATGCTCATCATCAATCATTAGAAATGAAAATCAAAAGCACAAGGAGATATCACCTCACATCTGTTAGAATAGCTATCATCAAAAAGACAACAAACAACAAGTGTTGGCAAGAATATGGAGAAAAGGGAACCCTTGTGTAAGTGACTGTGGGAATCTGTGGGCACAGCCACTATGGAAAACAGTATGGAGGTTCCTCAAAAAACTAAAAATAGAACTACCTTATGATCCAGCAATCTTACCTTTGGGTATATATATCTGAAGAAAGTGAAACCACTATCTTGAAGAGACAGCTGCACCCCCTAGAAGAGATATCTGCACCCCCTTCAAGAGATATCTGCAGTTCCCTGCAGTACTACTTACAATAACCAAGACATGAAAACAACCTAAGTATCCATCAATGGATGAATGGATAAACAAAATGTAATACACACACACACAGGAATATTACTCAGCCACAAAAAGGATGAAATCCTCCCATTTGTGACAACATGAATGGACTTTGAGGGTATTATGCTAAGTGAAATAAATCAGACAGAGAAAGACAAATGCTATGTGATCTCACTTATATGCAGAATCTAAAAAAGCCAAACTCATAGACACGGAGAGTAGAATGGTGTTTGTCAGGGACTTGGAGTTGGGGAATTGGGGAGATATTGGTCAAAGGGTCCAAATTTCTAATTATAAAATAAATAAGTTCTTGGGATCTAATGTACAGCATTAGTTAACAATATTGTTAACTATACTGTATTATATACAGTTAAATATAGTTAACAATACTGTATTATATACTTGAAGGTTGCTAAGAGAGTAAACCTTAAATGTTCTTTTAAAAAATTTCCTGTGTGACGTGATAGAGGCATTATCCTTACTGTAGTAATCATTTCACAATATACGTGTGTATCAAATCATCAGGTTGTACATCTTAAATTTACACGATGTTCTATATCAATTGTATCTCAATAAAGCTGGAGAAAAAAGGAAAGTGGAAGGCTGGAGGTGAAAGGATGGTGGCAGAGCTTTGTGGGGTTGGGTGAGGAGAAGTGAGGGAAGGTTTAGGTAGGTTTTCTTTATTGTGAACCTGGAAGGACAAGGGAAAGAAATCAGGACTAGAACTTTCCTGGTGGCACAGCCTACCCAACCCTCCTGGAATGAGATCTGAGGTCAGAGTTGCCAAAACAAACAAACAAAAAACCAACCAAACAAAAACACAAAAACTTGTAATTTGTCTTCTCTCTGCCTGTAACAAAGCCCATCTCTACTCCACAACACAGCCCCACTGTTTTCCCCAGTGGCAGTCTTGAGGTAGTGCACCAAGAGTGTCTGCCAGAGCCACCCAGACTGAATCAGAACACTGACCAGGTAAAGAGATGTGGCTATGTTGTTATTATTATTGTTATTGTTGTTGTTGTTGTTGTTATTATCAAATCCCCAGGGGATTCTGATGTGCTGCTGTACTTGAGGATGGCTGGCCAAACTTGCACTTTCCCTATAACACAGACTTTTTCTGGTGCCAATCAGAATGGTAGGTGGCACCTGGGCATGTTGCTAACCTAGGCCATCTGCTTTTTGCATTCTCTCCTCAGGAGTTTCACTCTTTCTCACCAACTGTCATTTCTTGGGAAGTGGGGGTGTGTTGGATTGTGTATTAGGTGCTGAGGATAAAGCACTGCATAAGACAAACAAGGTCTCTGTTCTCATGGAGCTTACAGTGAGGAAGACAGATAAGTAAATCTGTACTTACAGATGGTGATCATTTCTATAAAGAAAATGGACATGGTGTTGAGATAGAAAATAACTGAGATGAGAGAAGACTTCTTTGAGGAGATGACACTGAAGCTGAGACTTGAAGAATAAGAAGCCAATTATACCTCTAATAGCCAAAACAATCTTGAGAAAAAAAAAACAAAGCTCTTTAGCTTCAATCCATACTACAAAGCTATAGTAATCAAAACAGCATGGTACTTGCACAAAACAGACACATAGATCAATAGAATAGAGTAGAGAGCCCAGAAATAAATGTCAATTAATCTATGACAAAGGCCACAAGAATACACAATGGAGAAAAGACAGTCTCTTCAATAAGTGGTGCTGGGAAAACTGGACAGCTACATGTACAAGGATGAAATTAGAACATTTTGTCACACCATATACAAAAATAAACTCAAAATGGATTAAAGACCTACTTGCAAGACCTGAAACCATAAAACCCCTAGAAGACAACATAGGGAGAAAACTCTTTGACATAAATCATAGCAATATATTTTTTTGATCTGTCTCCTAAGGCAAAAGAAACAAAAGCAAAAGTAAACAGATAGGACCTAATTAAACTTAAAAGCTTTTGCACAGCAAAGGAAACCATAAACAAAATGAAAAGACAACCTACTGAATGGGAAAAAATAGTTGCAAATGATATAATTGATAAGGGGTAATGTCCAAAATATATAAACAGTTCATACAACTCAATATCAAAAAAGTAAACAACTGATTAAAAATGTGCAGAACTTTTGCAGCAATATGGATGGACCTAGAGAATGTCATACTAAGTGATGTAAGTCAGAGAAAGATAAATATTATATATGATGTATATGTTGAACATAAAAAATAATACAATTGAATCTATAGACAAGACAGAAACAGACTCAAAGACATAGAAAACAAACTAAAAGTTTTCAAAGGGGAATGGTGGAGAGGAGGGGAGGGACAATTTAAGACTATGGGGTTAACAGATACAAACTACTATACATAAAATAGATGAGCAACAAGAATTTACTGTATAGCACAAGGAACTGTAATAAGTATGTTGTAATAACCCATAATGGAAAATAATCTGGAAAAATATATCTATAACTGAATCACTTTGCTGTACACCTGAAACTAACACAATATTGTAAATCCACTATACTTCAATTAAACAAAAACAACAACAACAAATGGGCAGAAGACCTGAATGGACATTTTTCCAAAGAAAGCATAC